>NC_090934.1:382377664-382702664 GCF_040938575.1 Ambystoma mexicanum | reverse complement strand
ATTGTGGTCCTTTTATACCCATCTGTTTTACATTGTCATACATTGCTGCACATAGATTATGTCCACCACAAGGCGGTTCCTCCCAGTCATGACTTTGCATCAACGGTCAACAGTTCAACATCTGCTATTGTGGTTTCCTGTTATCTGTTATTCGCTCTCTCTCGTGCCCCTCTGTGTCCTTATCTCTGTGCACGAGGCTGTGCTTACTCATTCCTTCCCCACCCGTAATCTGCAGATAGTTTTAGCAGGCTCAGCATGCTTCGACATACAGTGACCAAACACAATTCTTCTGTTAAAAACAAGTTCTTGCCAGGTCAGCAGGTCTTAAATGCCGCTGTATAAAGAGAAGGCCTCTTCTTTTAACAAAGGGTACATTCTTTTAACACATATGGTGATTAGTACAAACTCCAAGTGTGAGCACAACATTACATATGTATGCGTACCTTCAATATGGCTGCCTTGATGGATAAAAGAAAAATTAGCAGACCCTCACCCCAGTCCTGCGAGCCAATTGTTGTCCATAAGCCTGCCTCAGGGCTTAGGCTCCCCAATCTGCAAGACCTGACACCAGCAGCACTAGAAGCATATCACCAAAACCACAGAGAGGCCTGAAGAGAACTAGTCTGTGCTCATAGGAGGAGAACCTGCAAAACCAGGCCCAGAACCTGAATAGATCCTTTGGACGCACGGTTCGCAGGGCACACCTGACAAGGTGTTAGAGGGGCGATATTGCAACACACAGCCCATGGGAGAAAAGCATGGATAAGTGAAAGGAGGGCACGAAGGACCTAGGGGGCCCTAGGAGGTCTACAGCAAGATTAGCTAGGTTTGTGTTGGGTTCCTCAGCAAGACATACAAGCAGTATTAACAGAGCTGAAAGCATTTCTTGCTGAGGTGCATGTGTCAATCAATATGGGTCCTCGCGGACCGAGTCACGAAAGTGGAAGAAAAGGTTGAATCACTTGAGCACAATCAATGCTCGGCAGACATTGCAGAGGTCAGATTAGAGGTGAGACTCAAGGTGCTCGAACAAAGGGAAAGGGAGGTCAGGTGCAAGATGGACGACATCGAGAATAGGGAGAAGAGAAATAACCTGAGTATGTGGGGGTTCCCTGGCAAAGAAACGGAAACGTCTCAGGACCTGGAACATACACTTGGAAGACTGTTGCACAAGCTACATGGCTCAATGCATGAGAGGGAAATCAGATTTGACAGGGTCCATAGAGGCGCTGGTTCTGGAGAAGGACCTCGCTCTGTGGTGGCGAAGTGCCACAGCTACCTAGACAAAGCAGAAATACTTCAAAAGGCACGAGCCGTAGGCACTATAGAATGGGAGGGTGCACAGGTTAAAATCTTCCAAGATCTCTCCTTGTACACTCTTGACCAAAGATGCAAGTCCAGACCTCTGACGAGATGGCTCCAAGAAAAGGGGGTGCGATATCGCTGGAAATTCCCTTTCACATTGGCCTTCGAATATAATGGGAAGCATTGGCATTACATCAGGGCGATGAGGCTGACAAACTCCTTCAATAGTTGCAAAAAGATGACACCCAGCCATAATGGGACAGTCAGCGGCAGTTGAGAGAGCGTTTAAAAAATGTGTTTGGTCAACCAAAAGGTTGCCGGAGAGATGGACGCTCCAAAAGACCTAGAAAGTGCTGGTTCCCGCAACCATCGCCTCCAAGATAATAGGAGGGACATAGACCTAGAGTAACTCCTGGACCAGATTGGCCTGAATTGTAAGACTTTTCCTACTCACCTGCAAAGGAGGCATGACTGGACACTGGACTCCATGCTACCAAGTGACCTGGAAATATACAGGTGTCTCGATTTGTTGGGACTCTATGGCTTGGTTGCCTATAGTTGGTTAAATGTTTAACTGTTGATGGGTAAATGGGGCGAGAGGGGGTGGAGGGAGGGTAGGTGGAGAGGGGGGTTTCCTGGAATGCTCATCTTTCTAGGAGATATGGTTCTGTAGTAGCCAGTGGTGAGTAGGACATCTCCTTTCGAAAGACAGGGGTATGGCCAAGTTGAATGTAGTGAGGGGGTTGGCTGAGTTGAATGTAGTGACCTTAAATGCTAAAGGGCTCAATTCCCCCAACAAAAGATCATTAATGAATAATATGTTCAGAGAACTTCACTGTTCTTACAGGAATCTCATTTTAAATGGGGAAAAGAGGACCCATTGTGGAAGGGGGTGGTGGGCCAAATGTTCTGGGCCTCATACAAAGACCATAAATAGGAAGGTGTGGGAATCATACTGACAAGGGCCTTCCAAATGAAGGCACTGCAGGTGAGATGGGGTTTTGGAGGGTGATTCCTTGTGAATGTAGGATGCGTGGATGGTGTAGCAATCGCACTGGCTACGATATGTGCCCCAAACACTGTCCAGCTCCCCTTCTTGAAGAAAGTGTTTGAAGTACTCAGGGAATGGGGGCAAGGGTATATACTAGTGTGGGAAGATTTTAACATGATTGCTGATTCCAAGGTCAATTGGTAGTCTGCAAAAGGGGGACGGGAGGAGACAAGCCAATCGGGAAGGATAACAGAGACTTTGCACACTTACTGAAAGACCATTACTGGGTAGATGTCTGGAGATCAACGTTCCCCCAAGCCGGTGGTAACACCCTTTTCCTCCCCCTCACACTCCACATATACCAGAATAGATCTTTTACTGGTCCCATGTCAGCAGGAGGGTGACATGACTTTTTCTAAAGTAGAGACGGTCACATGGTCAGATCATGAGATGGTCATGACTGGGGCGACTGATTAACAATAGAAGACACCCTGGCTGGTGTTGCAGTTATGTCTTGCTAAGAGATCCAGTGTTTAATGATTTTCTTGGAAAGGAGATTCACAGGCTTTTGTATACCAATTATACAGGGGAGTGTTACACAAATATAGTATGGAATGCGGCCAAAGCTACGGGAAGGGCAAAGTGGCGGACAATATTGAAAATAAATGGTTGAATTGACCATTTATTGGAATTTGGTCAACATGAAATGCCATAATGTCCAACAAAGGGATCGGGGGTTGAGGGTGGCTGGGTAGTCCCCTGCTTCCTTTACATGGAAAGCAGGGGACAATAAATAAAAAATAAAAAAGGGACCCTGCAGCGTCAGCCCCACCCATAATTGGGAGAAGGAACTGACGCTACAGGGAGAAATGTGACAAAGGGAGGCAAAGGCAGGTAAGTCCGGGTATTTTTGGGTCATTTTAAGGACTTATAGGGGTGGTGGGTAGAGGGGATAAGGGCATTTGAAATGTTCGTAGTTAAAAAATGTCAGCCTCAGTGTATTGCGCTGTGGTAAAATCACGGTCCTGGACTTGGTATCCGAGGCACAGGCACCAGAAAACTGTACAAGTGGGAGGTAGGCCAAAATGCAGGAGGCCGTGAGGGAAACCCCAGTCGGAGTCACAGTTTTGAACCAGGGAGTCAACAGACTTGGTGTGGGTATGTTGTGTGCGCAGACAGACTGGGTCCCCCTCTGGTAAAAACAGGCAGACTACACTGAAAAGTGGGAACACAATGAAGGCACTAAAGTCTTTATAGACTTCAGGAGCATATTTTTACAGGAAGAGGAGTAAACTAAATGCCAGCAGGATATATTAAACACACTGGACACAGGTGATGGCCTGCACTGGTCTGTAGGCACAAGGCAGGGCATTGATAGCGGGCCTACTGGCTAGGCACACCCACTGGCATGGAACCCGGGACCTTTGGAGTACCCTTGAGTGAAATGGGTGGGGGAGACAGCACCGCAAAGGAGAAAGGGATGGGTTGGAGAGGGAGTTGGAGAAGGGGCTGGTAGAGATGGTGAGGGGGAAAAGGAGAAAAAGAGGCAGGCACAGAGAGGTAGACACAGGGAGAGAGAGAGACACAGGGAGCTGGACACAGAGACACGGGGAGGGATACAGGGGGAGTCAGACAGGCCAGGAGCCCTACTGGTGGAAATATAGATCAGGTTGAGGAGGAAAGGAGGGGGAGGATAGAGACGGAAGACAAGAGTACCTGTGGAAGGGATCTTGTGAACTCTGCTGCCCCCCATCAGCACACCACTGCCGGGAACCAAGAAGAGAGAGAGCCCCAGTCCTTTCTCCATAGGCTTATAAAAGCTGTTGCTCCCGCCCACTCTCACACAGGCAAGTGTTTGTTTGGCTGTTGCCGCATTCTGTGTGATTCCCAGGTCAGGGTTGTTCAGCCCAGAGGGGAGGTAGGGTCAGGGGAGGGGAAATTATAGAGTGCAGGGCCGTTGGGCCCAAAGGGGATATTACTTGTTGGACTGGAAATGGAGGAGGTTCTCAGAAAGGGTGCAAGAGGCCACGGGCTAGATTGGTGACTTGCAAGAGGGCAGGGTAATTACAGGGTATGGGAGAAGTGGCATTGCAGAGCTCCCCATCCATGATGGACACAACAAGTAGATCTAGTTTTGCGGGTTCAGACAGGCTTCATGCCAAGACAATTGGGAGATAGGAATTATAGGGTGGGTCGAGGCAGCAGCTGAGCAACAGGTAGAACTGGTTCTTCGCGGGATCATGGTTTGCGTCCACAATCCCCCCTCCCCCAACACAGTGCAGGGTACACAGAGGAAAATACATTTGGGAAAAATAAAAGTCACCCAATACTTTGGAAAATGAGGTTGTGCAATACATTGAACACAGTGTGGAAATTAAGTCATGTACTATATTGCAAATGAAAAGGGACATAGAAACTGCCATTTCCACAGTGCCATTTCCACAGTCTCAGTTCCTCACAGCATCATTCTTCTTCGTCCTCAAAGAAGAGTAACCATAGTTCCAGAGACTCCCTGGAAGTGGCACCGCAGGTACAGTTTCCCACCCAATTCTCCACTCCAGAGGAATGGAAGAACTTTCACTTGAAGATGCTTAACATCTCCGCAAAGCCCCCACTGCTGATGGCACCATTGATGCCTCCGGCTCCAACAGGACCCATGGGGATTCCCCAAATTGCAGGGTACCCACAGGGGAACACTCCCACATGCCTACAGGCTCAGACCTAGACCCCAAGGGAGATGATGTCTCCCGGCTCTGACAGGCACTGCCTATGAGCGTAGAGGCATCAGTGCTGATCAGCATCAAGGGGGCCGGAGACCCTCTGGAGTAGGCCCCTCTTCCAAAGAGGCTACTTATGTGAAAAATGAGCCATATCGATGATGAGGTAGTAGGCAAATGAATCACTTATCATTGGGCTCCAGAGAGGGAAGGTAAAAACATAAAGGACCTGGCCACAGTTCTTCAGGAGGCCAGAGGTTGTGACACCTCCCCTAGGCTGGACATCCTCTTAACCCCCACATCGGGTAAACCACAGGCATCTTTCCAAAGGTTGATGGCCAAGGTTGCTGATACCTTGGGGTTGTTGGCTGTGGCCAGACCAAAGGTCTAGTTTGATTTAACAGAGGTACTGGACAAAGGACCCAAGAAGGAGACATTTCTACTATTCATCATAGGAGTGGAAGCTCCAGTTCTAGATGTGTGGGAAAGGCCTGCCTCTTCACCTGCTGTCAACAGGGAGCTTGCAAGGGAGCATTATCCTTCTCCCTCTGACTCATTTCTTTTGTCCACCCATGCCTCCTGCGAGAGATCTGAAGGTGTCTCACCCGCTAGTCCCTGAAATCTGTCATCCAGGTGGCTAGGTCACAGCCATTGCTTTTGGATCCAGTTGCTGGGGTGGACCAGTGCGGGAGGATCACCTGGATGGGGGGGGTCTTCTGGGTGTTGTAGTGGGACACTGGACAGCGAGATGCTGTATCCCCTTCCCTGTCACACCTTTACCCCATCCTACGAGGCAGGATATTTAGGCACTCAACCCCACCCCTTTCACAACATAAACACTTTCTCATGGACAGCTCACCGTGAGCAAAAAACTGACTAACATCAGAGCCGTATACCTGACATATCCCAATAGAATGGGCAGGCAAGGTCAGGCAATTACTGATCATTACACACACCTGACTTCTATCACACTTCCCCACATGGTTAAAAGGCGGAGCATGAAAGCACACTCTGAGCAAGGCAAAGCACACGAGGAGGCAGCAGTTCCAAGATGGCAGTTTAATACGAGGTGGAAGACGGCAAGACCGAAGAGGATTGCAAGGAGGGAAATACCTTTTGAATCGTGTTGTATACATTGGTCTGAGCCCGGCTAAGGGAGACTAATGGTGTAGAAGGGATCGGAGCCTGGCACAGGGGGAACTGGGGTGAACCGTGAATCACTCGAAAAGGAAGAACCTACGATCGTTGTGTGAAAAGTGAGAGGTGAAAAACAGGCTTGAGTCTGGCAGAGGGAAGCCTGTGCGGAACTGTTTGCTAAAGGGAAGGGATCAGAATCCGGTTGAAGGGGATCTGTGGTGGATATTGAATCACCCGATGTGGATACTTTTGGAAATCTGAAAGGGGAAAACGAACGTGCAGTATATTTGGTTGCATCAGGCCCTTTGAGTGAAGAGACTTTTAGAAGCAAGGAGACTTACTCTCTGGAGGCCTTGATGCTGATGAACGAACTGTAACCTTGTGCTAACAAAGCCAGAGACTGAGCTGTGCTCGAGTGAACCGCCTTATTTCGTGCTAAAATCGTGGGGAACAAGGGCCAATGGCCTGAAAACACGACATATAATTTTTGAACACTTCTTTCTTTTTCATAACAATATTTGCCACACTATTTGTATTTAGCTGTAAGGATCGGCAATCATTTTCTTTTAGTCTAGGCCCTTTTATTTTGACAAGACACTCCCAGTATTGCGTTATTATTATTTGATGGTCATAGCTTGCTCCCATCTGTAGATTTAGGAATAGATGGGCATTTATCTCACCCTTATTTTGAAGTTCAATAAACATCCTTGAAGTGGGGTCACTTGTGTCCAGCTTACTGTTGATGCCATGCCTTTCCTTACACTCCTCAGAGAGCTTTGTGGTACAGGCCCTGACTGAGAACTTGGAGACGTTCACCTTTCTGTCTCCTGTGAGAAAACAGAAGGTGTCTCGCTCACTAGTCCCCAAGGAGCTGTCATCCAGGTGGGCAGGACACGGCCATCACTTTTGGATCCATTTCCTTGGGGGGTGGACCAGTGCGGGAGGATCACTTGGATGAGGGGTCTTCGGGAAGTGGGACACTGGATGGTGAGATGCGGTATCCCCTTCCATGTAACACCTTTACCCCATCCTATAAGGCAGGATATTTAGGCACTCAACCCCACCCCTTTTACAACACAAACACTTTCTCACAGACAACCCGCTATGAGAGAAAACGGACTAACACCCGAGTCGTAAACCTGACGTGTCCCAATACAATGGTCGTGCAATTACTAACCATCACACACACTGGACTTCCATTACACTTCCCCACATGGATAAAAGGCAGAGCACAAGAGCACACTCTGAGCCAGGCAAAGCACACGAGGAAACAGCAGTTCCAAGATGGCAGTTTAACAAGAGGAGAAAGACGGCAAAACCGAAGGGGATCACAAGGAGGGCCTTGAGAATAGAAAGTGTAAGACCAGGAACCAGGCTGAAGAATCCTGCAAAGTGTGTTGGAGGTACCCATGGCCCTCCCGTGTCGATAATCAAGGTGGGGAGAATAGCCAGCTGCCGTGGTACTGTCCTGGACTCCAACCACAGAGCAGCATCAGAGAGATCAACACAGCTGGTGAGTTGGAGAGACTGATACAAGACTGGTCTGTGTTGAAGTCAAGTCTGCAAGCGGCAACATTGTATGGCGAGCGCTGGGACAAACATTGTATGAAACGTGTGTGATAACCAACGTGAGTAAAGTTGACCTGCAGATGAGTGATTGAACTTTGAAACCAAGATACTATACCTTTGACAGAGTGGTCCGGCACTGTGTGTGTACTCAATCGAAGGACTCTGTAAGGTAGCCAGCAGAGAGTTGACAAAAGTAAAAAAGTGGCAAAGGATTGCGAATCAAAGTGGTCCTGCGACGGGTCAAGCAAACTCCTGCACACAATCAAAAGTCTTTGCTGTTGATACAGTAAAGAAAGTTTATAACAACGTAGATAAATTGGTCCGAGCCCGGCAGAGGGAGACTGATTGAAGATTTTGTTTCAAAGTGGATATGAGCCCGGCACAGGAGGATCCGGGGTGAACAGTGAATCACCCAAGAAATTGGATATGTGAAAATCCTGAGAACATTGTGTTAAAGTGGATCTGAGCCCGGCGGAGGGGGATCCAAGGTGAATAGTAAATCACCTAAGAAAATGGTGTATATGTGAAATACAAAAGGAAAGGAACATTATTGTTAGTTTGTTGTATCAGGCCCTCTAAAAGAAGAGCCTTTGAATGCCAAAGAGACTTTGGCACAGAAGGCCATACTGTTGAAGTTTTGAACTGCACCCTCATGTTAGAGAAGCCAGAGACTGTACTAAGCTCGAGTATGCCACCTTGTCCCATGCTGAAAACTTGGGGAAGGGAAGCCAACGGCTTGAATATTCTGACATATCATTTCTTTTTTTTTTTTCAAGTTTTATTTTTTGTTGGCAGAGGTGTACAGCAAAACCTGCATGACCAGACATATCATACAATCAGTACATATATATGGCATAATGCGTACACAAAGGCTAGCACATCAACAAAAGAAGGAAACAGTCAATTGTAAGATACTATGACATTCCAGATCATTACAGCAAAACCGGGGGTGAGTCGCCACCAGAAGTGCCCTCATCATAAATGATAAGGTAACTGTTAAAAGCGGACCATATGTTCTTGGGACGAGAGTACACTGGAAGCATATTGAGGTATTCTTCCTCACAGGTCCGGGACCAGGTAAGTGCATTGAGCCACTTCTGAAAGGTTGGGGGGAGGGGCTCTTCCAACACTGGAGTACACATTTCTTAGCCACCATGCAGCTTATATTTAGGAATTTGGCCATCCGTCTAGTATCATTAGTATCCCATACGCCAAACAACACTCCCAGCGGACTAGGGTCAATTACTGCACCTGTGATATCAATGAGAGCCTTCAAGACCTCATCCCAGAAATCCCCCAGTACGTGACATGTCCAGAACATATGTAGATGGTCTGCGCCCTCTGCCTTGCAGCAAGCACAGTTATGCGTACTAGTACGAGCAAACTTGGAGATCTTAAGAGGAGTGTAGTACAACCTGTTCAGTAATTTATACTGCATAACTGGATAACGGAAATTGAGGGATACCTTATTATTATGGGAGCACATCTTTTTCCATAGATGGTCAGAGACCTTGAGGCCCAGTTCATTCGCTCACTCGGTACGTGCTTTGGAAAGCCCGGGAGGGGTCCCTATCAATAGCATTTTGTATAAGGAGGAGACCACTCCACGGGCGCCACTTGAGTTGGCAATGTAGGCAACCTCCGGGGTGTCGGGGGGCTCATCAGGGAAAGTGGGCCACTTTGCGCGGAAGGCAGCACAAAGCCTATAATATTGTAGAATCTCAAACAAAACCTACAAAAATAGCCATCCAAGAAAAGGACACACAGCAACTTCTCCAACCACCATAATCCAAAAGCCCAAGACAAAATAAATATGGGTTCGTGGAACACCCGAGGTTTTCTCCATCTTACATCCCCAGGACCCACTAACATAACAGACTATGATATCATTTGTCTTCAGGAGACATGGCTGCTTCAACCCCCCGTCCTCGACGGCTACGAGATCCACACAGTGGAGGCCAAGAAGGGCCTTTTAGGCCGCCCAACAGCGGGCCTGCTTATCGCAATCCGCTGTGGACGAGGCCTAACAGATTCACAAAAAATAAAAGAAAACCACTTTATGATGATGGTCAAATTAAACTGGACTACAACAGATGAAAAAGCAAACAAATTAATAACGAAGAAAATAATAATCGTCACCATCTATTGGAACCCTGCAACTGTCGACTGTGTGAAGTTCATCAAAACAATAGAACAAGATTTGGACTGGGCGCAAGTCACACACCACCCAGACTACGTTATCCTATCTGGAGACCTAAACATCCCTAGCCAGTATTGCGAAAAGACAAAAGAGTCCAAACCGAAAAAGCGTCCAACTGACCAGAGATCTACCAAATGGCAAATCCTCATGAAATCTAGATCTTTTGACAATCTGGACCAAGTTTTTGCTGACCCAAATAGACTACCTACATGGGAAGGAGCGAAATCTAACTCCACAATTGACTATATCCTGGTATCACGTCCTTTATTACTACACATCAACTCTTTCAAAGTGATTAAAACAAGGGAAAGTGACCACAACCTCCTCGAGACCACCTGGACTACTAATCCGCCGAAAAACCACACAATGAGCGCAGATTTCGACCTAAATGCCCAAGGGACTAGACTCAGGATCACGGAAAAGGACATAACAACTATTACACAGCTCTACAACGACCGCACCAAACACCCACACTCGATGGCGGTGGACTACACACCCTTGTTGACCGTTTGTAGAGTTCCACAAAGGAATAAAAAGCCAATTGCAGCCGGCCAAAAACATAAGTACGACAAACTGGTTGCCGAAAAAAAAAGAGAGCTAAGGAAAACAAAAAGACTAGCACGAAAACTTGCCTTTCCACTGGCCATGTCCACCATTAAAGAAGCCGTTTTAAAATACAAATCTTGGCTAAGGGGACATCGGCACAAGCTCTACCAGCAAGACGCAGAAGACATACTGAAAGCCATAACAGGAAATCACGCTAGAGACTTCTGGTCCCTCTTACACTCAACAACGCCAGGCGCGCGACCATGTCAGCTGAACGGAATTGGCAAATCGGCCTGGGAAGTGCACTTTGGCACTCTTTTTAAGAGTACCCCGACCATAGCTTCTAGGACGGTAAACAATGACACCCCTTGGATCTGCTTAGACAATATTGAAGACATCATAACGTCAATCAAAAAACTAAAACCATCACGCGCTCCTGGCCCTGACGGTATTACTAACTTTGATTTGAAAGCACATCCGGAAACCTGGGCGCCCTTGTTGAGCCAAATCTTCAGACGCTGCTCCACCACAAAATCTATTCCCCCAACGTGGAAATGTGCTAATGTGGTACCCATCTTCAAGAAGGGAAACAGGTCAGACCCTACCAGCTACCGGCCGATCGCTCTTCTCGATCCAATAGGAAAGTTGTTTGGGTCCTTACTGCTAAACCATTTCACAGCATGGGCGAGCGAAGCCCCCTGTCAGGACAACTTACAAACCGGCTTCAAAAAGAACCTGGGTACAAATGCCAACATATTAATACTGAGTACCTTGAAAAGTAAAATCATGGAGGGACGCCCACGCCTATACATTGCCTTTGTTGATTTAACTCAGGCTTTCGACAAGGTGGATCGGGAAAGACTATGGAAGAAACTGGTCCAATTGAAATGTCCCCCAGACATACTTAACCCCATCAAAGCCCTACATGCTAACACTTCTATGCGGGTACGTCTGAACAAACAAGGACTGTTAACAGAAGAGATAACAACAGCCAGAGGGGTCAAACAGGGCTGCCCCCTGGCCCCAGCCCTGTTTTGGTCCTATCTAGGCGACTTCCAAGACACAGAAAAAGAGATCCGAGCCTTCCCTCGTAAACTCGGAGGTGATCAGATCAGTCGTCTCCTATATGCTGACGATTTAATTCTTCTGGACAATACCCCAATAGGCCTACAACGCCAACTCACAAACTTACAACGATACATGATGGTAAACAACCTGGAAATCAACCAAGCAAAAACCAAAATGATGGTTATAGAGAAATCTACAAAAAAGAAACCCACTCCACCCCTAAAACTAGGCGCAACAACTGTCGAGAAAGTTTTGAGTTTCAAATATCTAGGGGTCATCCTAGACAGTTCACAAAGAGACAATGCGATGAAAGAGACATTACAGGGAAAAACCACAAAACTAGCTATACAAGGAAAAGCCATCGACATCAAATTCGGCAGATTCTCAATCATACCAGTACGAGACTTCTATAAAAAGAAAGTCATACCATCCTTGACATACGGCGCCGACGCAATGCCGAGCCTCTCCCAAGACTTGTGGCAAAACCTGGAAGCAACTTTTTGGAGAACAGTCCTAGGTCTCCCTAAATCCACGCCAATAACACTGATTAGACGCGAACTTACTCTCTCATCATTAAAATCTATTATCGACTGCAACAGTGTCTTGCTCTATCGGAAGTGCATCCAGAAAGACGCCTTATACGCCTACAAGTTGATAAGTGAAGAACTTCGCCTCGGAAACCTGCCAAATGCTCACTCGCTGGGAAACTAAAATCCTATCCATCTTAGACTCAGTTGCCTGCAACACGGAGGACCTTATCTGTAACCCAGTCAGAGTCACCAAAAAAATCAAGGAACTGGACTGGATTACCACCACCGATTCTGCTACCCGATACAAACTCACTAACCATCTTCCAGCTTTTTGCAAGAAACTTGACTCTGTCCAACCATACCTAAAACTATTTCCAACTAGGGCTGCGAGAAACTACTACTTAAGAATTCGACTTAACCTTCTGGAAACAAACGAAATCTTAGCGATCAGACACTTATCTTCCACCAGCAGCTGCCGGCTCTGTAAATCCACCACGGCAAAGGAAACTATACGTCACCTTCTTCTGACTTGCCCGATTACGACGGACATCCGCCATACTTACCTGAAAGAAATTTTCACAAACTTCACCCTGCAAGACGAAGAATCGTGCTGGAACAAACTGATAGACGGTGACAAACAGTCATGGCAGCTTGCAACAATAAACATTATGACCTACATTTTAAACGTGCTTCTTCCGCTGCAGGCTTCACGACAAGTTTCATCAACATGACCACCAAATACGCAGGACATTTCCCTTTTCTGCTTCTAGACGCCCCTGACGCTCTGGAACTTTTAAGTGCAACCACCTCGAAACCTTTGTTAAAAAATCTTTTAGATTATAAAAACAAAAACAAAAAAATAATAATATTGTAGCATCTCAAGTGCAGACCCAGAGTGACCCTGCTTCCATATCTGTGGATCAATGAACCTCCCATCAGGAAAGAAATCAGTCAATGCCTGATAACCCAGGGCACCCAGACGTCGGGCCAAGGCTGTGTCATGTGTGGGTCCCAGCCCAGGGAAGCCCCAGATGGGGAGCCATTTATAATAGGGATAGGATTCAGCTGTCGTGTTAAGAAGACGACCCCAGGCTAGCAGGGTGGTTGCTATAGTGTCAAGAGGGGAATTTGCACACAGTCCCAATGGAATGTCAGGGTCATAATATTAACTTCAGCCGCCGCCAAAGTTTCCAGCTTGACATGTGGGCGAATCAGAGAACTAGGGTACCAATGAGTGGCATGTTGGGCCTGTGCGGCTATCCAGTATAGTGTTAGGTCCGGAGCTGTGAATCCACCCCTCTCGTATGGGAGCGTCATGTCTGACCATTTTTTTCGAACCGCGCCCGAATGCCATAAAAACTGTGCACATGATGTATGTAGTCTAGTGAAGTATTGTTTCCCAGGCCAGATGGGCACGTTGCTAAAGATGTAAAGCAATTTGGGGACCAGAACCATCTTGATGAGGGAAAGTTTCCCAGCAAGTGACTGTGGGAGAGAGCGCCATCGTAAATTTTCCACTCGATTATTTGTGCTACTGCCGAGTAGTTGTCTGTCAGTAAGGTGGACTTGGACAGTGATATCCGGACACCCAAGTATCTTATTCTGCCGGGGGACCAGCAAAGTGGATATTCCGAAGCAGTTTGGCCTTGACTAATTTTTCTAGCAAGATCGGGGAATCTAGTTGGTCTCTAGTTGAGGCGGAGATGCATGTTGTGGGAATCTGATCAAGGAAATCTCTCATGTGTTGCTCACTATTTTCCGGGGTAAAGCATAGAGGTTGGTGTAAAACTCAGTGAAAATCCCTAGTATTTGCTGGTCCGACCATTGTGGAACACCCTGTGCATCCTTGACGGACACAATCTGGGCCTGGCCCCATTCCCCCCTTGTTAGTTTTGCCAGTGTCTTACCTGGTGTTTCACCCTCACCATATTTCCGTGCGGCTTGGGGGCGACTAAAGTATCGAACCTCCCTCATGGCGTGCGTCTCAAAGACCTTGAGTTCCTCACTAATCTGTGCGAGTTTGGCTGGGTCAGCTGATGTCGAGCAATCCTGTTCCAACTCGCGCAACTTGGATTCAGAACGATTGAGGTTGTTTCTAATAGTTTTCAATACACCCGCCTCCCTCGAGATGGACTTACACCTGATATATACCTTGAAAGCAATTAGGCAGAATTATATGCAGTACACTTTGGGAACACCACACACATTTAGGACTACAAGTAACAGTACAAATTCACCTTTGGTACAAGCCTGTACTACACAGTAAAGTGGTAGCGATGGCTGAGCAGCCAGACTTATCTCAAGACCAAGTGAGCAGTATCAATAGTTACACAAAGGACAGCAATTACTATGATTCAAACAAACACTGACTCAGGGTTTCTGAGTAAAAGAATATACATTTATTTACACATCAGTTTTAAAACATTTCACTGAAGTAAAGCAGTTGACAAATCACACTCTTAATATGCTATACCACACCCAATAGATTCTGGACAAGTTAGGCTCAAAATGAAGTGTGAGCAAAATGGCACTGCAGCAATTTAAAAGGGAGGGAAAGACAAAGTTAGACAGGAATTGAGCAGCACCAACAAGTAAGTAATCAGGGCAATCTAGAAAAAGGAACTACAGTGAGGAAATCAAATTCAAGGGGCCTGGCCCAAAGTCAATGGACCAAAGGCTTTGCTCAAGATCACACAGTTCAGGGTAGTTTGCGGTTAAGTGTTTGCCAAAAGTTCAGGACGAAGTTGGTAGACAGAAAAGTTATTTTAAAGAATGGAGAAGGACAAGCCCTCGGATTGGCGAAAGGTTTCACACACTTTCACCGCGGCTGGACAAAACGAACAACCAGATTTGGACAGTACCTTAAATGGAGAAGAAGGCTATAGCTGAGGGGGACGTTCCTGGCAGGTCCTGCAGGCTCACGGTTCCTGAAGCGTCTGTCGGACTGACACGAAGTAGGAAGACTGGAGGGTCCTGCACTGCCCAGGGAAGAAACCAGCAGCAGAGCAAAGCAACAAATAAAAGGTGCGCTCCTTAAAACGCAAGCATGGTCCGTTCCTCCTGGCTATCCGGTTCAATGTAGCTCTGTACAGCAAATTGGACCAGAGAAGGGAGGCCTGACAAGCAGTTTGGTAAGCTGGTTGTTCCCACCAGCTCAAGGGGAGAAGATTCCTTGCAGATCTTCCCTGTCGTTGGAGTATGAAGATTCGGATCTGCAGCAGGGCTTCACCGGGAGGTGTTCAGTCGTGGTAGGGGTCCTCTTCTGTCAGCTCCTCTTCGGTTCTCTCGTTCCAGTGGTGACTCTGCCTTGCCAGCCCCAGAGACCTGCTTTTTATGCAGTTTCCCCCCATTCACTCAGCCTGGCTGTCAATCACACAGCAGGGTGGCTGTCCCGCTGGGACAGTCACCACAACCAATCACATCAGAATGTGACATGGGTCTCCATGGAGACCCTGTGCAGGGAGTCCTAAACCCCTCCCTCACATCCTGTCCCCCCAGACATAACAGGCGCCGAGGGAGGGCTTCTGTGCAGAAGCCTGCGAAAGGACGGCGAACAAAGTGACCAAACCTGGTTTGATGCGCAGAGTAAAACACGTGAAAGACTTTTACAAAAAGAAATGGCGACTAAACCCAGCCGGAACTGTATTAAAACATATATGGTCTAGCGGGTTTAAGTTCGAGGCTACCAAGATAGCCTAAAACAATACCATGGCTATTTAAGATAACCGCGGTAGGAAAAATAGGGTATTTACCACTGCCACCAGCCAAGTCTTAATGAAAAGGGAGCGAAACAATGCTCCAAGAGAAACAGACAAAAATGGATAAGTATTAACCCTTTCCAGAACTCTATTTAAGATAGTTTGTACTAGGTCTGAGTTTTAAAAGAGACTAATAAAGTCAATGGCAACTTTACATGTTCTGGGAGACAGTAGTCAGTCCCAGAAAATGGAGTCGGAGTCAAAAAGACAACCCTGTGTCACTGCACTGAAGGTGCTGTGTAACGCACAGTAAAAAGATGATACCTATGGAGTAGGTGAGGCTCCACAGTCTATGAACCCAAGAAAATGTTAAACACACACAGCAAAACACATGTAAGAGTGGGAAAAAGGCTCACACTCTTACCAGGTAAAAAAAAAAAATCCTAGAAATCCAGCAAAGCTGCTGAGGAACTCAGTAGGTAAGAGAAATTAGCCATTCTGGAGAATTCTCCCTAACAAAAGTGTCCCAGTGGACGCAGCAGTGGTGACCTGTAGGGAGTTACATTCAAAAAAGGTCTCAGTGTCTGCCAGAATGTCCGCCTTAAATGCTATATCGAGAAGAGCAGCAGACTTAAATCGCCACATGCTGCAGGTGGGCGTGGGCGGTCCAGGTTCCACCAACAAGGTGATCGGGGCATGGTCAGACAGCGTGCCGGTAAGTATTTGCGCCTCACAGACCCTACCCATCAAGTCACTAGACACCAATAAAAGATCAATTCTTGAGGAGCTATTATGCACGGACGAATAGTAGGTATATCCTAGAAGCTGCGGGTTTAGAGCTCTCCTGAAGGGGCCCCTGAGGGACCCTCGAATGTGGAAAAAAGGCACAGTCACCACACACGAACTGATACGTCAGACACAAGGTTGTATTCCCAAAAGCTAGGGTTTATTGCAAAGTAAACAGTCTCAGTTGGCCAACTGGTCTCACGCCCCGCGAAGTGTGTCTCACAGACCTCGGGAGACCCAAGAGAGTGAGACACAAACATCAGTTACATATATACAAAACTAACATCTTACAATCAGTAGTGTCACATCAAAAACCGCCCCTTGCACATCTCCTTTGAACTGAGCATGATGATTGACAATCGTGACGAGTATGACATCTCAAACATTTGTTTTAGCAACAGTTTGCAATTCTGTAAGGCTGCAGACATAAGTCTTTGTTGAAAAGAACAGAATGCTTCTGTTCTCGCTAGCAAGCTGCATGTGGGGGGGAGAGCCACATTCCAGGCCTTCCTATCTCCTAGTTTCTATTTGGGTCAACTCGCTCTCCAGGACTCTACAGGGCTCGAGAAGGGGGGCCGCAAAGAAGAACATAATTCAAGCAATTTAATGTTCGTTCCAAGTATTTCCACTGTGTTTCCGAGACGCACTGGCACCTGTGGGCTGATTAGGATGCCTCGCTGCCCTCTTTCAAGGATAGCGCTCGGGAGGAGACCGGGTATTTCTATCAGGGTTGCTACGTTATGTTTCAGCATATTTCCCTTGGCCTTGCATTGCACACTGGTAAAGCAGAATATCATGTCAGCAAAGCATTTAGAACAGAAAGCAATAAGCAAACGTTAGAGAAAACAAGATGGCGATTTCAGTCACCTTGAAATGGCTGCACTTTCTGTTTTTCTGGATCGACAATCCAAGCGCCTAAGATGTCAAGTGTTGTACAATGAGTGTGTAGTGTGAGTGCCGTGCGTGACAGGGTTCTGGGCGCGGTTCCCGTCCTACCCAAGTTGGCATCAAGTATCAGGTTCATATCACCGTCCCAGATGATCTGAACTCCCACATAGCCCAACGGTATAGAGGTGATGGCATCTACGAAATCTGGGGTATCTACGTTGGGACCGTAAGTGTTCACTAGGCGGTATTCCCTGTTCACCATTGTGCAGTGTAGGATGATATACCTGCCCTCGCGATCTATGTAGCTCATTTGGAGAGTGAATTTAATAGATTTATGAATCAGGGTCAGCACGCCCCTTGCCTGCGTGGAATAGGCCGTGTGAAATCTATTGGGCTCCCAGGAAGGTGCAATATTCAGCGCCAGATGAACACGTGAGTGTGTTTCCTGTAGCATGAGTATCTTGATACCATGTCTCTGAGCATAGGCCATGATTTTGCTAGTCTTGGTGTAATTACTCAACCCCGGACAGTCCAGGACATTATTTTTATGACCATTTCATTATCTTAGGGTACATCCAAGCTAATATGACCCAGCATGTATCTGCTGCTGTGATTATTTCCATTGTGATGCCCTACCATGATGTGGAATGCCGGTCTGCCTCTGCCATTTTCAATATAACTTGCCCAAACAACACCTCCCCCCTCCCTCACCACCCGCTCATAGCTAGCAGTGTCCCCATCCCCCCACCTCCCAAAAATACCAACAAATCCCCTTTAACAGAAGTTAGCGGGCTGATCCCAACATGGACCAACCACACTACTGGCCCAACAGGGGCCAACACCTAACAAGTCTTCTAATGTAGCCGTTGCAACCGCAATGGGGTGCACTGTTGCCATGCAGTCAACTTAACAGGAGCACTGAAGTACCCGGGACTGGTACTTAGGACCGGCAGCATATATGATTAGAACACAATACCATCGCACTAATAAGTGTCATAGCAGAGAGCAGTATTAAACCCGCTGTAAATGTGGTTCATCAAGTCCAAATAGCATAGGCGAAGCAAAGTACCTCAATAAATAGGAGTATAAACTGGCGTCACATTACAACCGGGGTAGCATTTACTGGGTGATTCCCTGCATTATCCCAGATGACAAGGTGTACACCATTCGAAATACAGTTTACACATGTGGCGAAAGGCCAGTAGATCAAATGGTGCTATCAGCTCGAGGGCCAAAGGATACTAGTTACCAAAACCCCAGGGGGGTCAAGAACGACCAAGCTATGGCCTAGTCATTGTCCATGAGGTCTCTAGATTGTTGAGGGGTATCTGTGCTACGATAAACTTCACTGCTTCATCAGGGACCGTAAAAAAATAAGTTTCTCCCTAAAGGTGAACTTCAACCTAGCTGGGAACACAATTGCATAGGGGATGTTTCATTCCCTCAACATCTTCTTCAAACCAAGAAATTGACGTCTGTCCTGCTGCACTCCCACAGAGAAGTCGGGGAAGATCCGGATTATTTGGGAGGAAAGGTGTAGTTCCCCTTTGCCGCATGACAGGCGGAGGATGAGATCTCTGTCCCTGTAGCTCAGGATTTTGGCACTGATAGGCCTGGGGAAATCATTGGGCTTGGGTCACAGAGATAGGGCACGGTGAGCACGATCAACAATGATGAAGGGGGACAGGTCAGGATTGTCTAGCAGCTCTTTAAGCAGGTTCTCAACCGCTAGCTCCATGCGGCCCTTAAGTGCACTTTCTGGAACATCTATAATGTGTATGTTGATCCTGCGTGACCTGGACTCTAAATCATCACATTTGGCCTTAACGAACTTCATGTCACGAGTAAGGGAGGCAACCGTGTCCTGTAGGGTGTGCAATCCATCTTCGTTAGCCCCAATCTTAGATTCTGCTTCGGTGATCCTGGTGCCAGCATGATCTATTTGTGACTTAAGTGATGCAACGTTAATGTTTATATCGTCCAACTTTTCGTGGAAAGAGCCAAAGTTTTTAGCCATAGATTCCATCATTGCTGCGAGGTCGGGGTTTGGAGTGCCCGGGGGCGAAGCAGGTTCCTCCTGACCGGATGACGTGTGGCCAAGCTCTGATCTGAGCGCCACCTTGGCAAATTTGTCCATGGCTCCGGTTTTGTTGGCGCCCTGGGATCTGTTAGACATCTCAATTCAATCAAGGGCGTGGTCGAGCCCTGTTAGGCAGTGTCCAGCTGTTGCAATCATACAGGTAGTACAGGTAGGAGCCCGATAGCACTCAGTGGTGAACAGCAAGGGGCGATAAAGGATCAGATAAACAGGACGGCTGACAAGAGGTGGCCCGTTGAACATGCAGCTCCAGTGGTTGGGCAAGTAGTGCATTGATGAGAACCAAGACACAACGGCCCGGTCAGGGCAGTGATCAACCACACTGGTATGTAATAGTGTCGATGAACCAGGTCTTAAGAGCATGAGTGGCAATAGCGGCAATGGCAGGGGCACCATGTGCGTGTATGTCGCCCCCCCAAGAGGACATCTGGTAAGTAGTGGCTCAGCAGGTAAACAGTGAATGCTAGTATGAGTGAGCAGTATGGCATTCAGAGGATCCGCAAGGGATCAGGCGGCACTGCACACAGCGCATAGGGGCCCAGGGCACCAGGGTATCAATACGCGCAGTCTTCAACACAGGATATGCTGCATATATTTTTTTTTTTATTGCAATTTTTTAATCAAATAATTGATTTTTTTGCAACGTTTGTACTTTGAGTTTGTACAATCCTTTCTCTTTTGTTCTTTTTTATCTTCCGGAGAGCAAGTAGTACGCAGATGTTTTGAGGTATTTAGGTCTGGGTATAGAAATTCTTAGTTGTATTCCGTTCGTTTGAGCTCTAGTTTTTCAGTTAACTGTTGTAAGATCTTGAAGGTCGCCAATTGCCATGATGTTCGATGTCCGCCAATCATCCGAACCCACCATATGTCTTCATCAGTCGTTAATGAATGTAGCAGAAGAGTCCTAAGGTAGGGCAAGCGTATCGCCTTTGTGTCTGGGCATGAGAGCATTAAATGGCGAAGTGTTTCCTTTTCTTTATTACAGAATCTGCAGCTGTTTGATAATGACAAGCCTCTAATGTATCATATTTCATTAGAGTCAAGGAGGTTCAGTCTTGCTCGCATTATCAAGTTACGTGCTGACCGGCTTGGGAATTTTTTGATGTAGTTTTGTAGGGTATTCAATTTCATTGCCATAGGAGGAAGATGCGAAGTAAGTTTATAGTTAGTTGCTGTATTTAGCGTGTTGATCCAATCCATCTCTTTTAATTTCTTAAGTATCCTTGTTGGATTATTAATCAGTTCATCTTCAGCACACTCTATTGTATTTAGCAGATCTACATTTTCTTTTTTCCACTGGATGAGCATTTTGCAGCTTGATATTTGAAGTTCTTTAAAGATCAGGCCGTGAATGAAAGTACCGTCTGGAAGTATGCATTTCCTATAAAGCATGATTGAGTTGCAGTCAACCGTACTCTGGAGGGATAGCAAACTCAATTCTCGACGAATCAATGGTATAGGAGTTGAGTTTGGTAGGAAGAAAACCGACCTCCAAAAGTAGGCTTCCAGCTTAGGCCAGAGAGTTTTGGGGAGGTATGGCGTGGCTTCCGCAGCGTATGTCACAGTAGGCACCACCTTTGCTTTATAGAAATTTAAGAGAGGGATTGTCAAAAATTTCCCAAATTTTCTATCGATGGCTTTTCCCTTTGTGGCTAAGGTGCAAATTTTGTCCCAGAGGTGGTCTTGCATTGCCGACTCTTTTGTTGTGGAGTCTAGGACCGCACCCAAGTATTTAAAGTTCTTGACTTTTTCAATCGTTGTTTTATCGATGGTCCAAGTGAATTTTTCCTGCTTTTGTGACGAGCCTTCCAACACCATTATCTTTGTCTTTTCGATGTTAATTTCCAGATTGTTTTCGGAACAGTACTCATGTAAGTTTGAAAGTTGTTGTTGAAGGCCTATCGGGGTCATGTCTAGTAAAATGAGGTCGTCCGCGTAGAATAGTCTACTGATGTTCGTTTTTGCTAGTTTTGGTGGAAAAGATCTGATCAAGAGTTCTGTGTATTGATAGTCTCCCATATAGGCAAGGAAAAGTGCCGGGGCCAGAGGACAGCCCTGTTTAACACCTCTACTGGTGGCAATTTCAGAAGAAAGCCTTCCTAGTTGGTTCAGCCGTATCTTAATGTTGGTATCTGTGTGCAGGGCTTTAATAGGGTTTAGAATAGCACTTGGGCATTTCCACAGTGACAGTTTCTCCCAGAGTCTAGAACGGTCGACACGGTCAAAAGCCTTAGAGAAGTCGATGAAAGCCATGTATGTTCTCGGGTTTCCCTCCTTTACCTTGGCTTTCAAAGTGGATATCATAAAGATGTTAATGGCTGTCCCCAACGACTTCTTGAAACCTGCTTGGAAGTTGTCGTTGCATGGCGCGTTGGCAGCCCAGGCTTGGAATTTTTTCAGGAGTAGTGTTCCAAATACCTTCCCTATGGGGTCCAATAATGCGATGGGGTGATAGTTTGTAGGATCTTGTTTGTCTCCTTTTTTGTATATAGGAACCACAATGGCGGAAAGCCATGAAGGGGGTACTGATTGAGAAGCCACACATCTTGTGAAAACTGATCTTATGAATTTGGCCCACTCTTCCGGGTGGGTTTTTAGATCGAAGTTTGTGATCCCATCGGGTCCGGGTGCCCTTGACTTTTTCAATTTTTTCAGAATATCTCGTATATCGTCCAGATCATCGAGTTTCGTCCAGGAGTCTGTGGTTTTTGTGTTTTTAGGAACAGATTGTGTCACCTGAGAGCTCGTGCCAGCTGTTACATTTGATGAAGGTTTATCGAAGAGGCAACTAAAGTGGGCAGCCCAGGTAAATTCGCTGATGCTGTTTGCGATATTCAAACCATTGGGTAGAGATGATTTGTTCATCAGAGACCAAAATTCTTTCGGATTGTTATATCAGATCGCTTTTAATATGGCTTCTGCATCTTGTTGGTGAAGTTGCCA
This sequence comes from Ambystoma mexicanum, assembly GCF_040938575.1. Lineage (NCBI taxonomy): Eukaryota > Metazoa > Chordata > Amphibia > Caudata > Ambystomatidae > Ambystoma > Ambystoma mexicanum. Next base: position 382,680,188 of record NC_090934.1, on the reverse strand, counting down.
TCTGTATGATCGCACCCAGTTGTTATAGTTCCTAGTAAGTTCTTTGATTGCTTGAGTTCTTTCGGCGCTCGTGAGTTTTAATGCGTTTCTTTTAGCTTTTCTGAAGACCCTTCATTTCTGGACAAGCACTTTGTCGTACGAATGAAGGGGAGCTTGCATCTTTTTATTTAATTTGCCTCTCGGAATTCTATAGGTAGTTAAAAGAGGGCCATAGTCGACCAAGTCAGAGGTACTTGATCGGCACGAGTTTGCGTACCAATTCGTGAGTTCTCTGATGCCATGAGCTGTTAAGCGTAGTCTTGTGCCTTGAGGAGTTTGTTCCACTGCAGTTTCATACCCATCGGGATTGAAATAGGATGATTTCAAGGTAGTTTGGAGAATGTTATGATCGCTCGATGTTGTATGAAGAACGTCAAAAGAGGTCGTTAGGTGCAAAATGGGTTCTGAGACAAAAGTGTAGTCGATGGTTGACTTTAATAGTCCATTTGACCAAGTTGGTAATCGATTATTATTTTTGTATACTGCATCAAGGTTATGCAGTTTTCTTGAATTCATCAATTTCATCCATTCGTTTCCCCGCTTCTCGCTCGGGGATTTTTTTTTGGTAGTTTTCTGATTGCAACAAGAGTTCAAGTCACCGCATATTATAATATGGAAGGTGTTATAAATCGTCCGTACCTAGTCGATTATGTTTTCAATCAGTTTTAAGAAATTCTTTTGGTCAATCGCCGCCGGGTTCCAGTATGCGTTAAGAATTGCTACGGAGATTGGGTGTTGATAAACTCCGTCTGATGATCGCGATGACCAAGTTAGCAAAAGAGCTAATACAGAATAATTTGAAGCAATGATGTTAATTGCTGTAAAACCTCTATCCATTCGGAGGCCGATAAGCAAGCCCGAGGAAGAGCGGCCCGTTGGGCCTTTTGCTGCTGGGGCCAGGAAAAGGTTGTATCCATCAAGTGTTGGTAGTTTAGTCAGCCAAGTTTCTTGAAGACACAATATGTCAAAATAGCCCAAGTTTGTATTGCTGATCGAGGTAAGGTGTTTAAATCCCCTGGTGTTCCAGGAGGCTAGCTTGAGTTCAAGTACAGTACTGATTCGGTAGATCGTCGAAGGTGGAGCGGCGTTCAAGTTCGTGCTATTTTGAGCGATGTGATGCTAAGGCTTTTGGGAGCCATGCCCAGAAGCTGGATGAAGTTGAATTTCTGTCAGGAAATGTTTTTGGAGCATTTTTTTCCCGTTGGATGGTTCTGTTAAGCTTCCTATTGCTTTCTTGTCGTTCTTTGCGGAAGCTCATTTTTTCTTCGGGATTTTCTGGATTTGAGTCATTTCTTTTTGTGTTCGGTGTTAATGAGGTATGATATGAACCGTGTTTGGTTTTATTTGAAAAGGTCACTTTTGAACTGTAGTGGTGACTTGGTGTGTCTAATCGATCTACTAAGTTTTGTCGCTCCGGGGAGATCTCTGAATTACTGTGTGCTCTTACATCGTTGTTATTTTTTCTCGAGTTCCTAGTAAGGGTTCCAGTAGCCTCCTTAGTCTCGTTGGTATTTTCTTCTGTTGACGTAATTTTTAGTGAGAGGTGATAGCCCAAACTTAAAAAGTCTTTTTTCTGGTCGATCAGTTTGTCTTTGTCTTTCCTTGAGACGATATGAAGGTGACACACCGCTCTTCCATGATGATGACTAGGTTCGACTATCCACAGGTCATCGGACGAAATCTGAGTTAATTTAGGTATGAGATGAATCAAGGTCAGCATACCTCCTGTATTTAGAGTGACTTTGTCTCGGTTTTCTCTAGATTGTTCTAGTTTTAGGATCCATTTCCCCGGTGGTTTGCCCTGTTTTTTAGTCATTTGGTGAGAGTTTGTCTTCAGGCCGATGGACTTTGATGTATGATATTTGCTTTCCTTAGGGGTATCCTCTGGCGGGCATTTCCGTGATGAAGTTTTTCGAGGGTGACGTGGGGTATCATGTAAATCTGAGAATTGTTGGGAGTCTGTTGGAAGTCGCGAACGCTGTTCCAGGCGGGGTTTATAGGTGTGTTTTTCTACCCTTTCATTCTGAAGAAAGGTAGGGTCACTGCTGTTTTTTTTTTGTTGAGAGTGTCTTTGCTTTGGCTAAAATTGATAATTCAATCTTCGTTCGTCGTTCTTCTAAGGTCATGTACGGTGATCGATGTCTGTCTTCGCAAGAGGTGAGTGTCGAAGGGGTCATTGCATGTAAGTCTGAAGTAATATGGTTATCAAGCGATGCTCTCCGTTGAGCTGGTGGAGTCGTGGAGATAGGTTCGTCACAGTGTTCTGAAAGGTTCGTCAAGTCTGTAATGGAATCGGAATCCTCTGTAGATTTTGTTGAAGCCTTTGAGTCATTGTTCGCAAGTGAATGGAGACAGTTCAAAAGGTCAGAATCTTGATGTGAGAGGTGAATTTGATGGGTACCGTGGTTGTGGGGCTCAGAGGCTAATTTTTCAGCTGGGTCCATCACTTTTGTAGAAGCTGTTATTGGATCAGAGGTTTCCAAGATCGGTAAAGAAGTGGCAGGTTTTGGTTTTGCGGAGAAAATTGAGTAAGGTTGATCTGCTTGAGCTAAAGGTGTTTTGTTTAAGTTTTCTTCCTCGTCGATCACCAGAACCATACTGGAGGCAGCTCCGTTAGTGATTTGTGATGGTAGTAGTGATGGTTTTTTCAGAGCCGGTTTCGTTTTAGCACGAACGGTGGAGAACTGAGGAATATCCAAGGTCCGATCAATAGGAGGCACAGAAGCAATGAGGGCCTCCCTAGAGATGTTTGGGAGGGCATATTTCTCCAGACGATTCAGTGTTGTTTCGATTTCTTGGAGACATGCTTCTATGGTCGTCATCGTTGAGATTGGTGAATTACTTGTTTCTTTTTGGGCAGTGATGTGGCCTTCAAGAAAGATAAGTTTAGTGTGAATCATCGCTTGTAGAACGGTGTGATCCTTTAAGGTATCGTACAATGACTCGTATAATTTGGTAAAAGGGACCAGGGCAATGGATAATGCCGACATGTAGGAAAATAAATCCGGCTTTTTTAATGATGAGTCTTTGGTAGTTGAAGAAGACTTGCCACAAGATTCATGTAGGGGAGTGGAATGGATAGAAGAACTTAGTCTGTCAGAGCCGGAATCAGGATTTTGGTAAGATTTTCTGTTGTCTCTCAAGTCAGCAATAAGTGGGGTCTGAGGAACAGATTGGTGCCGCTTAGGTGGTATATCTGGTTCGTTGGGGATTGGGATCGTCTTTTCAGTTACACAAGTAGGGACGTTTTCTGGTTTGTTTTGTGAAGCAATGGGCAATGCTGGGGACAGGGAAGGAGAGGTTGCGTCCCCCAAATGTTGTTTTCTTTGGTCAATTGTCTGGGTCGTGATGTCGTCGACAAGATGGGAACATGTCGCCATAGAAGCAAGTAAAGGTCCTTTGTAGGTAGTGAAGGGTTAAAAGATTGGTTCGTGGCTGAATTTAGGTCGAAGACAAACTCAGTAGGTAAAGGATATAGAGGCGTTTGACCAAACGTAAATTTATTTTCTCTGACTTTTTCAGGCTGTGGTCTTTTTTCTGTAGTAGGGCGTTTTGAGTTGAGGGGGTCTAGTCTGGGAAGTGGGCCCTCTTCAGTTCTTCTTAGTTTAGTTGATGGTTGTAAGAACTGCATCTAGGAGTTCTACATCCGTTAGCTCTGTCAATGAGCTGTTACAATTGTTAGCTTGGTGTTTTTTTTTAAAGAATGTTTTCAAAGTTCCCATTGGGAAATGACAAGGTCCGAGGGCTTAGCTTTGGTTACTTTATTTTTTTTTTTTAGGTTTGTTTTAGTGTATACTCGTTGGTTTGAGGTTTAGGTAGCCTTAATTTGCTAATTTTTGCTTTTAAGTTTTTTTTTCTTTTTCCAAGGGTTCGGGTTGGAGATGATCGCGGGCGTTTCTTTGTGTTTGTTGTAGTGACTTCGAGCGATGGCGTGGGTTGCTGCGAGCTCTGGGGGCGGGGTTTGGATATCTCTAAGGAGCCTCTCGCCCCCAGCTCTGATGACGCCTCTCGGGGTGTGTTGTTTTCCACGTCTTCATCCGGAGCAGACGGCCGCTCCTCAGAGTCCGCCCTCGCCTCGAGCGGGCCCCGCGCATCTGCCTCTGCGACTCAGCGTGCACCTGAGCGGAGACAAAGCGGAGGATCGACGCCGCTGGGGCGGCCGAAAGCTCTGCTTGCGTCATTTCAAGTCGGCCCTCTCGCCTTCCGTTGGAGTCTCGTGTCATCAGGACGGCATGGGCGGCGGGGGCGCACTGGTGCTTCGAGTCGTCTCGCCCTTGGAGGTCTTCCTTCGTGGCACCAGCGTTACTCAATGGCTCGGATTCGGCCTCTCCCACGTCGAAGCGTGCCCGTCCGACTGCAGACTCAACCCCCCCTCCGGGGAAAGCTGGTAAGCGAGTGGACGGGGGCTTGATGGCAAAGGCGGTGGGGGACTCTATAGGCTTTTCTTTAAGTTGTGTCCCTGGAACATGTCTTAGCAGGACTGGGAGGTTAGTTTGCTCAGCGAGTCTTTGTTGAGCCGCATCTGTCAGTAGATCTTCTCCCTTGTGCAGTGATGGTAACTTGAGCACTTTTTTGGCAACTTTTTTACTCAAGGGTTTTAATGAATTTGCTGAGTTAAACAGAGTCTTTGCGGATTCGGATAGATCTGTCGGCAAGGATTTGTCAACTTGCTGGCGTGAACGCCAGCTTCGCAGGCGGCCATTTTCTTCTTCCTGCGGGGCCAAGGGAGAGGCAGTCGATCCAGTCACGACAGCCATGACTGCACGACTGCCACTCTCCGCCACTCCGCGTCCGCTCCGCGGACTGGAAAGGTAGATGTAGGTGGATTCTGTAACTCCTCCTTCAGAAAAGGATAGGCACGGTGAACAGACTCAACAGGTAGGGAACTCTGCACGACTGCCACTCTCCGCCACTCCGCGTCCGCTCCGCGGACTGGAAAGGTAGATGTAGGTGGATTCTGTAACTCCTCCTTCAGAAAAGGATAGGCAGGGTGAACAGACTCAACAGGTAGGGAACTCTGCACGACTGCCACTCTCCGCCACTCCGCTGCATATTAAAACATGGTAGGTAAACGTGCAGGGAAATGTTCATATGCGCGTAGGGCATGCTGTGCACTGGGCCCATATGGTGGTCAGCGTGTCAATAAAGGATTCTTGGGAGCAGGTCCATCAGGCGCAGCACAATGACGCCGCACATGCTGCAGAGGGGTCCCAAAGGTGGAAGGGTGACTTGTGCAGTCCACCGCCGAAGCCCTAGTGAGGATGATAATAGCAGTAGTGGGGGGTCCGCACTCACCGGGGCCCGCAGCAGGCGGAAGTAAGGCCCGCAGCAAGTCAAAAGCTAGATACCTGCCGCGGCGCAGCAGCGAGCGCGCCAGTGATGGCCGAAGACCCGGATAGCCAGGGAGGTGGTCCACCGCCCGCGCCACCCCAGTCTCGGGGACGGTCGCTGCTGGGGCACCCACCTGCGCCGGCAGTCCGGTTCAGTTACGGATTGAGTTTGGGGCCTGGCGGGGTTCCGCAACTGCCGGCAGCGATATGGCGGCCTTCGCCGCAGATATTGCACCGCTCCTAGCAGGAGCATTCGCCAGATCCAATCATCAGCCGCAGTTGCAGCCCGCACTGAGGACAAGTCACCGCGCAGAGGTACCGCAGGTCTAGTCAGGGCTCCCAATGTCTCAAGGGCCGTCCGGGAAATCCAGCACGGCCGCACCTCGACCACTCCGCACAGCTCTCCGTGCCGGGAGGGAGCAGCCGGCAATGTTACTGCCGCAGTGGGTTCAAGCTTCAAATGGTAAACGTGGGAGTCTGCAACGTCAGCAGGCGCAGGAAGACCACGGATGCCAGCCCCCATCATGCCATTGCGTCGAGGAGCCTGCCAAGAAAGTCAATGATGTATGGGCCGTTCCAGCCGTTAGCAAGGCTGCCTTCGCAGGCAAAGTTCAGACAGCCGTAATCTGGCTGCAGAGGACAGATTCTCTCCGGGATTGGAGGCAAAAGTGCCTTAGTCTTCCAGCTTCAATCAGCTGCAATTGTGGCAGGAGAAGCAATGCAATATCTGCCGTTGGATTCGGATTCGTGTTGATCATACACGGAGCTCCCAAGCTAAGCAGCCATTTTCCAGGCTGCTCAACAGCACCCCCCTGACATATCATTTCTTGAACACTTTTCTTTTGCATAACATTATTTCCCACACTATTTGTATTTAGAGGTAATGATTGGAAATATGTTTATTTATATAGGCCCCTTTTATTTTGACAAGACAACCACTAGGATTGCATTATTATTATTTGATGGCTGTAGCTTGCTCCCATCTTTAGATTTAGGATTAGATAGGCGTTTTATAAAACCCAATTGAAGTTCAATAAACACCCTTGAACTGTGGTCACTTGTGTCTGTCTTACTGTTTATACCATTCCTTCCTTCACTCCCCAACCTGACAGAAAGAGCAAGGTACTGGAGTGTTAGGCAGAATTATATGCAGTACCCTTTGGGAACACTACACACAATTAGGACTACACGTGGCAGCACAAATTCACCTTTGGTACAAGCCCGTACTACACAGTAAGGTGGTAGCAATGGATGAGCAGCCAGACTTATCTCAAGAGCAAGTGAGCAGTATCAGATAGTTACACAAAGGACAGCAGTTACTATGATTCAAACAAACACTGACTCAAGGTTTCCAAGTAAAAGAATATACATTTATTTACTTTTTAGTTGTATAACATTTCACTAAAGTAAAGCAGTAACAAAATCACACTCTTAATACACCACACCACTCCCAAGAGTCTCCAGACAAGTTAAGCTCACAAAATGAAGTGGGAGCAAAATGGCACTCTGTTAATTAAAAAGGGAGGGAAAGACAAAGTTAGCTAGAAATTGAGCAGCACCAACAGGTAAGTAAGCAGGGCAATCTAGAAAGAGGAACTCCAGTGATAGGATCAAATCAAATAGGCTTAGGGCAAAAGTATTTTGCTCAAGATCACACAGTTCAGGGGAGTTTGCGGTTAAGTCTTTGCCAAGAGTTCCGGACAAAGTTGGTCAGCAGAAAAGTTAGTTCAAAGAGTAGAGAAGGACAAGCCCTCGGATTGGAGAAAGATTTCACACACTTTGACCAAGGCTGAATGAAACCAACAACCGGATTTTGAACATTACCTTAAACAGAGAAAAGTCTGTAGCTGAGGCGGTAGTTCCTGCAGGCTCACGGTTCCTGAAGCGACTGTCGAACTGACACGAAGTAGGAAGACTGGAGGGTCCTGCACTACCCGGAGGAAGAAACCAGTAGCAGAGCAAAGCAACGAATAAAAGGTGCGCTCCTTAATTCCCAAGCAGGGTCCGACCTTCGTGGCTATCCGGCCCACTGTAGCTCTGTACAGCGAATTCGACCAGAGGAGAGAGTCCTGGCCTCATACATACTCACAATTTATTTAGGAATACAGGGTCTCTTAGGACTGGAAGACCTAGAGGACTCTGGGAGAGAAGCATTTTCAAGAGACAATCTTTTCATTTCTAGTTCATGATTCAACTCCATTTCTCTGAGCTTAAGTTCTTGATGCTTCTGTTCAGTTTGAGCATTTAAACGTTTGAATTCCAATTCAAGCCTCATTTTCGCTAGAGCAATGAATTCAGGACTGAGTGTAGGGCCTGTGTGTTAGGCAAAATCCTGTGCAGTTCCCGTGGGGAACACTGCAAAAAGATTAAGACTACAGGAGCAAGCAGTAAACCCAATTGGTAGCAGTCTGTACCACCCAGATTTACCTGGTAGCTGTGGCTGAGCAGTCAGACTTCTCACAAGAAGAGTTAGGCAGTATACAGAGGATACACAATAGGGCTAAAAACACAGTAGAGCAAGCAAACACTGACCAGAGCTTGTTATCAAAAGTATATAATTATTTATTTAACACACACTTTAGAAAATACACTAGCACTATTAATCAAAGCAAGTTCAAAGCACAATCAGAAATGTATACACACCTCCCTTAAGAATTATTAGACAAGTCTAAGTCAAAACACCACTTTTTGTCAAACCACAGATGAGCGTGTAACTTAGATGGCACTCCAATAATTAAAAAAAGGGAGAGAAAAAGGCAGGTCATAAAAATAAAACAATTTCCAACACTTTTAAGAGACCAAAACAAGTTAGTGAAGGCAGTGTCTACTGTAGAGCCAAAGTTCATAGGCCAGGCCCACTTTAAATGGAGCAAGGTGAAATGTGCCCAAGATCACACAGTTGAGAAATGCATTCAAGTCTTTGTGAAAATGTTCAAAAGAGGTTGGGTTGATTCAGAAGGTAAAGTTAGAAGGTCTGGGGCCAACCCAGTTGGAAAGCCAAGGATTTAAGGGTCACCTTTAGCAAACCGAAGAAAGGGAGGCCAGGTGGAACACAATACCTTTAAAGTTGAGGAAGCTCCAGTGGTGGCAGTTGTTCCTTGCAGCGGGTGCAGTTCGTGGTTTCGACCAGGGGAAGAGAGGATCTCGTTGAGGAGGAAACTTGGAGTCGTTGCTCTGCCCAGGGAAGAAACCAGCCGCAGAGTTTGTCGGTTAAAAGGTGTGTTCCTGGTATTTGCGGTCACAGTGGTGAAGCTTGGCTATCCGGCCGCCGGGGTGCTTGGCACAGGTGATTCGACCAAGAGACGTCCTGGAAGGCGAAATGGCGAACTGGTTGATCCCACCAGCTCAGAGGAAGAAGACTCTTTCAGCAGAAGATCTTCTCTTGTCGTCGGGAAAGTGGTGTCGTCGTTGCAGATGGCTCAGCTTCTCCCCTCTTTCGATTTCTTAGGTCCTATGGCGACTTCTGAAGTTCCAGACCCAAAAGCCCTGCTTTAATGCAGAAAAACCCCCATTCAACAGCCTAGCTGTCACTCATACGTGCTAAGTGATGAGCCGGGGCGGCTCACCACTGGGCCAATCAGAACAGAGTGCGACTTGCGTTGCTAAGGCAACGCAGTCCAGGGTGTCAATTCCCCCACCCACACATCCTGTGGAACCCAGACAGAGTGGCACCAGTTGGAGGTCTTCTGTGGAGAAGCCCGCCAAAAAGTGGAACAAAGGGCCCGACCTTGGTTGGAGTTACAGAGACGGACACGAACGCCATTTTAGAAAAGAGTTCTGGCAAAAAGACCCAACCGGTGATTTAATATTAAATAAATAAACCGACGGTATCTTTAACATTGCACCGAAAAATTGGTGCGTTTAAAATCAATGGGAAAATCCCATAGGAAATATTCCGGTGGAATATTTTGCGTGGTAAAAACTGCCACCAGCCAGAAACTCGACATGGGGGGGGCTGGACAGTGCCCCCTTGGAAACAGACCCAGGGGCAATCAAATTAACCCCTTCCAGTACTTCCACAATATGATGGTTTGTACTGGTTCTGTTTACAATTTTGGACTAGTAAAGCCAATGGTGACTTTACATGACCTGGGAGACAGTAGTCCGTCCCAGGATATGGAGTCTATGTTTGGGGTTCACTATGACACTCCTGTGTTACTGCACTGAGGGTGCTGTGTAACACATACACTAAAACAGATGATACCGTATGGAGTAAAAGACCCCATAGCCCATAAGCACACAAAAAGTCAAAGACATACCTCAAATCATGCCTAAGAGTGGGAGGAAAAGAGTCTCACTCTTAGCAGGAGAAAAAAACAAACACAAAAAATCCAGCAAAGCTGCTGGGGGACTCACTAGGTTTGGGAAATTAGCCTTATAAGAGAATTCTCCCTAACACTGTGGGGGTCCCAGTGGACAAGGGTTGAGGTTGCTCAGCAGGCAAGGGAGCAGTGAGGCCTACATTAGGAGACACATCTGCCTCTTCCAACTCATCATTAACAGACACATTATCATCCTCAATACGTTCCACATTTGCTGGAGAGTCAGGTATTTCAGACCCACTCCCCAGACTTTGGTTCTTTAACACCTTTTCAATCAATTCAGACTTTTTGCCTTTGGCAGAGAGGTTCCTTGCAGAATTATATGCAGTACCCTTTGGGAACGCTACACACAATTAGGACTACAAGTGGCAGCACAAATTCACCTTTGGTACAAGCCCGTACTACACAGTAAAGTGGTAGCAATGGTTGAGCAGCCAGACTTATCTCAAGAGCAAGTGAGCAGTATCAGATAGTTACACAAAGGACAGCAGTTACTATGATTCAAACAAACACTGACTCAAGGTTTCCAAGTAAAAGAATATACATGTATTTACTTTTTAGTTGTATAACATTTCTCTAAAGTAAAGCAGTAACAAACTCACACTCTTAATACACCACACCACTCACAATAGTTTCCAGACACGTTAAGCTCACAAAATGAAGTGGGGGCAAAATGGCACTCCAGAATTTTAAAAGAGAGGGAAAGACAAAGTTAGCTAGAAATTGAGCAGCACCAACGGGTAAGTAAGCAGGGCAATCTAGAAAGAGGAACTCCAATGATAGGATCAAATCAAATAGGCTTAGGGCCAAAGTCAATAGGACAAAAGTCTTTTGCTCAAGATCACACAGTTCAGGGGAGTTCGCGGTTAAGTCTTTGCCAAGAGTTCCGGACGAAGGATCGCCATTTTGTTTTCTAACCATTGCTCATTGCTTTCTGTTCTTATTGCTTCGCAGTACTTTTTCTGCTTACACTGCTCGACTGTAAAACATTGTTGTCTGCACGTGAAAGGACAAGGCCGCAGGGCCCCAAGGATAACAAGAGTTTGTTGAAACACAACGTAGGCAGCGCCAGGAAAGAATGCCCGGCTCCCTCCCGAATGTAGCTTTGAAGCAGAGCTGCAGGACATTTAATCATTTCACAGCTGCCAGCCAGTCTCGTTATATGGTAGAATATGTTTAGAATAAAGCAGCTAAAGGCTTGAATTATGCTCTTCTTACGGCCCCCCCTTTACTGAGCCCTGTTAGAGCGTGTCGGCTCCCAGGACACGAATAGCACCTCATAGATGGCAAGGTCTGGAATGCGACTCTTCCCCCGTATGTAGCTTGCTTCCAAGAACAGAAGCACTGTGTTCTGTTCAACAACTGAAAGATGCCTCCGCACTTAAAAATTGCATATTGTTACTAGAATAGATATTTGAAGGTGTCATAATTGTCGAAAGTGTCCATCATCACACTGAGTTCAAAGAAACCCAATAAAGGGGGGTGTTAAACATGTCATAGCTGATTGTATGATATGCATTTTGTATATATGTAACTGATGTACGTAATTCACTCTCTTGCGTCCCTCGAGGTCTAGAGATACACGTCGCGGGGCGTGAGACCGAGTTGGCCAACTGAGACTATTTGCTTTGCAATAAACCCTAGCTTTGGAAATACAACCTCGTGTCTGGCGTATCTATCGTGTGTGGTATCTATCGTGTGTGGTGACTCGCCTTGTTTCCATAGACGTAAGGGACCCCTAGGGGCCCCTTTCAGGGAGGCTTCTCGACAAATGCTGGAGTCTAGACTTGACATCGTTGACTGTGTTGGGCATTCCATGGCCACAAGCGAAGTGGTAAGACGTCACTCTTGGATGAGGACATTAGGCTTTATGCGGCATTTGCAGGCAAAGCTTCTGGACATCCCCTTTGACAGACGGAACCTGTTTGGAGCCAATGGCGAAGATGCCCTACAACATTTTCAGTCCTCCATGATGACCGAAAAGTCATTGGATTTTGGCCGTACAACAACCCTCTGCTTTTTCTATGAGGTGGCAGGGTTTTTGCTGTTCTACCTCCTACAGCCCCTGTGGAAGAGGGCAGATGGCCCCTTGGGAGACAGACATGCCTCTAGGGGTGGAACAGCAGCAGCCACTGTTCCCTCAGGCTTACAGTGTACAAACCCTATGTGAGCCGTTCTGCCATGAGTCCACTGTGGAAAGGAGAATCTCCCTGTTCAGCACTGAATGGTCTCAAACCACGTCCAATGCTTCCCTTACAGGCCGTTCAGCAGGATTACTTCCTCTTTTTCATTCGCGTCCTCCAGACCACTTCTCCTCACTCCACCACCTCATCTTCAGAACCCATTCTCTTGGTAGAGGTCCATTGACGTCTCTCGAAGAACACTATAGAACTGGTGCTGCACTCAGAATGAGGCAAGGGGTGGTTATTCAACTTATTTGATGGTTCTGATTTACATCCAATTCTGGATTTTAGGCGAATTAATTTGTACCCGCAAAAGGACTGGTTGGTGGTGCTGGACCTTCAGGATGCCTACTTCGTGTGCCCTTTCATCTCAAGCACAGGAGGTACCTGAGGTTTGTTGTGGGCCAAACCCACTACCAGTTCAGAGTCCTGCTGTTTGGTCTTTCTTTAGTGCCCAAGGGTTTCACCAAGCTATCACTGTGTTTCACAAGCTTATTGTGAGTGGACTGTGGTCCTCCTCAAAATCCCAGGAGCACATCAACTTGCTGGAGTTTAGGGTGATCAAGGTGGCACTGGTCACCTTCCTCCACTCTGTGAAAGGGAAATATGTGCTGATCTTTATGGACAAGACAATTTCCATGCACTACCTCAACAAGCGATGTGGTGGGGGAAACGTACCTCTTTGCAGAGAAGCAATGGAACCGGGCCCTGGAGAACAGTGTCCCTCGGACGTCTGCCCATTTTGCTGTAAAAGAGAATGTCACAAGTTGGAGCTCTGCTCGTAGGTTCTAGAGGAGATTTTCTCCCGCTTGTGGACTCCTCAAGTGGATCTTTTCTCTTTCAGGGTGAACAGAAAGTGCAAGTTGTTCTGCTTCAGGGAGTTTCCTCGTCAGCGAGCTGTGGGGGACGCATTGACGTTCAACTGAGTATTTAACCTCCTTTATGCATTCCCACCTATCCCTTTTATGCTGGTTCTCATGACATTGAGCCTGTTCGGGACCGACAACAATGATGTGCTCTGGACTGGCCCCGGAGAACGTGATGCCAGGAGTTGCTTGACATCTCCAACTGCCCTCCCTGGCACCTTCTGTGGAGTGTGGATAAGCTCTCCCATTCAGAGGGGCGGGTCTTCGCTTGATGCTTGGCTACTAAGAGACTGAGATACAAAAGTGGGACTTGTCAGACGATGTCCTGGAAGTGCTCCTTTCAGTCTGGAGCCCCACCACTAAGTCTTGTACTGGCTAGCCATTAATGCTTGTTGATGGCGTAAATCCTCGGCTTGGTGCCCAGAGAGGGATTTGGAACCTATTTCATGTCCTCTATCCTCTGTCCTGAATTTCCTGTCGTCTTTGGCCCGATCAGACGTTGCAGATTGGCACTTTGAAAGGGTACATGGCCTCTATTTTGCGTTCTGAATGATCCCCTGAGCAGGGTTCTTGACTCATGATCCCCGCAGTTTTGATGGGAATTGTTCAATTAATTGCCTGAATGCCAGTTTGTGGTCCTAGCATGGGATTTAAATTTAGTTTTTCTTATGGGTGCTCTTAAGGTGATTTTCATAGTTAGCATCACTTCCTCCAGACGGGTGAGTGAGCTCCAGGTGGTGGGTGTTAAACCTCCCTATTTGTTTTTCTCCAATGAGAAGGTGAGGTTGAGAGTGATACTTTCTTTCCTCTAATGGTCTTGGAATTTCATCTCTCGCAATAGAGCCATCTATCTGTGTTTTTTCCTCCACCCCATCCTTCCAAGGCAGAGGAATGATTCCATCAGCTGGACCCAGTGCAGGCTCTCAAATGCTACTTCTCACAGACGTGGGACGTCGGGAAGGCTGACCATTCTGCTGGTGCCCATGCTGGCAGGGCTGTGACCAAAATAACCCTGTTAAGGTGGATCATTCTTTGCATTTCGGAATGCTGTAATCCGGTGGATAAGGATGTGCCTGACGATCTCAGAGCTCATTCTATCGGAGGACTGGCTTCCACTGCTGCCATGCAGAGAGGGGTTCCTGTCCTGGACATTTGCCAGGTGGCTATGTGGCCTCAGTGTGCACATTCACCAAACATTACTGCCTGCATGCCCTGTTAGGACAGCAAGCTCTTTTTGGTGGGACAGTCCTACAGTGTTTTCTAGTTTATGGTGGTGTCCCTGCACACCTTCTCCTGCAGACCCATGTATTGCTATGGGCGTCTGTCCTAGATGAGAAATCTGTGGAAAGAATGAATCCATTAGAAGGCCAAATTGCCTTCCTCTCAGCAATGTTGTTTCTGGTGGATGTTCTTCCAATGGATTCCCCATCGCCCTCCCTACCTGCCCTCTTGGTAAATAGCCAGTACACCATCAGTTCTGGGGCCCCTCAGCATCAAAGTGCTATGGAAAAAAGGTGCAACTGAGGCCATGCCTGTATATATAGTGGTCCGACATCCTGTCCAGTGTGGGGAGCATAGAGGCTTTGGGTGTAGCCGACGAGGGAACCGTGCTTCACTCCTAGTGGTGGAAAGGTTTCCAAAGATCAGCTGTGCTGCATATGGGATTATCGTACATGAGGAATCTGTAGTAGGAACATCCATCAGAAAGAACATTTTCAAGAGGTAAGTAATTTGTTCTTTATGAAGTGATCTTTACCTGTCACTCTTGAATTGATGAAGGCCAATGATGTTAAAATAGTATGTACTTCCACTAACATCCTTTTTACTGGCTACAGTGTCCCTTCGCATGGAGCACTCCAGAAACTCGCTGGCAGTCCTTCTGTAAGTGCTAGCCCAACCCAAACAGACGGTTTGAAGGATATGGGAAGAATAAGACAGAAAATGCTAGCAACGCTCATCCCTTCAGGAACAGGTTGGCAACTCATCTCTAAATGTTTATACATTGGCAGGAATCTTCACCTTGTCTTAGCAGTGTTGTCAGAAGGGTGGGGGGTAGATATAATAGTGTCATCTGTTCATATCTGACTGTTAATAATTGTGGAAAGTGGCTAAGGGGAAAGGGCATCATTAATTAATGTCTAACCATTACCAATGATGATGCATTGAGGGAGGAGAAAGATAGAATCTTTTTTTTACTGTGCAAACTCATAACGACGTGTGGCCGATAGTGTCATCACTTTAATTTATCAGTGACGATAGAATGGAGGTGGGTGGTGAGTGTGATTTCTTTTTGTAACCGTTATCAATGACAACAAGGGGCAGGAAAGTATCATTACTTTGGCCCTCACTGCAAGTATGGTGGTAATTCCGCCAATCTACCACCAAACGGAATTACTGTTACTGCCACTTGGCCCTGCAGATATACCATGGGATTACAAGTGGTGATAGACGGTGTAAATCCCCATTTCTTGGAGTCCATAAGACTTTATAGGGATTTTGGTGAAATTACCACCAGTGGTAATTCCGCAGGAAGTAATTCTGCCGATTTTGCTGATTTTTCAACAGTAAGGTAGAGCATAGCGCAGGAGGTATATTCTCCACTTCATGGCCAAACTCGGGATTTGGCAGAGTGGTGAAGTGGTGGTAATTCTGTTATCAACACTCTTTAGCCACCACCACCCCCTAAACTCAGAATGAGGCTCTTTGTTAATAATCGCGACATGGGGAAAGATACTTCTATTACTTTATGTATCATCGTTAAAAGTGACAACTCGGGAGAAATGGCTATAGTATCATCATTTTAAGTATAACTGTTGCCAGGGATGACATGCGGGGAGGTAAAACCATTGATACTAATTACCACATGGGAGGAGGAGGAAGTCGTCGTATTGCTTTGCATCTAACCAAATACAAATGGCATCTGTTTATAGAAAACTGCAAACAATGAAATCTCTGTTTGATTACATTGTTACCAGCCAGAAGGCTCGATTCCAGAGGATTACCCTTCTGCTGCCAGTTTCTTTCTGTCATGCTAAATGAAGGTTATACCACGCACTTTGCTTGCTTTTGACGGGTTTTTAAACAAAGGTCCCTGTTTTACTGCACTGTTTTTTGTAGAAACTCCTAGCAGGGAAGAATGTAACTTTATCTTCAAATGTCAAGAAGGTTGTATCCATAAAAGTAAACCTCCAAAGAACTGGGTGTATTCAGGCGGCTTATTGCTGACTTGCGCACGCTGGAAGACTGCTGGCTTCTTCAACACAAGGGATACCTGTTTGAGTCCATCTCAAATACTAGTACATACTGTGATGAATTATAGGTATTCATCCCTTCTCCCCAGGGGGAAGTGAGCCCGCTCCGCAAAACCCTCGCTAGGGGTCGAGACACGTGGTACCTCACCGGAAGAGACACCCCCTTTAGGGACAAGAACTCCCATTCCTGTGAGGAACTCCCTAGACCACCTACTATATATGCATACATGGGACTGTCTCCTATAAAGAAGAGTGTGGCATTTTTACACTTGGCTGAAGAAAATGCAAAAAGAAACCCATATGGAAGAAGTAAGATGTCTCTTTTTTTAAACATCTTTTTATTAAACAGTTTTATAACATGAACATTGGCATAGAGTGGATCTTTATCATTCACAGTACACATCATATGCGTTTGTAGAGTCCTTTTCGTCCCCTCTATCCCCCCTCCCCCCCCCGGGCTCTCCCTGCTTCAAAATCTCAGATAAGAGGTTAGGAGCAATTTTGAGTAATCATTCTGATGCTATCCGTCTCCAGCAACTTTCCTTGCTCAACCTCATAGGGGTTGTAGTTCGACTGAGGAGTGTAGTTCATTCAGTAGCTGGCTCCAGTCCATCTCCACCCCCTCTTGCATCCCTGAGCCATGTGTCCTCTTCAAAACTCCCCATTCCACCATTCCCCATCTGCAGATCTCTTCTAACCACTGCCTTAAGGCCGGCCCTTGGGGTTTCTTCTATGCTATGGCTACCCTCCTTTTAGCCAGTACTAACATGAACTGCGCCTGTAGCCTCCGCGCCTTGAGACGCTTCCCACTTGGCAGTAGCCCCCACAAACACACTCTCGGAGTACATTCAAAGCTGGAGCCCAGTAGCCATTAATTCTCTCCACCATTGCCTGCCAGCATTCTCTGATCACTGAACACTCCCACATCATATGCCATATCCCTGCCTGTCCAGTCCCGCATCTCGGGCAGTCTGTGCTCAAGGAACCATTCATTCCATGTAGCTTCAGGGGTGTCACGTATACTCTGTGTAGGACATTATATTGTATCAGCTGGACATTATATTGTATCAGACTGTGCCCAGTCTGTTTCCGGGATCTGGTCCCCTGCGTCTCTCTCCCACTTGGCCTTAACTGCTAGTTCTTCCGCAGGGAACAATGACCCTATTGATTGGTATATACGGGAAACCCTAGCCCTTCCCCCTCCTTGGGATAACAGTATTTGCATCAGCGGGACCATGGCTGGTTCCTCTGGGATATCCTCCCACTATTTTTCTAAGCGTGCCATCATCACTCCATAGGCTAGATATTGTCCCCTGGGAATCCCATATCACTGCCTCTATTCCTGAAATGGCTGTACTTTGCCTCCCTCAAATAAGGCCTCCTCTGACGTGCAGCATCCCTCTATCAACCTCGAGAACCCCATTCTTTGCGCCACCCCCCAAAGCACCCGATCCGCACTCCATAGTAAGTCTGCACTATAAAGCCCTGGCTCCTTCTTACTTCTCAAGAGTTTGAGAAAACATTTGTGGTCCTAGCCCCCACCGCTCCCCACAATAACTGCCGCCGCCGATTAGCTGGTAATCCCCCCAATAGTCCCTATAATTGCAATCCCCGGGGTCAGTCCACAGCAACACTGCTTGCAACTGGGCCGCCATAGAATATCTCTCATAATCAGGTAAATGTAACCCCCGTCTTGGCGCGGGTGGCGTAGCGTTGCCAGAGAGACCCTCCTCCTCCCTGAGTTCCACAATAGTTCTGCCAATCGCTCGTTTAGCATTTTAAAGAAGACCTTATTTATTACATACAGTATATTGGTAAAATAATAAAGGAGTCTTGGGAGAATAACCATTTTGCATAGGGCCACCCTACCCATTAGTGACAACAGCACCCCCTTCCATAGATGAACTGACTCTCCTATCCCCGAGAGAGCCCAACCCATGTTGTACATGAAAGTCTCTTCCATAATGTGGAAGATCTGGATACCCAGATACCTAAACGAGTTCCACGACCTCCTTAATCCCCACTATGGTATGGTGGGTACGTCCCGGCTTCTAAGGCCTTCCAATGGAAATAATATTGATTTATCAATATTAATCCGATATCCCGACAATTTCCTAAAGTTCCTCAACACTTCTAGCAGGATTGGGAGATTCTCCACCGGATTGCCTACATACAAAAACAAATCATCCGCGTATAGGGACACCACATGTTGTTCCTCTCCCACTAATATGCCTGCCTCTCTTCTCCTTCCTAAGATACCTCGCCATTGGCTCCACCACCATTGCAAATAATATTGGGGAGACCGGGCACCATTGCCTCGTCCCTCTACTCAGTATCTATATCTGTGATACCCAACTATTAGTTTTCACCCTGGCCATCGGTTTATGGTATAAGAGTCACAGCCATCTGCAGATGGAGCCCACAAGCCCATAGGCCCCCAGCACTCGGAACAGCCATTCCCACTCCACTGAATCAAAGACTTTCATGGAGTCAAACGCGGCCACCGCCATCCCCTCCCAGGAGTCCTTAATCTGATCCATTACATGGTGCAATCGGAGAAGGTTCATTGTGGTGCTGCGCCCTCCTACAAACCCACACTGGTCCAGATGTATCAGACCTGGGGCCACCCCAGATAGACTAGCGGCTATCACCTTACCCAGGATTTCCGCATCAACATTCAACAAAGAAATTAGTTGGTAGGATGAGCACTCCAGGGAATCCTTACGACCCTTCAATAGAACTCTTATCTCTGCTTCCAGCATGGATTCTGGTAGAATCCCTACCTCGAAGGCTTCATCATAAACTTTCTTAAGCCGGGAACCAGTAATTCTTCAAACCTGCAGTAGAACTCCACCCCCTCCTGGAGCCCTCTCCTTCCCCATTGCCCCCAGTGCCCTACTTATTTCAGCCTCTTCTATTGGTCCATCTAACTCCTCCCAGACTTCCCCCGTGAGAACCGTCAATTTCCGCTATGCTGAGAAGCTCCTGCGTGTCTTCGTCCAAATACGTCCCGTCGCTCGTGTATATGGACTGGCAGAAGTCCTGAAAGGCTTCATTGATTCCCGCCTGGGTGGTGGTTAATTCCCCCGACTTCTACCTAATCTGGGTTATATTGTATTGTGGCTGTTCTCGACTGATCAGCCAGGCTAGCAGGCGCCTTGCCTTATCCCCTCCCCATGGATCCGTATGTCCCTTTGTCGTCCCTCAAAAAATGTAAGTGAATCCTGTACCTCCCAGTGAGCCATCAGGGTACCAGCCAGTTCCACCTCCCTGTTTTATCCTACCCTTATTTCCTGTTCCAGAACCGCTATCTCCTTTTCCAACTTCTCCAATTTCCTCTGCAGCGTCCTCTTAACCCCTAACACGTTAGCTATGCATATTCCCCTAACCGTGACCTTCAACGCCTCCCATAAGGCCCCCCATATTTCCACTGACCCCTCATTGGTCTCAAAAAAACCTTCTATCCCTTCCCTTAATAATGGAATGCCTCATCTTCTAGCACCACTACCGAGAGTCTCCAGGAGTATAGGGTCGGCCTCCGCTGTATCCCCCCCATGTTTGTCACCAAGGGTGAATGATCCGATAGGGTCCTTCCCAAATATTCCGTACCATTGAACGTGCTAAAGTGTTATACCCCAACCAATAGATAATGCAACATGGAGAATGTTCCATGCACCCCTGAGACGTACAAGTAGCCCCCATCTTGCCCACGAGACCCCCTCCACAGCTCCACTAGGTCCCAATCCCCCATTATTTTTCGCAGTGCAGATGCCGCCTGTTGCTTCAATGAGCCAGACATCCTGTACTGTCCAAGTTTGGGTCCAGCAGGCAATTAAAATCTCCCCCTCCCCCCATATGAACATCCATTCCTGGTACTCCCTCCCCCCACTAATTGCATCACCGAAGGGAAGTATTATTTATCATCCACGTTAGGGGCATAGTAATTAACTACGCAGATGTCCTTACCTTCTAACACCACCTGCCCTCCTCATCTGTAACCACCTACAGCCACCGCCGACCACTCAAATCAATACCCCTCTTGCAAATTTTGGAGTAAGCCGTTCCCACCACAGTTCCTCCCCACCACCTTTTAAGTAGGTCCAGGTCCCTACGTACCATATTGGTTTCCTGTATCAGTGCCAATTGGATCCCATGCCCTCTCAAAAAGACCCCCACTTGCTGACATAACCTCTTCCCTAGCCCTCGGACATTCCACTTCCCAGTCCTCAGATGATAACCCCCTGTTCCGATTCCATTCATCTCCTTCATACCATCCCTCCTTTACCACCACTATAGTTCCTTCCAATCTTCTTCGGATCACTCCCTTCCATGCCATTAGTCCCACATCCAACTTAAACCAACTGGGCAACCGTGCCCAACATGTAAATGCCCTCAACTCCCCACCCCTCCCTCCCTCCACAACCCTGCTTCCCCCTTTTCCCCCTCCCCCTCCCCCTCCCTACGCTTTCCCTCTGGTCTTGCTGTTCCATTCTGCCAACCCACCCAGCCTCCACCCACCCCCTCTGCCCTCTCGACACCCTCCCCTCCTGCCCCCCCTTCTCTTCCCCAGGCCATCCCCAACCATGGCCCAGAGCCCCCCCCCCCACAACTCTTGACCTAGACCTATCGTCTCCTTCCTCCCCCTCCTCCCGCGGACGCTTGGTCTTCAGTCCAGGGCCTTCCCCCTGTCGTCTCCCTTGCATTTGTCCCCAGAACTATATAAAACTCTCCCACTGTTAACCCCCAACTAGTAATCTTCTTTTCAATTACTGCATCGATGGCAGTTCGACCCACATAGGCTCTCGAAGATGTTCCAATTATTGAGCTCACGATGCTGGCATGAATGTGGCAAAATTGCAGACTACTGGCATATGTGGTGTGGATGCCCCCGGATTCAGGTTTACTGGAATGAAGTGTTGGGCTGGATTAAAGACCTGGACGGCACCCACACAATTGCGGACACCTATCTTATTTTGTTCGGTTTTGAAAGATGTGAGGGTGAATGGATAAGGATCAAGGGGCTGGCTCCTCAGCTACTACTGGCAGCCCATGCCCTACTAGCAATGAAATGGAAATCCAGCATCGTCCCGAGTATGAACAAATGGGTTAATGTAGCTTCAAATATATGCATCAAGGAGAAAATAACTGCATCCCTACATGAGAGCCACGTGTTGCGAGGTGACATGGATGGACTTCATAAACAAACATATGTCAAGTGTATCAAGTTGATATGTGGAAAAGCCCACAGGAGATTGTCCTGCTTTAAGACCTGTACTGAAACAACCTGTATATTGTAGAACGATTCATTACATGCAACCTGAAGGGAGAGGAAGAAAAGCGAAAAAGATTCCCCCACCAAGGAAGTTACCCAAAGACCAAACCATGACTGTCTAAAGACATATTCACACATGTCTCCTACATGAACTGTCTGACTCAGGGGGGATGGAGGGTGGGAGGTGGGAAAAGTCACTCTGAAAACCTGCAGTTCCAAGTTGTTGGATTGAATGTAAATCACAGCTAAATGTTAATTGAAAGATTCTCCAACTCTGTACTGTTTTTCTTTGCTTGTAATTATTTTGTGACTTGTATTCATAAAAAGCAATACAATTTAATTTAAAAAATAATAATAATTAGATGGTTCTGAATAATGACAACATGTCATTAAAAACTCTGGAATTAAGGGATCTTCCTCGCAAGGAAGAGAAGAATATCGCCTCTTTCCTGTTGGAGTCACCACTCCCCCTTGACAACCATCTCCTCCCATGTGATCCAGCCTCAGGATCCCACATAATTCCTAGTTTTCCCACCTTGAAGGCATATGAAGTGTGAAGGCCAAAAAGTGGGGGCAGAGTGGAATTTGCTGAGGGTTATTAACCATATGTCTCAGGCCTACCAGAGAACCTTGGTTGCTGCATTGAGTGTCAAATCGTTCTAGGTCATCCATTTTGGGACCTTGGAAAGACCTTCCACCAAAGGGGAAAATGTTTTGATGGACCTAAGACTTGACAAAGATTTTAGTGTTGTCTGCATAGTAGTGGTATTGCAGGTAGAACTGCTGAAGAATGTTCATCATGTGCTGCAATAAGATGTTGAACAGTAGGGGTGACCACAGAGAGCTCTCGCGACACCACAGGGTAACCTGCTTGGTACCGATGTTTAAGGCCTCATGTAAGCCATGTGCACTCGCTTAGAGAGAAAGCTCTTGAACCAACTAAGGGTATGATCAGTCATCCCTTTTAGTTTTTGTAACCTTGACCGTAGAATAGTATGATTCATGCTGTCAAAAGCGGCATATAGGTCCAACATAAAAAACAGGGAAAATTACCTTTTCTACATTAGCGAGGATATTGTGCCAGACAGCAGACTCCTTACATGCTTGTGGCGGACCCCCGATTAAAGAGATCTAAAATGTTGTTCTGTTCAATGAAGTACTGCAATTGTAAGGTAACAATATTCTCCACAGCATTTGCCATCCATGATTAGTTGGCAATGGGCCTAAAATTGTTCACCAACAGTGGGGCCAGAGTGTTTTATTTTTTAAAAGTAAAGAAACAGACCTTCCTAAAAGCAGTGGACACAGTGCCTTGAGTAACCACTTTGACTATGTATGATGTCAGGTTACCAGCTACAATAGCTGAGATGATATCCAAGCTAAACTGTGTGGGTTTTGTGAAGGCATCATGAAGCAAGACACAGACAACAGATTCAAAGTTAAAAATAAAATGGTTTATTAAATCAAACGTCAGGATGGTTGTAGGCCTAACTTTCCCTATGCTAAGGTGGTATTTCTCTTCCTCAACGAAATTAAGGAAAGTCTGAGTCAGAAAGTTCAACTTAAAAGTCTGTCTGTGTCCAAACCCCACCCTTGCCCTCACAACTAAAGCTAAACAATGTGTAGGGATGTCAATAATAAAAGCTCATTTTCAGGCTACCCTCGGCCTCCTCCTCTCCTTCCCTCATCTCTGACTGTTTTTCTGCTATCCAGGAGTGGTGTGCCACCAATGATCTCTGCCTTAATGCCAGTAAGACCGAGATTCTCCTCACCGGCACACCCGCTCCCTCCTTTCCTGTCACTCTCTGGCTGGCTTCTCTTGGCCCTCTTCCTGCTCAAACCTGTGAGGCTACAAACCTCAGGGTCAACTTCGACTCCACACTCTCTTTCTCTCCTCACATCTCCGACATCTCTAAAAAGTCACACTACCAGCTACACCTCCTCAAGGGTATTCTTCCTTTCCTCTCTTTACCCCACAAACTCACTATCTCCAGAGCTCTGGTTCTCTCAAGGCTGGACTATTGCAACAGCCTCTTTCTAAATCTGCCTGCTTCTACTCTCCACCCCCTGCAACTCATCCAGAACAGGACTGCCAGACTTGTTCTTGGCCTCAAACCCAAGGATCGTATCTCTCCAGGACTGAAATCTCTGCACTGGCTCCCATTTGCTGCGAGGATTAAGTTCAAAACCCTCTGCATCATCCATAAGGCCTTCTGGGGTCTTGGGCCTCAATACCTTCATCTCTCTCTTCCTAAATACCTTCCTTGTCAAGCTCTTCGCTCATCCGCCTCCTACTCCCTCAAGGTCAGTCGCTTATCCAAGCAACGAGTTGGTGGTCGATCTCTTTCATCGGCTGGGGCCTCCTTCTGGAACAGCCTCCCTGCCTCCCTGAAACTTGAGGAGAATCCTCTTCGGTTCCGGAAGCACCTCAAAACCTCTTTGCTTCTGCTTTTTCACCTCCTCTCCCCTGCTGACTTCCTGGCTGACACTGAAACTGCACTGGTTACCTGGCCACCCCCTGATCTCGGGCCCAGGTCCCCTCCCCTAGCCAGTTGCACTCCTGCACTGCCTTCCTGGCTACGCCCACTCTTTGGGACTGTTTTTGTATCCCTACAGTCCCCCTGCCAGCACTTGACACCAGATGTCTGCACTTACCCTTGCACTTGCCACCTGCTGGCCGTACTTTTACTTATTGTTATTTATTTCTTATCCCATATACTGCACTGTCCTCTTCCCCTTCCCCCGCACTCTCTTCCTTCCCCTCCCTATGCACCTGCGCGATCTGAATGACACCTTGCCCAGTAGGATTGTTGTCTGTCTTCCCTCTGTTCCGCCTTCCTTGCCTTGTCGCGCCTTGAAACACTTGTGTATAGGCACGTTATAAATGCCATATCATATATCAAATGGTGATCAAAACAAAGTTCCAAGCTTCTTCCAGCTCCTAGCTTCCTTTTCAGCTCCCATTCCCCAAGTTCGAGAAAGTTCCACAAATGTCTCGAGATTACCTTTCTCAAGTTCAAACAGTTCCACAAATCCTTGGGGTTCCCTTCCCCAAATTCAAGGCAACACAATCCTCTGGGTTCTCTTCGCCAAGTTCAGGGCAACACAGTTACAAAGAAAAGGGTCTTGAGGGCTTCGTCCTCAAGACAGTATTGCAGTTCATCAAGCCTCAGGGTTCCTGTGAAAAAACTAGAGGGTGTTTCACAATATAGTCCACAGGAATTTTGTACTCAGGTGGCCAGGAAAAGGCCATCAATTTTGGATCCCGACCCTGGGGTTGGACAAGCGAGAGAGGATCATCTAGGTAGGGGTCCTCGGGGATTGGGAGAGAAACTACCAATGGCGAGACATGGCATCCCCCTTTTTTCACAACCCATCTAACACCTATCGCTGTTTATTTTATGGGAAACTACAAGGAAGATGAGGAATGAGGTCCGAAGTATTACCTCCCCTGACTTGCATTGGCCCTGTCCCTGTAATGAGGCCAGGCAGAGTCAGGCACATAGCTCTAATAATGTACACCACCACTTATTATTAAGTCTTCTGGAAAAATAAAAGGTGGCACGCTCAATCAGACTTTGAGCGATGCTGGGTACATGAAGGAACAGCTCTCCCGAAGCTGAGGCGAACCAGACTGTGGGAGTTGGAAGAACAATGGGCTGATCAACCATTGACAGGATCGAGAGCAAGCCATGCAAGATTTCCAAGCTTTTGGGAAGCCGCAAGTGTTCATAACGCAGAGCCGAGCGAGCAGAGGAAAGAAACATTTCAGGTGCCAGGAGGCAGCCCATGAACTTCCCGGGTAAACGGCAGAGTTGGGGCATAGTTGGGGAGTAGCAGATGAGGCGCTGGTAACCACCTTAAAGTACGGAGAAAAGATGAAAGAAAGTCATTTAGCACAACCAGTGAGTTATCGAATGCAACAAAAGTCTGGTTGATGTTAAAGAGAAAGTGACTGTGATTTCAAAGTTGAAGGTTGCTCGTCTGCTGATAAAATGTGAATGAAGAGGACAATTGTTAAAGGAAAAGGATACAAAGTAGCAGAGTGGTCCTGCGAGAGAGAGTCGCACATTCAAAACTATCTGTGAAATGTTATGAACTTTTTTTTAAAGATATTGCAAGTAAAGATGAAAAGAAAGATGAATAAGCGGAAAATGTCATATGGGAATTGGAGAATACGCCACAAGAGCCAAAGAAAAGATGTGAATTGTGAAATATGCCAAAGGGGCAAACGTGGAATATAAGAACTACAAGTTCCAAGAAGCATTGGTGGGAAACAAATACCAAGAAGTATTGGTATTGAATATGACATTTGGAAGAATAAGAACTACAGGTGCCAAGGGATATTAGGGGAAAAGGAATACCAAGATGTATTGGGGTTACATACAAACTTTTTGAACAGGCCAAAGGGGCAGACTAACGAGAGTGAGAATTGTAAGTGCCAAGAAGTATTGGTGTCACAAGATGAGTATGGATTGTGAATATTGAAAGAGAGGTCAAAGTGGTCATGCAGAGGTCTATACAAAATCCTTGCAGTTTCGAAAGTCTTCGACAGAGAAAGTTATCTGGAATAAAAGATGGGGAAGGGAACCCCCATCAAGAGCCCACCCCATCAAGACAGGCTTGAGCCCGGCAGCAGGAAGACTGTGCAGAACTGCAAGCCATTGTGTGATGCAGTGAAACAAGATAGGCTCGAGCCTGGCAGAGGAAAGCCTGTGCAGAAAGTTAAGAAAGTGAGAGCATATGAACTGAGTATTGATTTCAAAGCAGGGCGATGCCTAAGGAAGTGATTGAACTACGGGAACTTAAAAGCCTAAGGTTGAACTGTGGGGCGTGGCTACAGGGCCATGCGATAGGATGTGATCCTGTGGTGCTCCTGCTGATCCTGTAGAATCCAGATAAGAAGACATGTTCAAAGTTGGCCAAGACTTGTAATTTCGGAATAGCAGATGCGTGAATATGCATGGAACAACATATGCTGAATTTTACAAAGATTTGTAATCCGGATCACGTATTGTGGAAAGGAGAAAGTTGCAGTGCCTCTCCGACGAAGATTTAAGATAGCGGTCGGGTGAGGACAAAGAACTGAGCCGACATGCCACAACATAGGAAGAAGAAGAACAGTACTACGGACGAGATCGGATTATACAACAGCCGGCTGGCTCCGGAGAATTGGGAAGGAGCGACGAGCAGGCTTTCTGATCAGCACAGCCCCTGCAATAATTGAGACACACATAAGCGACTGGTGGCAATCGGATGTTCGTACCGTAGCCTGAGGCGCTGTGAGACCTATAAGCAGCACCCCGTTGAAACGGCACGAGGAACCTGGAAATTCCGCTGGGAACACAAAGGCTGGCTCTTAATAAATATGGGGCTGCTGACACACCAACGCGGCTCATGTATTTCAGCGACACTAACAGCTGAGGGAATTAACAAAACTGTATTGAGGAAGCCACATCCAGGACCGCATAGAGCTATTTGGGAGAACGCTCCGGAAACATCAGAATAGAAACGTTGAGCACTTTGATTGAATGTGTTACAGTAACAAGCACAAAGAAGGCACGGGACGGCGAAGCTGGACAATAACGGTTGACAGATGGAATCCACACATGCTAAGAGCACAGTTTGTGCTTTACATGCATCGAGCTCACAGAATGTAGCGGAAAGCCAAGTAATGTAGGAGCACAGCACGCACGGGTGGTCAAGCGACTACTAGCCCATCCAAGTCGGATCGAAAGAAGGCGACAACGGCACTGATGAATGTTAAAGCTGTGGACAAGGGAGTTGGAGGGGCTCGGCCCGATTGGAAGCACAAGACAGTAGTCACCCGAATAGGGGACCGTAGGGATGATTCAGAATGGAGCAGCACAGCAGGGGGCGTGAAAGCCAAGACAGTGAGCACATTAAGTGCTAGTCAGTGGAAAACGGGAGCAGGCGACTCCCGAAGATCCGGAGCGGTAAAGAGGAGATACAATATATTTGAGACAGCTATAAAGCTGCAACGGATCTCACCCGGACCACAGCTTCTATTTATTAGGGCATGACACTGTACAATCCCTGAAAATCACGTCAGCACGCACCACATCCACATACAGAGAGCTCCTGGCTCAGAGCCGTAGCTGGCAGCACTAAAACAGCCTGGGGAGCAAACATAAAAGTGGGACATTGCTGTGTGGGGAGGATTGATTGTTCAGAGGCCCATAGGAGGCGCAGCAGACTCCAGAAGGGAGCATGAGTATTAAACACAGCTAAAGAACATTTGCTCCCCTGGAGTGAAATAGCCTGGATCCGGAAGTGGCGAATAATCTGGGAAGCCCAGACAAAGAGTGCTCACAAGAGAAGGCACCACACAACATCAGATGGTAGCCACAGAAGAGGTTGGAAATAATGACGTGTGCTGGAGCAGAACTAAAAAGGGATACGAGAGGCCACCAGGGGGCGCAGGCAAGATGGCTGCCTGATCTGTGAGCTCCCTTGATGGCCCTGGGAAAATCGCGGAGACTGAAGAAATAACAGAATGCCCGCTGCACTAAAGCGGAAAAACTGCTGTATGAGATTGCCGTGATCCTGGAGACACCTTCCTGAAGCTTGTGGCTGCCCCCGTCGCCGAGTTCTCCATCTGAGTTTTTTTGCGCCCTTCCCTCCCCCATCGGGTCCCGAGGCATACGCGGGAGGAGGCTCTCTCGCCGCACCGCCCTCGGCATGAGAGAAGCGACCTACGCGGCTTGGCGCCCATCCCGGCCAGCCATCCCTCTTCCGACGCGAGTGCCCAGCGGGGGAAGTCGCGGCCAAGACATCGGGCTGCGAGACGTGTGGAGCCCCCGAGAGCCTCTCCGGCCCCCTCTGCACCTGCACTACCAGAGCGGCTGGTGATTGCGGGCCGTCGCGGGAGCGCGCCCGGGCCCTCCCCACAGTGAAGCACCATAGACCCGGGGACACGCTGTGTGCCGGCGGAGCACCGCGGAACATCCCGTTCCTGGACCTCGCAACCGCCACCATCACCGGCGCCCTTCGAGGCCTGGGCCGACGTTGGGGCGCGCCTGGGGGCCCCCTCTGACCCACCAGCAGGAGCCAACAAGGCAAGGGGTGAGTGCTTAAGCCCAGCGGTGCCCCAACACCCCCGAGACAACTCCAGTGTGGGGGAGAAGACCTTGGTGGACCCACAGCGGGCCCTCAACGCAGGCGAGGCGCACTCCCCCCTATAGGGCAGCCGATCCGCTCGGGGTTGGCCGGGGGTCTGCAGCTGAGACACTACGGAGACGGGGGGCGCCCCGGAGCTCCAATTCTGGGGGAAAGTTCAGTGGACCGTCGGAAAGCCCCTGCATAGCCCAACTGCTGTCACTGGAACACCACCTGGGAACCTGCTCCTAGGGCACCAAGGAGTAAGCCAGAACAGGGGTGGCGGAGTCTGCTCTAGGAGACAATTGATCCCCCAATAAGTCCAAACAAGTTCAGGTCCCCTCGGGCCGGATGAGACTTCAAGCCCGGCGTGAGTGAGACTGGAGGGGAACTCTTGATCAGGAGTAAGACCACTGAGGCCACCGAACAATCGCGGGGACGTTGAAGGGGGAAGCAGCCCATGAGCTGGAAGGAAGCCTTGGCGAAATATCAATTTTCAGCGGAGAACCCGGAGATGGAGACCGGACCCCCCTCCGCCCAAGCCCCTGACATGAACGTTATGCAAAACAACATCCAAACGATCCTCGAGGAAATTAGAGGAATGAGAACTGACATGGGGGCTAAACTGGCAGACCTCACTTCTAAAGTCTCTACCCTTGAGGACAGAATAGAGGGGGGTGAGAACAATCAGGTATCCACCGACATCCTGGAAACACAAATGGACATAAGATTTAAGGAACTACAGCAATGGGAGGAGGAACTCCGTTGCAAGGTGGACGATATGGAAAATCGGGAACGGAGGACTAATCTCAGGATTTTTGGTCTAGCAGCACCCGAGGGAGAGACCCCGCCGGGCCTGGAGGCAAAGGTTTAAGACATCATTAGTATCGTCCTGGGTTCCGACTCAGGAGAGTCCGTCCTAATTGACAGAGTCCACCGAGCAGGAGGAGGCGGAAGGGGTCCACGCTCGGTCCTCGCCAAATTTCACTACTACAGGGACAAAGCGCGGATACTCGAGAGGGCAAGGACCTTGAGGGACATACAATATGACAATTCCAGGGTGGCGATTTACCAGGACCTGTCCGCCCTCACGCTGCAGATGAGGAAAAAATGCTCAGCAATCACCAGGCGGCTACAGGAGAAGGGGGCCCGATATCGCTGGGGTCACCCGTTCTACCGGGAATTTGAATGGCAAGGGGTGCGACAATGCCTCATCACCGAGGAGGATATCCAGAGAGCCACAGATGAATTGGTGGGAGACTCTCCTGGCCCCTCCGGGGACAGGAATGAGACTGGCGGAGACTCTGCCCAGGCTTCCCGGGGTCCCCCCTCGAAGCAGGGGAAACATAAGGTGAAGGGCACACAGAAGTTCCAGAAAACGAGGCACCCGCCGGCCGATCACAGGGACCCCGTTGATCTCACCAGGAGAATAACTGGGTGGTTTGCATAAATGCATTGGCCAATACGGTTGATTGGGGTCTCCTCAGTTCCGAGGGAACCACACACTATCTGTTGAAGTCGCCAGGGTTGGCGGAATGTCTGCTTCATTGATATGCCTTGCTGTTTGGGTCCGGTTTGGGGGGAGAGAATCCGGGGGTGAGAAGTGGTGTGGGGGATCCTGGAGTACGTGGGGTCCCCTCGATGGTCCTCTGGTGCTGGCAAATGTCGGGTGTTGTCTTTTGGTTAATGCCACTGTTGGCAAGGTTTATGTTTAGCTGATGTATTTGAACATTCGAGGCACCCCTATGCGGGAGTCGACAGCTCAACGTCCTCTCATGGGGGTGGCGGGTCGGTGGCTCCCGAGGTTGGTGTCCGCTCCCCGGCATCCGCTCTAAGTCAAAGCAAGACACAGGTGACACCCCATGAGCGGCACGGGGGGGGAGGACAGCGGAGTGGGCCTGACCAAGTTCGGGAAGGGTATTCTTAATACAAAAGTTGACAGGCTTGTTCCGTATCATCTAATCTCCCGGAGTCTGGGTAGCAGCCCTGGTGGTTCGTTAACCAACCCTGATGCTTGTCGGGCAAGGAAGACGAACGCCTTACACAATGGGTAAGGGAGATGGGGTAGAAGGGAAGGGGTGGGGGAGGGATATAGGAAACGGGGACACCACACCATGGCAAGGGGACTCAATTCAATTGATGAAGCGGGGGGAACTTATTGAAACTTCACAGGGTAAAGACAGTGACGATCATGGCTGAGGGAAGGATTGGTACGCTCAGCGTCAAGGGACTAAACTCACACAACAAGAGGTCTCTTACAAGTAACATGTTTCGTAAACAGAAGCTGCTGGTCCTCTTCTTGCAGGAAACTTACTATAGGAGGGGGGCTGAATCGGAGATAAAGGGGAAGGATATTGATAGGAACTTCTGGGCCTCACACAAATCTTCCAAGAAGGAGGGGGTGGGTATTCTCTTGGGTAAATCATTCCATCTCACCCATGTAGTGATGAAAAGGGGCTTTGGGGTTAGATTTCTGGGGATCAAGGGCCTGTCCCAGGGCATGAGGGTTACGTTAGCCACTTTGTACGCACCAAATACGGGCCAAATCAAATTCCTCCACAAAATCCTTGAAGTCATGGATAATTGGGCAGAGGGAGCCATGATTCTGGGGGGGGACTTCAACCTTATTTCAGACCCAGATCTTGATTGGTGGTCAGTCAGAGGGGTCGTGCCAAAAGCCCCCACCAGGGACAATCTAGCATTGAGAGACCTCTTCCGCGAATATTATTGGGTTGATGTTTGGCGGAAATGTAATCCTACCCCGGGGGGCTACACCTTCTTCTCCTCTCCCTATCAAACATACACCAGAATTGACTTAATGTTGATCTCAGAAGAAGGAGGAGGGGAGGTTGGAAACTCTATGGTCGAATCGGTGACATGGTCGGATCATGAACTCCTTGTCATGGAGTGGCAGCGACAGGACACCCCGAAAACATATAGATGGCGCTGTAACGATACCCTCATGAGAGATCAGGTCTTTAAAGAGTTCCTAAGGAAAGAGATGGAAAATTACTTCACGACAAATGACACCGGGGAAATCCCGATGGCCACTGTCTGGGAGGCGGCAAAGGCCACCTTCAGGGGCCTCCTAATTGCTGAGGGTTCAGCCAAAAAACGAGAGAGAGCACTAATAGTGTCCAAACTCCGCGACGACCTGCGGGTCCTGAGGGCCCAGCTCACGAACGGTAACACAGACCGCAAAAACCTTCCGAGTGAAATGAGGGACAAGAGGCAAGCCCTGCATGCGACTCTAATTGGGGAGGTGGTCAAAAAAATGAGATACACGAAACAGAGATACTACGAAAAGGGAGGTAGGGTCGGTACCCTCTTGGCACACAGGTTGAGGGGAAACAGAGTGGGTAGGAGAATAGAGAAGATCAGAGATGACACTGGTAGTACCCAAACAAAAACAGGGCCTATAGCCGAAGCCTTCGCGAACTTCTACAAGGCACTCTATACCAAACAGGAAGGCGAGTCTTTGGATAGCATAAAAAGCTACATGAAGGACCACCCACTCCCAAGACTCACGGATCTTGAGAGGGAAACACTGGAAAAAGAGATAACCGGGGAAGAGGTGGAAGAGGCCATTAAGAAACTGAAGGTAGGCAAAACCCCGGGGGGAGATGGCTACACGGCTGATTTCTACAAACAGTACCAATCAGTGTTGATACAGCCGCTCACCAAACTCTTTAACCACATTAAATCTTCAGATACTATCCCGCCGACATTCCTGCAGGCCATAATCACGGTGATCCCTAAGCCCGGTAAGGACCCAGCGAAGTGTGGCTCGTATAGGCCCATCTCGCTACTAAATACGGACGCAAAGATCTTTACTAGGATCCTTGCAACCCGCTTAGAAAAATATATTCCTCGATTGATCCACCTAGATCAAGTCGGTTTTGTGATGCATAGACAGGGGGCCGATAGCATGCGCAAAACCCTACACATACTATGTTCAAAGGAAGTTAGGGTGAAGGGCGCACTTCTTCTGTCCCTAGACGCAGAAAAGGCATTAGATAGAGTAAGCTGGACCTTCATGGAAAATGTCCTATCATCTCTGGGAATGGGACCCAAATGGCTAGGATGGATGAGAGCCCTTTACTCGGACCCCTCAGCAAAAATCACAGTAAAGGGATGTGAATCAGAACCTATCCCACTGGAAAGGGGCACAAGACAGGGGTGTCCACTCCCCCCCCTTATATACGCCCTAGTAATGGAGCCTTGGGCCATAGCCATCAAAGGAAACGATAAAATCCAGGGTGTTAATATGGGTAAAGCCAACTGTAAAATAACCCTCTTCGCGGACGATGTCCTGCTCTATCTCTCCAACCCCTCCCAATCAGTTCCCGAGGTACTAGATAGCTTAGAACAATATGGGTCCCTCGCAGGTTACAAGATAAACCTAGATAAATTAGTGGCGTTCCCAGTGGGCCAACTTAACGACGAAGAGAAACAATATATTGAGGGCCTCCCGCTCTGTAGGCAACCTGAGGGATTCTGCCACTTGGGGATCCAAATACCTTCGGATCTGGCCGATCTTTTTACTGCATATTACCCTCCCCTTTGGTTGGCGGTCAAGAGAGACGCTGGTCGAAATCTGGCCTCTCGTGGATGGCGTGCCTTAACTCCATCAAGATGGTCATCCTCCCCAAATTTTTATACTTATTCCAAATGCTGCCGACTCAGATCCCGAAGCCGTTCCTCCTAGAGATCAAGCGTACTCTCCTCCGCTACCTTTGGGTGGGAAAATCCCACAGAATTGCATACGACACCCTGATAAGGCCCAAAGACGAGGGCGGAGTTAACTTCCCTGACCTGGACACGTACTATAAAGCCTACCAGTTGCGAGTCCTAGTAGATCACTTGACAACGGGCCCTGAGAAACAGTGGGTAGAACTGGACAATCTGCTCTTTTTCCCGGTCACGCTAGATGAACGGCTCTGGGTCCCGAAGGTTAGGATTCCAAAAAGGGTATTGAGACACCGAGTCCTAGGGGTGATATGGACTATATGGAAGGAAGGGGGCTATCTTAGGTGGCTCACAACGTGGCCTTCGCCCCTGAGTTGCATATGGGCTCCCCCACTCTGGGAGGGTATCAATGAGCCACTGGCCTCCCAGCAGTGGTACGAGGCAGGTCTTTGTAGAGCCGGTCAGCTCTGGACGGATGGGGCATTCATATCCTTGGAGGATCTGAAGGATGCCCTCGGCCTTCCCAATCTCTCCCCCTTTCGATACCTACAACTAAAGGGTGCCTTGACCGAAGGCAGATGGGGAGACACTCTCAGGAGGGAGCCAACAGATTTCGAGAAATGTATTATTACACACAAGGGGACGAAGGGGGCTATATCACGGCTCTATGGCTTTTTGCTGTTCTCCATCCCGCGAGACCCCCCACCTTCCCAGACACAGTGGGAGAAAGACCTAGGCACTCCCATAACGGAGAAAAGATGGACCAAGATATGTAGGCAGGCCAGCCGCTCTACAGCTGCCCCCCAGTAACGTCACCAGGCTCTAAAGCTGATCCATAGATGGCACTACCCCCCGCAAAGAATAGCTAGAATGAGAGCGGGTTATGATCCCCATTGTTGGAAATGCCACACAGAAATAGGGGACTATGTACACGTGTGGTGGAAATGTCACGCGGCACAAACCTACTGGAGAGAAGTCCTCTCTTGGATAAAAGAGGTAATTGGAATGGATAGGACCCTATCCCCCTGGCTAATACTGTTCGGCATTGAAGTTGAGGGGGGTCCAAAGGTGAAACACGACCACATGCTACACGTCATGCTAGTAGCGGCCAGATGTTGTTGGGCCCAAAAGTGGAAGTCACCCCGAGCTCCGGGGGAGGGGGAATGGATTTCTAAAGTACGGGCGATTTATGATATGGAATTCTTGACCCACTTGATAGACGAATCCAAGTCCAACATCGAAGGCCTGTGGCTCCCATTCTTCGACAAATATGGGAAAACGGCCTGATAGTCTACGACGAGCCCTGGACAGTCTTTTAGATCTGGACACTGTCTTCGACACCTCCGCTGGGCCCTATGGGGCCCTGTTAAAATGTGGGACATTCCTCCTTCAGCCTGGCGGTTTGAGCTACACCCTCCAGGGGGGGACACCTTGTACTTGTGAGTTTGAACTTCGTGAACCCTGCTGATATCGCTAATTAATGTATCATGGTGTGGGAGAGGGTGGGGGGTGGGAACGATGGGAGGGGGGATGAAAAGTTGTGAACATTGATCTTTTGTTTTTTCTTTTCCAAATGATGTAGCACTGTTTTATTCATGTCACGATTATAAAAACTCAATAAAAACAAATTTTCCAAAAGAAAAAGGGATACGAGAAAAGTATGGGTGGTAACGCACTGCGCAGGACTGAGCAAGTGGGGGCACTGTCACCAGTCAAAAGAGGCCCCCACCGCAACGCCTACAGACAAAGGAGAGATGTGCTAGGCGCTGGAGATACAAAGTGGCAGAAGGAACTCCCCCATCACAGAGTGCAGTGAAGTAACGCCAAGCAAGGTGTGGAAGTGGTAGCGAGCGCCAGCCCCAGGAAAACAAACTAAGTAATCAGCGTGCTGAACAGAACAACGGCAGAGACACAGTCTAACATAGGCACACGACAACCAAGGAACTGCAGCACACAGGTTTTAGTAGAGGTGAGTGCCACAGCGCAAGTGGGCGTATCTATGGCATCTAAGCCAAATAAAGGCAAAGGGAAACAGTCATCTATAGATGCGTTTGCCAAACCAGTACAAATGGCAGAAGCTGCGAATACAACGGCACAAGAGGTGCGAGAAGAGGAGTCTCCTAAGCAAAGTGACCAGCAGATACTATCGGCTATAGCGGAACTAAAGTCGGCACTGGAATTCCAAATTGACGCAATTAGCGTAGATGTGAACCTCTTGAGACAGGATGTCAGAGCATTGACAGAATTCACAGGAGTGCTAGAGAAGGAGGTGAAATCTAACACAGGCAGTTGCAATAAAAACCCGAGTCCCTCACTCAAGGGTTCACAGTTGAGAGGGCGCACAGAGCCCCGACGAGAAAACCACTGCCAGGTGCCCCACCTTGGCCGATAATTGCCAAGATACTGAATTACAAGGACAGAGAAAGGATCCTGGAACACTTTCGGAAAGGAGGAACGATTAGCCAGGCATCGTTGTCCATCATGGCATACCCTGATTATACATTCCTGGTACAAAAACAGAGGATGAACTATGTGGCAGTCAAGAGGAGGTTACGCGCAGCGAATCTTCAATACATGTTATTGTATCCAGCAAAAATGAAGGTCCTACATAAAGACTGCACTGTTTTTTTTTTGAGACTCCAGAAGACGTGAACAAATAGATGGACACTATGAAGATGCCGATGGAGAAAGATGGCCAGACGAGAAGCGAAAGTGATAAGTGAATCTGCGTTGTTTAATTAATGCATACATGTGCTGCGCTATGGCAATACATAATGATCTAACATTGACATTCAAGTTGAACAGTTAAATGCTAAATTTACAGTCCGCTTAATGCAGGAATCACCAGTGGCGCTTAGCCCTAAGCGAAACCAGGAATCACACTATCACCCACATTAGTTTTGACCAGACGAGCAGCGGAAGGGAAAAGTGAACCTGCATTGCTTGAATATTGTACACTTGAACTGTTCAATGGCCTTTGTGTAATGATCAGACATTGATATTCGAGTTAGTAAATTGAATATGAATGCACAGCTAGCTAAATGCAGGAAACACCAGTGCAGCTTAGCTCAAGATGGCACCAGGATCACACTATCACCCCCATTAGGTTAGATTAGGTAGGGTACCAGTAGTTCAATATCCTCCCGCTGCACTCCGAATACTGGCAGTTAAGCCGGGATTGGAGAGAGATGCAAGGATGCCTGAGCTTCGGATTCGAAGCTGGGTAAATGTTGGGAACAGTTGGGGAGACGGAAGAGAGCAGTTGGGATAGTTAGAGGAAAGTTGGCCTACAGACATGTACAGAAGGAGGCGGGTGGAGGAGATAATTGGTGGGTGAGGGTGGTAATGCTTAAAGAAGATGGGTGAACTTAGAGTAGCAACCTGGAATGTTAGGGGTTTGAACAGTTACACCAAATGGAACAGAGTAATGGCATTTTTAAGATGCCAAAAAATTGATATAGCCCCACAAGAAACGCACCTGACCAAAGACTGACAGGACACCTTGGCACGGAAGGAAATGGGGAGGGGTGACCTTGGGTTCTACATACTCAGCATATTCCAGGGGAGTGCTGATATGGGTGACACTGACAGTTCTGTTCAAGGTCCTCCAGTCCTACCTAGATACAGATGGTAGGATGATCATACTGCGGGGGAGGGTGTTAAAAAGAGAAATATGCGTTAATACATATGCCCCTAATTATGACACAGCTGCATATTTCCGTTCCTTGTATACCAAGATAGGCCCTTACCCCTAAGGGTAGGGGCACTAATATGGGGAGGAGATTTTAATTGCGCGCTGGACCCAGTAATAGAGAGATTGGATGGTAAATTTGTTCATCCAGCCCCTGCAGCGAAAGCTTTAAGCACGTTGCTGCACACATTCAAGTTGGAGGACGTGTGGAGAACAATGCATCAGCAGGAACGGGTATATTCTCACTATAATGTTCCCAGAAATCTCCACACGAGGTTGGATTACGTGTTTGCGGGAGGAGAAATGCTAGGAGAGTTCGTACAAGCTGACTACAAAGCTAGGGTCCTCTCGGACCATGCTCCTCTGGTTGTCACGTGGCAGGTTCTCCCCCCCCCCCGAGCCAGGATTCTAACATGGATACTCAGGGTGGAAGAACTCAGAGATACAGGGTTTCCGGGAAAATCTAAGGGAGGAGGTGAAGGAATATTTCAAGCATAATAAGGGCAGTGCGAGATCAGCAGGTACACTGTGGAAGGCTTTTAAAGCAGTGGTGAGAGGTGCGGCCATATCGAAGTCAAAAGGAATTTAAGATGTTATTTTACAGGTGACGGAGGGCGAGTTAGAAGCTATAGTACAATCAGGAACAGGTCCCCATAAGAAGCACAGGAGGTGACCCACCTACAACAAGAATGTCATAAGCACTGGAATAGGTTAAGCAATTTAAGCTATAGAAAGTACATTGAGAGAAACACGCAGAAGGGGACAAGCCGTGGCGTTTGTTAGCCTGGCTCTATAAAAGCGAGAACAAGCGGGAACCAGTCAGAGCAGTTAAAGGAGTGGATGGAGGGTTACACGAAACACAAGAAAGGGTAAACAAATGTTTTTTTCGAATATTAAAAGCGTTTGTATGAAGAAAACTCTGAATGTGACGTGGCAGAGATACAGAAGGAACTGTCTGAGATTATTTTACCCAAGCTAAGTGCGGAAGAACGAGATGGACTGGAGGTCCCCATTGCAATAGAGGAATTAGAGTATGTGATCAAAGACCTGCTGACGGCCAAAGTCCCAGGGGCCGACGGGCTCCCAAGTGAAATTTATAAGGAATACAAGACAGATATCCTAACTCCACTACTAGAAATGCTTAATGAATCATTGGAAACAGGCAGATTGCCCGGATCTTTAAGAGAGGCGTTGATAAGTCCCCCTTCTGAAACCAAATAAGCCAGATACAGACTGTGGCTCAATAGACCCCTGTCGCTGTTGAATCAAGATGGGAAGATACAGTGGTGATGGCACTCAGGCTCAAACCGATCATAGCTAAGCTTATATATTCTGACCAGACAGTATATGTCCCGCATAGGAATAGTACCATGGATTTGCGCAGATTGCACCACATGATAGATTGTACTCAAGACAATGCACAACAATGTGTGGTGGTATCGATTGATGTAGTCAAGGCGTTCGATTCGGTCAGATGGCCATGGCTGCTGTCGGTGTTGGAAAGGTTTGGTATGGGACCAACATATATTAAATGTGGATGACTGTTGTATAACAAACCAGTAGCCAGAGTCAAAACGGGGACAATTATCACAGAACAATGGCAGTTGGGAGTAAGGGTACAAGACAGTTGGAGCCACTGGCGGTTTATGTGCAAGATAAATACGGGGAGGCAGGGATAGATACACTGGGAGGAAGGCATTTGATCTCATTATACGCAGACAATATGCTTCTTTACTTGCAACACCCCGAGACAAATTTGCAATATATTCTAGATGTAATGA
The DNA here is from genome assembly GCF_040938575.1 of Ambystoma mexicanum. Lineage (NCBI taxonomy): Eukaryota > Metazoa > Chordata > Amphibia > Caudata > Ambystomatidae > Ambystoma > Ambystoma mexicanum. The sequence goes on along the minus strand of NC_090934.1, from coordinate 382,641,645 downwards.
GGCGATATGCTGTTCTATCAGGCATAACAATGAACCCACAAAAGTTGAGTCTGTTTCCATTAGGAGGATAAGTTGGAAAGCCGGTGCATACGCTGCCGGTGCTGCCGATTCACAGGGAATTAGACAGGATTGATTGATTGATTGTTTATTTATATAGCGCCTATACACAATGTGTTTCAAAGGGCTTCAAGAAGGGAGGGAACATAGGAAAATACAGTTACATTCAGTAAAAGTTCTTGAAACAATACAGAATGTGAAAAATAACTATCGTAATAGGCCTGTCGACATTTCTGATAGTGCAAGTGCATAGAACAAGTAAGGCAAGAGGTAATGGAAAAGAAGGAGAACAAAGCAAGCAGTAATATTACTATGTCTGACGACAATTGATGTAGTTCAGGAGGTATACAAGAGGAGGGGTGGGAGAGGGGAACGGGGGGGTTTGAGTGGGGAGAAGGAGATGAACAAGGCACGCTACTGAGCAAATTTGTCAGTGACAAATTTAAAAAGCAGGGGTGGGGGGAGGAGGGAGAAGAACAAGAGGGGGAGGAGGGGAGACAGACAAACTGCTATCAAAAGTCAAGGGAACAGATGATAGGAGTAAGTGCTAGGAGGGGGAAGGCTGAGAGGATGGAGAAATAAGTAGGATGGGGAGTCGGAAGATAGTAGAAGAGGAGGGAAATTCGGAGGGGGTGTTCCGTTACTTGGGGGAGGACATTTATCATGATCCTCAGAAAGAACACACACGGAACACAGTGAGAGCAATGAACGGAATTGAAAATTCCATATCTTTCTGGGCTCGATTGCCATTAACCATGATGGGACGGCTTGCGCTGCTGAAGATGGTGGTATTACCGAGACTCCTTGACTTTTTCACAAATGTCCCGTTTGCGCTACCAAGGCCGTTCTTCAATAAACTGCATAGTATATGCAGGAACTTTCTGTGGTATAACTCAAGGAGCGGGGTGGCACTTTGGAAGCTCCAGAATGCGTATGAACTAGGGGTATAATACTACCCAACTTTGAAGTGTATTTAGTTGCTAGCCAGTTGCAATTTGTAGCTGAATGGCTATCGGACAAACAAACACATGTGTCGCGGCTGTTGAAAACGACGAGGACCCAGTTCTTTCTAAACTAAATTATATGGATAGCGGACTCTCGCATGGCCTGCTTGCCCAGGCTGATGAGATTGGGGCGTGTAATGTGGCGTAAAGCCTGTCAATTGATGGGGAACATCGCACTGTGTTCCCCACAGATTCCGCTTGTGGCGTTAGAAGGGGTGAGTGACCAACTGCGGTTGAATGTGAGAAAATATTGAGAACCTAAAGGTGTGGTGACGGTTGGAGACCTAATAAAGGAAGGTGTGCCTAAAGAGTTTGTGGAGTTGATAGAGGAAACACAAGTGCATCTGTGGCAACACCTCACACACACCAGCATGTGAGGAATATGAGACGCAGATGGCCGGAGACTGCAGCTCCGTTGCAGATAGATGAAACGATTGAGACAATTTATGATGTGTTGGAAGGTGGGCACGAAGTCTTGCAGATATACGAGCTGTTAATGTCTAAAGTGGGGAAGGAGTTGGGACAGATGAGACAGCAATAGGACCAAACAAAGCTGCAATTATCCATGGATAAGTGCACACCCTCCTATTATTGATTAATGCAATTCATGCATGAAAATGCTGCATAATCCCTTCCACGACAGCAACCCTATCTAAAGGGTATATGTTTTAGACACAAGACATCATGTCAGAATTCATTTATTTTAAGTTTATTTGATCATATTTTAATCATAAAAAACATTTACAAGAGAACATATCAAATACATTAATAACACATCTATTAAAAACCAGTTGTCAAGAACACACATTTTATCACACCAACAAAAAAAGCTCACATACCACATATCATTCCTCACATACTCTTTCATCCCCATACATACAAAAACGCCACTCGTACTTGTGCAGAGAACGCAATCCTGATGACTTTGTTCTGTAGCTCAGAACATCCCATCCATTTGGGTTAATATCTTAGTTGCTCAAAAGTGCCTAATTAACAATATTTTAAAAGTAAAACACTGGGTAGATGTTCCAAAGTGGTTACGCATGGACACATATTGATTCCCACATTTTATCTGTGTAGACCCAAGTTAAGGCCAACTCTGGGAGGAGGAGGCTCTATGGTGTTGTCGACTCGAGTTTTGGGCTGCCGGAACGGTCTGTACAATTTACGTCTGGTGCACCCCATCAGGACATATAAATTACAAACAAAACACAATTTCTTAAAAGAGAATTCAAGTTGATGTGAATTGACTGTTGTTCAATTTTCAAAAGCTAGTTTCTTTCGCTTCACAAGGTGTCACATTATAGTGAACCAAGTATGTTTCTCGGAAAGCCGCTTCCAAAGTGTAATGGCTTCAAATATAGTCTCTTCACGTATTATTGGCAGGACCCAGCCAAAGTTAAAGTTCCTTCGCAGTTGCGATGTTATTGTGTCTTTTTCCACCGAGGTGTTGTTTTCTCCCCGCCGGATATACTACAGGCCAGTTAGTTCAGGGTCTTTTAGCCATCGACACGTGATCCCTGTATTCTTCACCAAAGAGACACTGGATGTGAACAGTGTCTCACACTCAAGATGTCTGCAAACACTCGTGTGCCTGCTTGTGTGTGGACCAGCCGTCTGGAATTTAGGTCCCTCTATGCACCACTGCTGTTAAGTGAAGACAGCCGTGAGACAGCAATAGGAGGCAGACCTGGGAGAACCAATGTCAGACGCGGTGTGGAAAAGGGCTGTGGTGTACCACAAAAAGGTGTCCAGAAATTCAAGGCTCCAACAGATTCAAATATATATAACCCACAGAGCATATTTAACCCCGAATACAATAGCAACATTTTGCCAACTAGCGATACAATCATATCCGAAGTGTGGGGCGGTAGATGCAGATCTGGTCCATATGTTCTGGGCCTGCATAGAGATAGGTAGATTCTGGGAGGTGGTGGCTCCAGCATTAGCAAAAGCGGATATCACCTTAGACATTGCCACCCCCCTGGCCTGTCTGCTTGGGGGTTTTGCAAGACTTAAGAGAGCTAGGCATGTGAGTAGACTGAGAGATCTAGCATATATATTAGCAAACCGCAGAATAGCAATGGGATAGAAAGCTCAGACAAGGCCTCTGGTGCAGGTATGGTGGAGGGACCTGCTAAAATGGGCAAATACGGAAACTGGTGTGGAAAGAAGCAATAGGCAGGAACTTGGGCCAGGAAGAGGGAGGGATGGAAGCTTGGAGACAGTTGGTTACGGATTTGGCCAATTCCACACTGGATAGGAAGAGGGAGGGATGGAAGCTTGGAGACAGTTGATTACGGATTTGGCCAATTCCACACTGGATATCAGAGTATCGGAACCCGGCCCCGTACAGAAGGGTGCAGATATCAGAGTGGTTGGTGGAGAGTAAATAGTAAAGACATTATGTGATGTCAGGTAGGCCGGGGAAGGGGAGGGGGGAGTTGGGGGTAACAAGGGAACAGACAGACGTGATTTGTACTGTGATATGATTTACACTATGATGCAATGTCTGTACGTTTTTTGTGGTCTATAAAACAAAATACATTTTTTAAAAAAAGGTTGAACTGTTGAACTGTACCAGTAAGCCAAAGTGTGCAAGATTGATAGAACTGTACCATCCACCTGCTCTTGGTTTAGTAAGAAACTCTCTAGGCCTACTAGGGTTAAACTTTGCAAAGGGAGTTGGTGCTAAAGCCATTCTGACATTTATTATGGACACACTATTTTCCTTTTTGTATTCCCTTAACACATTTGTTATCTTGAGAAGGAGGGTAAGGTTAGCTTTTCTTAGGTTAGGCCTTTTTATTTTGACCAGACTGACTTGGACGTATTTGTTATTGTTTAATGGTTGAGATTACTCCCATTTTAGAGTTAGGGCACGTTGGGAGTTCCACCATCCCAACCAAATTCATTAATAAAGGTTTTCAAAACTTGGATCCATTGTGTCTGTGTCTATTGCTCGATACCATGCCTTCCTTATAGTTCCCTTCCCCAAGACTTCAACTTGCCAATTTAAAGTTAGTCTTGTAATGTTCAACACAACTCCAAATTAACTCAGCACTCATTCTGCATTAAATTAACAGTACACTTAAATTACTCCTTCTTGGTTTACTTCAACAATGTCTTTGGCTTTTACAATGGAGGGTTCCCTGCTCTAGGCGAAGTTGTCAGACCGCACGGTCGCGCAACCAGGAACCCTAGGCTCTTCAGCCAACACAGGTTCTTCTATATTTTCCCCTGTGTAAAGATTCACACTCACTTGGATTCTCCTGGTTAGCCTCTTGGCTTTGCCACAGTGTGTCGCATATCCTCTGCCAGTCTTTTGCCTTGCCGCACTGTATTCATGCATAGAAATCACGGCGTGGTGGTTCTCTTTTTTTCTCACCTTTCTTTCATGCTCTTTCGTAAACTTTCATCAGACAGTAGCCTTGCCCATCAAGTTTTCATTCACTTTGGTATTCAATATTTGCTTAACCTCTCCTTCTCAAGTGTTCATTACATGCTTGGCTTTAAATTGTATTTCCACAGGTGATCTTTGGGACTTTCAATTCATTCAGTATTCAAAAGTGTTCAATACATTATTCAAGACTATGGGCCTCATTACGAACCGGGCGGTAAGTGCAAAACGATGCCGGTAAAGGATTACCGGCATCGCTTACCGCTCCGCACGATTAGGGCACGCCAACCCGCTATTAGGGGCACCGTAATTAACGGTGCCGCTAATAGCGACATGAGCGCAGGCACGCAACCTATCATGGCGGCAATACCGGCATGGCGCAAACAGGGGAACATCACAAGTCAGGCGGACATGCAAATAACGCCCTAGTGAAGGCTGAAAAGTACCTTACCGGCATGGTGCAAATACCGGCATCGCGGACCACCCGTAAACGGCCATGTGCAGTGTTCCCAACTGCCACAGGTGCACACAATCAGCACAGGTGGAGACAATACAGACTGGGCCAGCACAAAAGGAGCACACCCCACCCCTTCCCACACCCAGTCATACACCAAAATGGATCCAATACTACTAGCAATGCTGGGGCTGGATGACATGATTGCAATGGAACTGCTGCAACAACAACTACAACAACAGTCAGCACAGAGGAGACGCAGGAGGAGAAGGAGGGTGAGGCAGGCCCAGCATGCCCCACCTGTGCAGCCAGTGGCACCACGCAGGCAGCCCCCAATCCCTCGCATCAGAGCCTGTCCATTCGACCTAACCCCTGAGCAGATCCACACCCTGTACCGTCTGGACCGGGACACTATCACCACCATTGTCGACATGATACATGACGACATTGTCAGCCTGATTGAAACACGCACCGCCATCCCACCCCTACTAAAGGTAGTGTCTGTGCTCCACTTCCTGGCCACAGGCACCTACCAGCACACAGTGGGGCACATGCATGGAATGTCTCAACCATTATTCTCACATACGCTGAACCAAGTGCTTCATGCCCTCCTGAAGCACAGAGGCGACCACATTTACTTACCACGGACTGGCCAAGAGATTTCAAACACCAGCGTTGGTTTCCATTTACTGGCCGGCATCCCTGGTTGCATTGGCGCCATCGACTGCACCCATGTGGAATTGGTGGTCCCACATGCCATGGAGGTAGCGTACCGCAACCGTAAACTATACCACTCCATCAATGTGCAAATGGTATGTGACTCAAACAAGATCATCACACATTGTTGTGCCCGATACCCTGGATCAACCCATGATTCAATGGAGCGACATGCAGGCACAGATCCTGGCTTCTTGGTGAGTTGCCTGTAAGGCTTATGGAAATGCGATGTGGGTGGGTGATTTGGGGACAGATGCACACTTCACCTGGCTGAGTTTGTGGGTGGGGAAGAGATGCATACTTCACCTGGCTGCGAGTGCCGGAGAGAATGGACCATGCTCACACCCCAAAGCAGCCCAGACTGGACCTGACACCTGACCACATAATGCAAAATGTAAGCAGCCTTACCATGTGAATGATGCAGTGTCAATGTCATGATGCCTACCCCCGGGGAACCAGACCAGGTCCAGCAACCCCGGAAGCAGGCATCACGTTATTTAGAGAAAGCCCAAAAACCCTTGCTAGGGGCTGTTTGGGTGCCGTCCTGGCACCTATGGCGCCAGGCTCATATGGAAAGTCAGTCCTGGCGCCATAGGCTCCAGGCTCATAGAGTAGAACTTACCTGCTGCAGACCATGCTGCAAGCTTACCTGGTGCAGACCATGCTGCAGAGCTCCAAGCCAAATGAGGCTTGGAAGGGACTATTTTACCTAGGGACTATTTTTTACTCGGGTGGGGGTAGGGAGGAATACTTACCTGGGACTACTTTGGAGGCTATTTAACCCACACCCGAAGAGCAGCACACGTTTCGCGTTATTCTGCATCCAGCAGCGTGACGCTCACCGTGTCTGCAAGCCTGCATCCAGTCTTCTGCCACGCCCGCCTCGAGTCTGCAGCTCCTAGAAAAAGGGAGGAACAGAAGGAGAAAAGATTAGAATAAGAGCAAACCTTCGATCCTTACCTGAATTCCGGATCCACCGCGCCTTCGAGCTGGAAGAAAGAAGCATTTTACGTGCACCGCCTTGCCTGCTGCAGCGCCGCGCTGAACTCACCGGCCTTCGCAGCATCCTCACGATCCACCGCATCCTTCTGCACGTTCCCGCCGCATTCTGGCACCTAAGGGGAACACAAGAACAGCAAAGGTGAGCCAAGGAAATAAACAGAGGCAATAGTAACTACCCCCATAGATGTACCTGATTACCGCCGGGTGTACTATTCCTCTTCACGGGTCGGCGCAGTCTCCATTGCATCCTCGCCGTACCCCGGCCCCTAAGGGGAACAAAAGGACAACAAGGTGAGACAACGGGACAAATAAGGGGAACTGTTCTCACCGCAATAGACTTACCTAATTTTACCGCCGGAGGCATAATTCCCTGAACTTCATATTTTCTCTCCACACCTGAATAAGGGAACAAGCAACAGGTTACATTCTTGGATCCCCGAATATGCATACAATAATTCAGTACATTCTGGAACTGGACAAAGTCCCTTTTATACCCTATATGGGCACCACCCTCGAACCTCAGACCTTGACTCACCCCAACACTTGGAAATGCCTGCAGTGGACCATCTACACGCTACGATTGCACAAGCCTTTAAGGAGGCAACTGCACATTTGAAACAGGCGAAGGAGAAATATAAGAAAGATGCTGATCGGCATAGAAGTGATACTCCACAGTACCAGATAGGGGACCAAGTGTGGTTGACCACAAAACACATACCTCTCAAGGGAACGCAGACCTTTAACCCTAGATATTTGGGACCTTACTCTATTAAGCTTTTTATCAGCCCGGTGCCGTCAAGTTGGACTTACCTGCTAATATGCAAATTCATCCCGTCTTTCATGTGTCACTTTTGAAGCCAGTGCAACCAGGGACAAGACTAACCAAGCCACCAGACCCCGTCCTTATAGATGGGGAACCCGAATTTGAAGTTAAGAACATCCTGGACTCCAAGATGGTGAAGTCAAAACTTTTTTATTTAATCTACTGGAAAGGTTACTGACCACAGGAAAGGTCTTGGGAACCTAGTGACCACGTGCATGCACCTCGAGTGGTGAAAAGATTCCACGGAAATTTCCCAGACAAACCAAAACCACGGGTAGAATGACTTTAGGAGGGGCCTTGGGGGGTGGGGCGGGGGAGTGCTGTTATGATGCCTACCCCCGGGGAACCAAACCAGGTCCAGCAACCCCGGAAGCAGGCATCACGTTATTTAGAGCAAGCCCAAAAACCCCTGCTAGGGGCTGTTTGGGTGCGGTCCTGGCGCCTATGGCGCCATGCTCATATGGAGAGTCAGTCCTGGCACCATAGGCGCCAGGCTCATAGAGTAGAACTTACCTGATGCAGACCATGCTGCAAGCTTACCTGGTGCAGACCATGCAGCAGAGCTCCAAGCCAAATGAGGCTTGGAAATGACTATTTTACCTAGGGACTATTTTTTACTCGGGTGGGGCTGGGGAGGAATACTTACCTGGGACTACTTTGGTGGCTATTTAAACCACGCTCGCGTTATTCTGCATCCAGCAGCGTAACGCTCACTGTGTCTGCAAGCCTGCATCCAGTCTTCTGCCACGCCCGCCTCGAGTCTGTAGCTCCTAGAAAAAGGGAGGAACAGAAGGAGAAAAGATTAGAATAAGAGCAAACCTTCGATCCTTACCTGAATTCCGGATCCACCGCGCCTTCGAGCTGGAAGAAAGAAGCATTTTACGCGCGCCGCCTCGCCTGCTGCAGCGCCGCGCTGAACTCATCGGCCTTCGCAGCATCCTCACGATCCACCTCATCCTTCTGCACGTTCCCGCCGCACTCTGGCACCTAAGGGGAACACAAGAACAGCAAAGGTGAGCCAAGGAAATAAACAGAGGCAATAGTAACTACCCCCATAGACTTACCTGATTACCGCCGGGAGTACTATTCCTCTTCACGGGTCGGCGCAGTCTCCATTGCATCCTCGCCGTACCCCGGCCCCTAAGGGGAACAAAGGGACAACAAGGTGAGACAACGGGACAAATAAGGGGAACTCTTCTCACTGCAATAGACTTACCTAATTTTACAGCCGGAGGCATAATTCCCTGAACTTCATATTTTCTCTCCACACCTGAATAAGGGAACAAGCAACAGGTTACATTCTGGCCTTATTTTATTGAACTGTGTAGGATAAGCCAAATCCTTACCTGAACTTCGTCAGCTACCATGAGGAACCCTTCGCTGGGGTCAAGCTGCAAACTGCAAGGAATCGGACAAGAGTGAAGGTCAGACATGTGAACTCTTACGAACTACATACTTTTCGGAGTCAATATTGTTCTGGAACTCACCAATTCCTTTGAGCCAGTGAAGCAACTGGTTATCAACGTGCCCCTGCGCTCAATGCAGGATGGAGAGCTCATCTTTTCAAACCATCAGGTGAGACTACAAGAGAGGACATCAAAGGTGATCTGTGGGGAGAACAGCGGGGGTGGGGGGGATTTACGCTCAACTCCACGGGTGGTTAATTCCCTTTCTCCATTTGCAGAAGAATATTCCTACGGGCCAAGAAAACGAAGCTAGTTGGGCCAGTCCAGTCCGTCATCTCAGCCCTATGCGTCACATTGGTGGAGACCGCAGCTGTCCAGTTCAGATCGACGCCTCTGTGGGAGCCAGGTGAGCGTAACAGTCACAACCATTCCATAGCCATCTACATGTGCACTGTACCAAATCAGACCGTATCCCACCCAACACAATGCAGCTACAAGCAATTACAATGGCCAATACACAGCACCAAATACCATCAACTGAAAGGACAGTCCCCCATTACTGCGTACTAAGGAGTCACATGAGGGTGAAATACATGAATACACCACTACACTGACACAGAGGTCCAACTGAATTGCATGTCACCATTTGTTGTGCATAGTGAGATCAACATGAGGCTGACATCAACTGTGCCAGGAAGAAAGCATACAAATTACTGGACATCAGCCAGATCATGGAAACAACCGCCGTGGAATAACACAGTGCATGAGCACTCACAAAGAACTGGACCCCCCTGCGCCCACTAGTTGATGTCACGCACACCAGTCCATAAGAGGAATACACACATAGCAGTCACATCGTGTGTCTCTATTCATGGATGGGAATGTGGTTGCAAGCAGGAAATTAATGCATGCTATGGTGTCAGTCATCAAGGGCCCATACGATGTGATGACTTACACATATTCATTGTTGCCCACATACAGGTGATGCAGGCTATCCCTTGAAGAGGTGGCTCCTTACCCCAGTCCAGAACCCACAGAACAGGCACGAGGAGGACTAAAATCGTGCACATACACGCACCCGTGTGGTGATTGAGCAGACATTTGGCCTCTTGAAGACGCGGTTTCGCTGCCGCAGCAGGTCTGGTGGGGCACTCCTGTACCGCCATGAGAAGGTGGCCAAGATTGTCCTGGCATGTGTCATGCTACACAATATGTGCATCAGACAGAATGTGCCCCTGCCCCCTGACGCTGAACTTCAACCACCTGACGATGAGGATGAGGAGGGTGGAGATGGGGCAGCACCTCAGGGAGGCAGCGATGCACAGGAGGGACAAAACAACCAATGTTTCTAGCACACATGGACGGGGAGTGTGACATGGAGGTGGCACTCGGGGCACTGGGTGTGGCAGGGACATGGACACTGTAGACTGTTCACCAATACAACACACGTACGCAATAAGCAATGTCCACACATGTGAATCATGAGTTACCAAAATGTGTATTAAAGAATTATGGAAAAGTGAACAAACCCTCCACCCCACACACCCTCTCCCCCATACCCCCTCAACTCCCACGCACACACCCTCTCCACCCTCCCCCAACTCCCACGCACACACCCTCTCCCCCCTCAACTCCCCCAAACAACCTCTCCCCCTCCACCCTTGACTTCCCAGTGTGTCCACATGGCACAAGCATGCATGGCTGTGCCTACTGCCCTCCCCCTCACCAGGTGCCCCCCTGTCCAATCTGCGCAGGTTCCTACTAGACCGACGCACAGGGCTGGTCCTAGTAGAGCTGGCAGATGATGGCTCGGATTGTCCTGGGAACTGCGGTGGATGCATGTCCCGCATTGCTGCTACCATTTGCGAGAGGACGTGGCGCACTGCTGCAAGTTCCGCACATATGTCCTTGGAGGTGGACTCGATGGCACTTTTTATCGATGCAGCACTGTCCCTGATGTCATCCCGTGCACGGATACATTCAGTAATATGCTGCGTCAGTAGCCCTGTGAGTTCCTCCTGGTGCCTCTGTATAGCCAGGATCCCCTCTTGGGTGGTTGTCACTGTGGAGAAAGTGTGAGGCGTTTCAACCATGATCTGGTCATCAGGCACAGTTGGTGTGGGGCTGAAACTTGCTGGCCATGAATCTGCAGGTGACAGCCTGTGCATGCTGCCGTCCACCAAGCTGCATGGGGATAGGTGTGGTGAGTGGAGGGGGCCTGTGGCGGGTGTTGGGCCATGCAGCTGTACGCGCCTTTGTCGTCAGATATGGCTGCTGTGGCAGCCATCTCCCGACTGTGCTGCTGCCAGCCGATGGTGTGCCCTCTGCCAATGCCTCCGGGGTGATGGTGGCTGGTGTGGGTGTTGTTGTGGGGGCCGTGGTGCACATTGGTGCTGTGGCCTCTGTGTTTCGCTTGTCCTTCAGAGGTGGTCTAGGTTGGCCTCTGCCCCTTGAGGTTGAGGGGCAGCGTTCACCCTCCTCGGCCCTGGCCTTCTTCCGTGGTGTGGCATTGGTGTCCTCATCACCGCTGTCAGAATGTGTGCCTGTGGGGGACCAAATGAGAGAGAGGGTTAGTGATGGGTCCACGGGCATCGGGCATGCATTGGGGTGGCTGCATTGATATGGAATGGTAGATGAGTCACATTGGGAGGAGTGACATACAGGTTGCCTCACTCTTGGGTGGGTGATGCATGGAGGCATTTGGGTTGCAACACAAATGGGGTGCATCATGCATGTGGACAAGGTGATGCTCTGCACTGCCTATAGGCTGTCTTGTGCTTATGTGTCTGGTGGACCCTGCTATACATCATTGCACTGTCAGTTCAGGTGAACAGCATCGTGATGGTATTGGCATTGTTTGATTAGAGACACCTACCTGCATCAGCTGATGACGGCACTCCTCTCTCCATGTCCCCGACTCCCTCTATTGCCTCGGTGCCTATGGTGGTAGCACATATCTCCTCCCATGGTTGGAGTTTTATGGGCGACTCCGCACCTCCCCCTGTCGCCATCCCAAGCTTTCGGTTGGCGGAGAGTATACTTCACACACGTAGACGTAGGTCATCCCAGCACTTACGGCATTGTTTGGGTGTGTGGGGTGTGGTGCCGACGGCACTGACTCTCTGGGCGACCAATGCCCAAATCTGCTTTTTACGCTGCAGTGCTGGACGGGACATGTCATTTGCAAACACCGCATCTGCATGCTCCTGCAGTGTCTCTGCTAACATGGTGCGCTCCTCTCTGGAGAAGTGCTCCTGGCGCAGCCGATCTCCCATTTTTTTTTACAGCTTTTGGCATCCTAAATTGAAACAGGTGGTGGTAGAGGTGTGTGGGAGATCTGGGGGTCAGACGGCTCCTGATTGTGGTAGATGTATTGTGTTTTTAAAGATGGCCTCCGTGCTCTTTCCCGTTTCTGTGCTACTTTCGGTTCTGCGTATTTACGGTCCCCGCTAATAGCGGTTACCGCTATTTGAGGTGACCGCTATTAGAGGTGACTGCTGATGCCGATGGCTAGGATGCCGGAGGTGCTATTTCCACTACAGACGATGCCGGAAAGGGGGATTTTACGGGCTTTTGCAGCATGGCGGTGAGTTCATTACCGGCATGGCGCAAACCTCGTGCCCGCGAACTCGTAATGGGCCGCTTTTAGCGGTCTATTGCCAGCACGGACACGGAAATTGCGCCATGCCGGTAATGACCGGTACTTGCCCGGGTTGTAATGAGGCCCTATGTCCAATTACTTTCAGATTAACAAGTGGGTCCTGGGAGTCCCTCTGCCAGACATTAGTCCTGGTTATGAGAGACTTACCCAGAGTCTTTAGCTCACTATCTGTCACAGAGAAGAAATATGCCAGACATATCAGTCTTTGTCCTGCCCTGGGGAAGTCCAGCACTGAAATGCAAGGCAATTCTCTGAACAAGAGTACCAACAGCATCCCCAGACACGTGTTTTCGGTCTGGTTGGACCTCATCAGTAGGGAGGAGCTGTGCCAGAGTAGTGAGCAAGGGGTCCACGTCTGGATTCCCCTAGTAACTTAGGGTGAGACCCAAAGTTACTTAAATATGCAAATTAACAAGGGGGTCCTGGGAGTCCCTCTGCCAGACATTAGTCCTGGTTAAGAGAGACTTACCCGGAGTCTTTAGCTCACTATCTTTCACAGAGAAGAAATATCCCAGACATATCAGTCTTTGTCCTGCCCTGGGGCAGTCCAGCACTGAAATGCAAGGCAATTTTCCTCTGAACAAGAGTACCAATAGCACCCCCAGACACGTGTTTCGGTCTGGTTGGACCTCATCAGTAGGGAGGAGCTGTGCCTCTCTAAGAGTAGTGAGCAAGGGGTCCACGTCTGGATTCCCCTAGTAATTTAGGGTGAGACCCAAAGTTACTTAAATATGCAAATTAACAAGGGGGTCCTGGGAGTCCCTCTGCCAGACATTAGTCCTGGTTACGAGAGACTTACCCAGAGTCTTTAGCTCACTATCTTTCACAGAGAAGAAATATCCTAGACATATCAGTCTTTGTCCTGCTCTGGGGCAGTCCAGCACTGAAATGCAAGGCAATTCTCCTCTGAACAAGAGTACCAACAGCATCCCAAAACATGTGTTTCCGGCTGGTTGGACCTCTTCAGTAGGGAGGAGCTGTGCCTCTCTAAGAGAAGTGAGCAAGGGCCATTCACAGATTATTGTTTCACTTCGTACGGCATCCATAGATACGTTTCAGTATTAGTGGGGCGCCCGGATGGCGCGTCCACTGGATTGCACTCGCCGGTTATGCACGGCCACTCTCTACTGCTTTACCGGTTCTCCATTTGATCCTCCTGGATTCACAAGCTCTGCCTCTCTTGCGGGTGCCACCAAGAGCTTCTCTCGCTCTCCCGCTTTCTGCGACATCTGTGGACTTCGGGCAGAACACAGCTTCCCTCTGTAGTTATTGGCAACCGGAGCTCAGCCGGAAAGTTGGAGCTTCACGTGGTCTGCTCTCGGCCTTGATGTCTCCTTCTCTGGACTCATGTGGCTCACAATTCTGGGCCCTCTGACATTCTACTCTCCAGCCTGTTCCGCTCCCTGCTCTCCTCCAGGGTGTGCAGCACCACCTTTCATGTTCCCTAGGAGTGTTAAAAGTCCACAGGTGTAGGTCAGTTCTATGCAGCCTATTTGTTGGAGATGCCCGACTTCCCCAATGGTACACTTTCATAGTCGTCTTCTTCGTCTCAGTACTACAGTAGTGAAAATACCTACTGGTGTTCACTACTCCTAGTCGCCACTTCCTTGTCCCAGTACTGTAGTAGGTTGAAGGAGGAAAATTGAGGGGAGCTGGTTCACATGGCCCATAAAGATTGAGGGTTAGGTTGGTTCTCAGAAGGGAAAGGGGGGATACCATGTCTCTGTGGTGGGTGGGTACCCTTTTACCAACACCCAAGGACCCTCCACCCGGGTGATGCTCCCTTGCTTCTCCACCCCCAAGGTCAGAATCCAAAAACGATTGCCTTTCCCTTTCCTGGCCACCTGAGAAGAGGATCCATGGGCAGTAGGAGTGAGGACACTCACAAGTTTCTCACAGTTTACATTTTTGAAGTAAGGATAAACCAGTTCCTCAGATGTTATTTGCAAGTGTGCTGGATCAGAAGGAGGATGCAGACTCTGAAATTCCATATCACTCACAAATGTATTAAGCAAAGAAGAAAATGCTTATCTTTCTGCATACTATGGGGTTTCCCTGCCTAACAAAATGAACGAAGGTGCTCGTCATTTTTCAGTGAACGTCTTAACTAAACCTGTCCACATCCAAACTAACCCTTCTGACCCTACCACTATTACAGCAACTAAGGATAGGAGAATGACTCCCTTCTCATGATGACATGTTTCTCACAAAGTTCAGTTCAGTAGACTATCTTCAAGTAGTTCTTCATGACCACTTTTATGAACTCGTACAGTTCTTTTAAAGAGGTATTTAACCTCTGTGTCTCCTCGTTTATATAGCAAACATATGTTCCTTTCTTGAAATGTTTTGCTTATAATGATTCTCCACTTTTACAAAGGTAACATAGACCAATATTTAGGATTTGCTCCTCGGACTCTCTGGCCCTTGATTATGTAATGCACTTTGTGAGGGTGTAGAAGGAAGAGACCGACAAGGAGGGGACATATTTGGGGATGCAAACATTTATTATGAAAGAAAACACCCATTGCTGTCTACTTCTGAGGGGCTTGCCCTCCCTCAACCAAGGAAACTTTTGTGACCTGTCAGAATGTCTGTCCAAAAATAATATGTTCTCCATCCTGTGACAGAAACATATCCATCTAACCCTAAACTTGAACCAAAAGTCTATGACAAAAGTAGAGTTCCTTCACTAAGAGAATGGCTCCCTTCCCCTGCTTCCTTTGTCAAAGTTCTCCATGGCGATCCATCAGCACTTTTGCAGAAAGCTTGTATTCCTGAACTCTATGTTTGGCTTCCCTTTAACGTCTTGATGATAAATATGTTTTCTAGGCTCCTCTGTATCTTTCTTGTAAACCTTTTACAAGTCTATTTCAGCAGTGGTAATGGTTGGGCCACTGCGACGAGGGTGATAACTCCTGGTGCACTCTGCTGGAGCAGTGGTATGGGTTTGGCTACTGCAATGAGGGAGATAACTCCTGTTGCACTCTGCTGGAGCAGTGGTATTAGCTTGGCTACTGTGATGAGGGAGATGACTCCTGTTGCACTCTGCTGGAGAAGTGGTATGTATTTGGCCACAGCGGCGAGGGAGATGCCTCCCAAAGGTACTCTGAGTAGTGGCATGGGTTTGGCCACTGTGACGAGGGAGATGACTCCCGTTGCACTCTGCTGGAGCAGTGGTATGGCCTTGGCCACTGCAACGATGGTGATGCCTACTGAGGTACTCGGCTTGAGAAGTGGTATGGGTTTGGCCACTGTGATGAGTGTAAGGAACTCATGGTGGCAACAGTAAAGACAGACACAAGTGATCACAGTTCAAGGGTGTTTATTGAACAATGAATGCAGTGTGGAAAAATGCCTAAGCTAAACCTAAATCTAAGATGGGAGCAAGCGTCGACCATCAAATGAAAAATAAGGCAATACTAGTGGCCTTGTGTCAAAATAAAAGGGGCTATGCTAAGAAAAACCTATTGCCAATTCCTTACAACTAATTATAGAAAGAGTGCGGGATAGGGTTTCAATAAAGAAAATAAGTGTTCCAA
This sequence comes from Ambystoma mexicanum, assembly GCF_040938575.1. Lineage (NCBI taxonomy): Eukaryota > Metazoa > Chordata > Amphibia > Caudata > Ambystomatidae > Ambystoma > Ambystoma mexicanum. The sequence continues at coordinate 382,625,582 of NC_090934.1, read as the reverse complement.
ATAATAAGTCATGGTGTGATTGCCAGGGGTCTCCCTTCCCCACGTTTTCAGCATGGGACAAGGTGAGACCTTGGAGCACAGCACACGCTCAAGCTTTCTCAGCACAAGCTGACAGTTCCGCTCCAGCTGGAACAGTACACGCTCAAGCTTTCTCAGCACAAGCCGACAGTTCCATTCCAGCTATCAGGTTCGTCGATGGCAAAGTATCTTTGCATTAAAAAGTATCTTGCCTTCAAGGACTGATGTATCCAACAAACACAAACAAAAAGTTATTTTCCACAGTTCACATTGGGTGATGGCTTCCCCCCTGGGTCCCCCTCTTCTGGGCACTGACCCCTCACATACCATATTCAACCAATCAGTTGAATAGTTCCTTTCTCAGTGAACTTTGGGTGATGACTTTTCACCCCTGGATCTCCCTCGACTGGGCTCTGACCCACTGTACAAGGGGGACAGTTCACTTCCCCTGGTCTTACAATACCTCTTAAATAGACTTCCTTACTATCCATGAATATTTCTACGCCCTTCATATTCACTAGCCTCTCCCCTGTACATGGTTTGTTAGCATTGTCTGTCGTCTTTCGTTATATGTGTGCCCTGAAGCCTGCAGGCGACGGCACGTTATAAGCGCAACATAACATAACCTCTCACTTATTGTCGGCTTCCCTCTTCGGGGTTCATTCTCAACAACATTTACCACACACTGTTCATGCGCTCATTTCACCAAGCGGGATTCATTTCCCTTACCTTCGCAATCATCTGTCGGTCAAAGACTTTCGACGGTACAGAGGATTTTACAAGACCCCTGTATGACCACTTTGACCTCGTTTCGCCTCTTCCCCTGGGCTTCTGGTTACAGTAGTCTTACTACCATCGGGTAGTCGCCCCAAGTCTCCTGCTTGAATGAACACCCACGTGGTGCCGGCCTCCTCTGTTTCTGGCTCCCCCCCCCCTCTTTCTTCAATCGTAACTTTACAATTTCTAAGTTCAAATTAGCTGTTGGCTACTTTTCGTTCAAGACAGTTCGTTTTCTTATCGATTCTCCCCTCGACTCACCGGCTGTAATGAACCGCTCGCCTTTCCTTATCCTTGGAGTCAAGGTCGGTACCTCCGAGACCACCGTCCTTGGTTATCAGCGGAGGCGGGTCTTGCGTACCGTAGACATCTGCTGCAAAACACGCTGGCTATTGTTTGCAGTCTTATGATTCCTTCTCTGGAGGATTCATGGGCCTTGGTCGGAAAGGGCATAGTTGCTTCTCTCCTTGTCACCCTCTCGGTCTGCGCCGTCTTTCTCCTTCTCTTAAACTGCTGTGCTGAGGTCTGCCTTGCTCGACCTGTGCTTTGGTGCTCCACCTTGTATCCCTATGTAACAAAAGGGACTGCTCAAGGTTGTGGAAGGACTTGAGAGCTATAAGATATTGGAACATTGCAGTGGCGTCCTACCACAAAAGTTTATATTACTCTGCATACACATTTACTGCAAAGATCATACCATTTAACATGCCAAGTAGCAATAAAGCTGTATGTTTTACTCAATAAAAATAGGAGCAGTGGAGCACATATACCGTGATTATTAGCTTATTTATTTAGCAAAAATGGAGTGAACGTCGGTTTAGTACCCCATAGTATTTTTTAGTTTTTTTGTTTTTTGAGTTTTTGGAAAAACAATTGCTTATTATTTGGCAGACATATTGGAAAAATGAGAGAACACAGAAAATCCAAACATACATAAAGGTTTGAACTGTTCATAAATAAACATAGATATGTTAGTGCACATACATGAATGCAAGACAGTTATTAAGCAGTAAGTGTTTCCAGGCTCAAGCTCTGTATACATCACATTCAAATACTTTCAATATTTCCATAGAGCAACCACTGTATGATCACATGGCACTAATAAGTGGATTGAAAACAATAAGCTAAAGCTGGTCTACACTAGTATAACCTATTTGTTATTTCCAAGGTATACTAAATGTTGGGAGGTAACCAAGTCTTTGGTCATTGAGTGAACATGGGTTTAGTACCCCATAGTATTTTTTAGTTTTTTTGTTTTTTGAGTTTTTGGAAAAACAATTGCTTATTATTTGGCAGACGTATTGGAAAAACGAGAGAACACAGAAAATCCAAACATAGATAAAGGTTTGAACTGTTCATAAATAAACATAGATATGTTAGTGCACATAAATGATGCAAGACAGTTATTAGACAGTAAGTGTTTCCGGGTCAAGCTCTGTATAGATCACATTCAAATACTTTCAATATTTCCATAGAGCAACCACTGTATGATCACATGACAATAATAAGTGGATTGAAAACAATAAGCTAAAGGGCAAGGTCGCTTCTCTCCTTGTCACCCTCTCGATCTGCGCCGTCTTTCTCTTCTTCTTGAACTGCCGTGCTGAGTTAGCTCTCACGTCGTGCGGTCTGCCTTGCTCATCCTGTGCTCTCATGCTCCACCTTGTATCCCTGTCGAGAAGGGAAAGGGCTGTCAGGTGTGTGTGATTATCGCCAATTGCCTGACTTTGCCTGACCCTTGTATTGGGACATGTCTGGTAAACGGCTCTGGTGTTAGTATGTTGTCTTTCGTGTTGTGCGAAAGCGTTAATGTGGGAAAGGGGGGCAGTGTTTTGGAATAGCCTACGTGGTAGGATGGGGAAAAGGTGTTGAAAGAAGGGGGATACCGCGTCTCACCTGTCAGTGTCCCACTCCCCAAGGAACCCCATCCAGGTGATCCTCCCTCACTGGTCCACCCCCAGGAACTGGATCCTATAGCGATGGCCGTGTCCTGGCCACCTGGATGACAGATCCCCGGGCACAAGCTAAGGAGACACCTCCAGGTTTCTCACATGAGGGAGATGCCTCCCAAGGTACTCTGCTTGAACAGTGGTATTGGCTTGGCCACTGCAACGAGGGAGATGACTCCCGGTGCACTCTGAGTGAGCTGGGCCTCTTCCCAGACCCCAGTGGTGTTTGTGGCGCTCCCGTTACCTGTGGTGCCTTGGGGACACGGCTCTGGTTCTTTCAGGGGTCGTGGGGGCCTTTCCTCCTCTTCCTCACTTCCTGCATGGCTCTGCCACAGGCCCGTAGTCTTGTCATTGTTTCTGGACCCAACGGTCCACCATCTAGTGGTCATGTCACCACCAAGTAAGTCAGCGCCCTGTCGGCTCTCAGGGCGCTCTGGCAACCTCCTCTCCTTCCTCTCTCGCTCCCCGAGAGACGCGATTGCTCCGGCTTCAGCATTTCGACTTTGAACTTCCTGGGCTTCGTTCATGTACTACTGGCTTCCGCGATGAGATCTCCTTTGTTCGTTCTTGCTTTCCAATTTATACTGCTGACGCCATCCTTGTGTAACCTCAACACCATCTGTGTATGTCTCTTTGGCAGTCTTCATGCCTCCAGTGAGCCATCTCGTTACAGTACTTGGCTGACTCTTCATTTGGTTACTCCATATGCGTCTCACATCCTTGTTTGTTTCAGTAGGTCTTATACATGTCACAGTCAAGGGTTTACGGTAGCACATGCTTCTACTATCAAGGTTGGATGAAAAATGTGAACATGAGGGTAGGGTTTTATGTGCTGTGGTGGTGGTATGGAGGCTTTTTCCCAAGATGGACGTCCTTATCCCCAGGACGGGAGTCCCTCCCTATCAGGTCCTCCTGCAAATTACCACCCCTAGGGTGACTATTGGGTAGCGTCCTGACCTCTCTAGCCTCATAGGAAACCCCCCCACCCCCCGCTGCGGAGAAGTGACGAGACCTGGTGATTTGTCACAACAGTCTTTGGTTTCTTTCTCAAGCTGGTCTTTATTCTCCTCTTAAATTGTAACCTTACCTTCAGGCTTCTCTTGTCTGTACAGTTGTTGCTCTTTACTTAACCTTCAGTTTTCTTGCAGTCTGTTATTTATTTCTCCCTGACTGGGACGATAAATATACAGTCCATTGATGATTATCATTCACTTAAGTGGAGTCCATATTTTATCTTGACTGGGACTACAATAATGATTCTCATTCACTTCTCTGTGAGTCAATATCTTAGCTTGACTGGGATGTATATGAGTACTCCAATAATGATTCTCATTCTCTTCTCTCTGAGTGAATATATTATCTTGACTGGATGAGTACTTATCTTACCTTGACTGGGACGAGTACGAGTACGAGTACTCCAATAATGATTCACTGTACCCCTCCCCAGTCTTCCATTTTCCCTGTTACTTGTAGTTGCTAGGGATAAAGTCACCGGGTTAACCATTCCTGTGACATCCTCTCTCCGATTTGTCAGGTGGGCTTCTTGTGTTCCTTCTGTTTTCTTCTCTTAGTATTGCCACACAAGGTTCTTGTTTAGTACTTCATTGACTGGTAGGTTCTGCGTTTGCTGTAGCAGAGCAGAATCTGTGTTGGTCAAGGGACCCCTGGTCCACCACAAGCTTGTTGTGGTCATGCCACCACTCTGCCGTCTCTCACTCTCTCTCAGGACAGGATTCCGTCGCTGTGTGACTGACTTGGTTTATCTCTCTTCGCTTCTGAGACACCACGCATCTTCTTGGTTTGGTTTCTTGCAGCTACAAGACACCGTACATCCAGTCTCTCTTCGGGATAAGTAGGCGAGCCAATTCATAACTCGCAGGCTTTCTAGCTCCATCTCCAGTCTCCTCCCCTCTCATAGACCGTGTAGTGTCATGACTATGCCACTGGAGTATCAGTTGGCACCCATTGTGGACTATTTGCCATTCATCACCATAATCCTCTCCAGACAATACCTATTCATAATTTTGTCTTTACTTTTCGTTTGCAAGACTCTGGTACTTCCTTATTTAATTTCACAAACTACATATCCCATAACACACCTTATGGCAGTTCTCATTCCCTGGCTATTCCTATGCAGCAGTCTTAGAGATCAGTGCTGCTTTCACTTTCCCAGAACCAGAGAGGGAGGAGGCAGATTACCTTCAGGTGTGGTGCTCCAGTTGCTGCTACGGCAATGGGCGAGTCAGTATTTAAGCAGCTGCCTGCAGTAGCAAAGGGCTCTTGCATTGAGTTTCCTCCCAGCCCCTTCTGCTTTGATCCTTGGATTTATTTCTCCTGTGTCCTGTTCCTTCCAGAACCGAACCTGCTCCTGTTCCTGTTCCAGTGCTATGTGCTCTGTGCCTGCAGCCCTGCCTTCGGCCCTGCAACTCTGTGCTCCCTGCCTTGCAGCTCTGCTACACTGCCTGTAGTCCCCTGCCTTCTGCCCTGAACCTCTGTACTTTCTGCACTGCAGCCCTGCCCCCTGCTTGTAGTCCTTTGTTCCCTGTTTGCAGCCCTTTGCTCTCTGCCACCAACTATCGTGTTCCCTGCCTGAGTTCCTTGTTCTGTGGCCATAGTCTGTGTTACCTGGTTTTAGCTTCCTAGATTCCAGTCCTGAGTTTCCTTGTCATGTGTCTACCGTCCTGCCCTTGTTATTTTGTCCTTTCTTTCTAGTCTGCCGTTTTAGTCTCCTGTACCCTTGCACTGAGATTCTGGTCTTCTTGCTTTTCATCTTTCCTCTGGTTCTCTGTTCTGAACCTTGCTCACTTCGACTTCCTTTTCTTTCCCTGGATATTTCTGTTACTATTCTTGTCCTCACTTGTGCTTGTGTAAATGCTTTGTTCAGAGTTTGGCTGCTGGGTTTCCCGGCAGGCAATCTCTGCCCCTTTCCTTTGTTGCGTTTCAATATTGTACCTTGTTTCAGGAGGCAGTCCCTGTTCAATTCCTGCTCAACCCGTACAGGCTTCAGTCTTGTTAGTGTTTACATGTTCGTGCCTTAGGGTCCAGGCACAGACACCCAGTCCTGCTGCTCCTTTCCATAAGCATTCAGAGAGGGGGCCTGCTATAGTAACCAGCTCAGAAGGCTAGAGTTTCCCCTGACCCTGTAGGAAACTCTTCCCCCATTTTGTGTACACCACAATTGGGAACCGAACGTGTTTGTCTTACTTGTACTCCCTGCCCCTTCTGTTCACTGCCTTTGTTTCCTGTCTGTAGTTGTTGCCTATCCTTTCTTGTCTGCAGGATTCCTTACTTTCCTGTCTTTTAAGCACTTTTCTCCCATCGGCTTTGTGGGCACGTCTCTGCCCTCAAGCCCCTGACATGTAGCCGTGGAACTTCCTCGGCACAGTCTCACCTTCTTTTCTCTCTGTTCTTTCACATTCTCTCTTCCTCCATAGGACTGTCTCCTCATCCCAGTAATAGGTGTCTTTTACTTTTCAGGGTTATTTATATTTTTCGGTTGACAAGAATACATGCTGGTTATTTCTTCACATACTTCTTTGTTGGATAGACTTGAAGAGGTCAGAGGCCACAGGGGGCGCGCAGTCTATGGCAGCATAAGTCCAGCTGCTCTCGAATCACTGAGAAAAAGGGGGAACTGAGCCCCCCTTTAGCCCCTCGCAAGGAAATCCAACCCCTGAGTCCTAAAGAGTTACTGTTTGGGCACACTCAGTCCAAAACTGGAACATTTTGGGCACCTGGAGCAGGAGATAGCTGTGCTCAAAGACGGCCCAGTTGGTGGTCCTAACTCCGATCTGAGAAGGAGCTCCAGACCACAAACAGCAGCAAGCGGGATTCAAGGCATTCCCACGAGTGGTCTGGGCATCCAGCGATGGCCGCATTGGGGAGTCAGACCCACATGAATGGAGTGTGACGGTAACCCGGAGCGGAGCGGGTGTGGAGGTGCGTGAAAGCCTGAGGGGAGACTTCAGAGACCGGCAGTCATCGCTGCACCCTGGGTGCAGAACACAAAGCCGTTTCGCTCCAAGCCTGGCGAGGGAGACGGATCTCGCCCCACACCCCCCAGGAGGGGTGTGTGGTGTGTGTGGGTCCCAGCACTGGCTGGCGGCATGGTGAATCCAGAGAGGAATCCACCTGCAATGAGTAGGGCCTATAGTGGGTAGGGCCTGGCGAGATGAGGCACTGACTCTCGATTGGTAGGAAATAGAGACATACACTAACATGCATAGGAGGGGCTGACAGTCACAATGCCCCGGCAGCCAAGGCACAGTAGAAAGTAGGCCCTCAACAGAAAAACAGTGGAGGCTGCAGATTGTTAGGCCTGTTCTCATGGATCCCTGAAAAGCTTTGGTTCTATGCTGCCAATACCTGTGAGGTGTAATCAGCGGGTCTGGAATTGGGAGAGTGCATCCACTTATTCCCCAAACCGCTCTCCCCCAAACCTGGGCCTGGACTTACTCCCAAGCTGCACCACCGGGAAAGGCCTGAGATTTTCTTTGGGGGTGTTTAGTCACCAAGCGTTCCTTCTTAGTGGTCAAGCAGGGACACAAGGGCCTTTCTAACTTTTGGCTCTCCCTGGCAATTAAGCTTCTGCAAAGTCATGACACAACAAAGGAGAGGATAAACATACAGGCACACAGGGATATATGTTCATGTTCTGGAGGGACGCCCTACAGAAATACTAATTCTGTTGACGGCGTGCAAAATTCGACTTCAGCAATGGCAGAGAACTTGAGGTCTATGAAAAAGGACATAGCAGCTCTCCTGGAACAGATAAGGGGCATACGCTCTGACATTAGTCACAGGCTGGATAAACTTGATAAGAGTGGGCTCGATAAACGATAGACTTCAAGGCCTTGAAGCCAGTCAAACATCCGTGGACACTTTGGAAACCCAAATCGACATGAGTCTCTCTGAGGTTGAAAGGTTGAAGGAGAGAAGACGAAATGTCACTCAAAATGGACGATTTCGAAAATAGGGAGAGCTGCAACAATCTCAGATTTTTTGTGTTCCCAGAGAAAGGAGGAGAGACATAAAGAGGGCCATCCTAGTTGTCATCAGAACTTTTTTTGGCAAAGAAAAACAGACAAACCCACCATTGATCATGCTCACCAAGCTGGAGAAGGTGCTAGCGGTCCTATATCAATCCTCGCACAGTTCCATTACTACGCAGAGAAGGTGAAGTTTCTAGGTAAGGCAAGGAGAGAGGGTCCGACAACTTATAGTATGGCTGAAATATCGATTTTTCAGGACCTTTGTACTTTTACGTTGGCAAGAAGAAGGATGTGTGGCCCACTCATGCAGTGGTTAAAGGACAAAGTAGTGAGGTACCACTGGGGGTTCCCTTTCTCAGTCTCATTTGAATATGAAGAATGCAAATACTAGTTAGTGTCCGAAGATAACATACAGAGTGGCAAGGGAGTTCAAAAGGCTGAACACTCCCCCGTTCGGGAAGATGTGATTATTACGAGACCTCCATGGGGGAATGGCAGAATGAGTCAGGGTGGGATTGAGTTATCAGCAGAGGTTTCCCCTGGAGTTGATAGGCTAATTGCTGTAGTGGGAGTAAGAGGCATTGTTTGAGGGTAGGAGTGATGTCCTGGATTCACGATCTTTGACAGGGAATATTGTGCATGTCTCTCGAGGGGGTGCAGATCGCATATTTCCACAATTTATAATGAAGGGTTAAGCAGGGGGAACCCATATTTTGTTTGGGGCACAGAGAAGTGGGGGCACAGAAGAGGTGGCATAGAGTTTTCTTTTCTCCTGTGTCCGAAGACTACTGGTGGTCCAGGCCTAAGCTGCATTTGGATAACTTGAAGGACTGGATGCTAAGGGTGAGGGGAGGAGGGGGTTCAGCGGCTGCCTTGGGGGGGAAGTCCTAGGGGTTGGAAGTAATAAGTTGTTTCAAATGGGACGAGGCACAGGGATTGTAAGCTTATTAATACATATACAGTAAAATGTTATAGGTACAGGCTTTGATTTCATGATGGGCTCCCTCAATGCAAGAGGAGTCACCTCACCAGCGCAGATAACATTGGTCCTTAGAGAATCCCAGAGATCCAAATTAGATGTCCTATTGTTGCAGAAAACACCTTGGCTTAAGGATAAAGAGCCAAGATTTAGAGTCAAATCAGTGGATGTAGTTACATATTGTCTGCCCCGACCAAGAAAAGACGGGTTGCCAAGGGAGGCAGCAGGGTAGACCATTTACAATAGTATCAGTATATTTCCCAAATACAGGACAACTGCCTTTCTGGGAAGGGGTTAAGGAAAAAAATGGCTCTCTTTGTGGAGGGGGCCCTAGCAGTGGGGGGGATTTTGACATGGTGCTAGACCTGAATAGAGACTGGAAGAGGCTAGAGGATGTATCGGTGGCACAAGCGCGGGCTGGAGACTAGGCATTTTCGGATGGTAAAACTGGAGCTGCGTCTAACAGGCTCTCTCATAGAGCCAACCGAAGGAAACAAGGCAAATTTCAAAAATTTAAAACTCATTTTTGAGAACAGAAAGCATCCTGGGGGATACAACCCTTAAGGGGTTGATCTCAGAATCCAAGGTGATTCCTATTCCATAGTCCGATCACAACTTGGTGAGATTGGTGGTGGGGGCTGGTTCAGACAAGCAATGAGGGGTAAGTGGCGGTGCAATGACGGTTTGCCTAAAGATAGGGAGGTCTCCCAGGGTGTCAAATACTTTGAGCATAATGATAATGGGTGTTGGGGAGAATTCTCATAAATGGCTGATTTCCCTTACCTAATGAGTCCCTAAGCAGCTTTGCTGGATTTCGAGGGTTTATCTTTTCCACCTGATAAGAGTGTGAGCCTTTTTCCCACTCTTACATGTTTTTTGCTGTGTGTAGTTTCACTTTTTGTGTGGGCACTGGAGCCTCACCTACTCCATGGCCTCACATGTTCATGTGTGTTACACAGCACCTTCAGTGCAGTGACACAGGGTTGTGTTTGAGACTCCCCCCCCTGACTCAATTTTCTGGGGCTGACTACTGTTCCCCCAGAAAAGGTAAAGTTGCCATTAACTTTATGTTAGTCACTTTAAACCACAGACCCAGTACACCCCATCTTACATGGAGTATTGGAAAGGGTTAATTCTTTGGGAACACCACACACAATTAAGACTACAAGTGACAGTACAAATTCACCTTTGGTACAAGCCTGTACTACACAGTAAAGTGGTAGCAATGGCTGAGCAGCCAGACGGATCTCAAGAGTAAGCGAGCAGTATCAATAGCTACACAAAGGACAGCAATTACTATGATTCAGGCAAACACTGACTCAAGGTTTCCAAGTAAAAGAATGTACATTTATTTACTTTTTAGGTATATACCATTTCATTAAGTAAAGCAGTTTCAAAAAATCACACTCTTAATACACCACACCACTTTCCATAAGTTCCAGACAAGTTAAGCTCACAAAATGAAGTGGGAGCAAAATGGCACTCCGGAATTTTAAAAGGGAGGGAAAGACAAAATTAGGCAGAAATTAAACCACACCAACAGGTAAGTACTCAGGGCAATAGAGCAAGAGGAACTATAGTGATAGAATCAAGTAAAAAAGGCTTAAGGCCAAAGTCAATAGGTCAAAAGTCTTTTGCTCAAGATCACACGGTTCTGGGTAGTTCGTGGTAAAGTTTGTGCCACGGGTTCCGGACGAGGTTGGTCGGCATAAAAGTTAGTTAAAAGAGAAGAGAAGGACAAGCCCTCAGATTGGAGAAAGATTTCAAACACTTTCACCGCGGCTGAATGAAACGAACAACCGGATTAGCACAGTACCTTAAAACGGAGAGGGAGCTGTAGCTGAGGGGGACGTTTCTGGTAGTTCCTGCAAGCTCACGGTTCCTGAAATGACTGTCGGACTGACAAGAAGTAGGAAGACTGGAGGGTCCTGCACTACCCAGGGAAGAAACCAGCAGCAGAGCAACACAACGAATAAAAGGTGTGCTCCTTAAAACCCAAGCAGGGTCCGACCTTCCTTGCTATCTGGCCCACTGTAGCTCTGTACAGCGAATTCGACCAGAGGAGGGGTCCTGGCTGAAGTTTGGGCGAACTGGTTGGTCCCACCAGCTCAAGGGAAGAAGATTCCTAGAGGATCTTCTCTGTTGTCGGATTCTGAAGATTCGGACCTGCAGCAGGGCTTCACCGGGCGGTTTGTCATTGTAGGGGTCCTCTTGTGTCAGCTCCTCGATGGTTCTTTCGTTCCAGTGGCGACTCTGCCTTTCCAGTCCGAGACCTGCTTTTTATGCAGTTTTCCCCCACTCATACAGCCTGGCTGTCAATCACACAGCAGAGTGGCTGTCCTGGCAAGGACAGTCACCCAGCCAATCAAACAGGAGTGCGACTTGAGTTACCAAGGGAACCCACAGCAGGGGTCCTAAGACCCCTCCCTCACATCCTGCCTACCCAGACTTTCAGGTGCCTTAAGGAGGACTTCTGTGCAGAAGCCCGCGAAAAGACAGCGAACAAAGAATACAACCCTGGTTTGGCGTGCAGAGAAAAACACGAGACAGACTTTTACAAAAAGAAATGGCGAATAAACCCAGCCAGAGACAAAATAAAATATATTTGGTCAATCGGGTTTATGTTCGAGGCTAATATAATAGCCTAAAACAATACCATGGTTATATAAGATAACCGCAGTAGAAAAATAGGATAGTTACCACTGTCAACAGCCAAGTCTTGATAAAAAGGGAGCGAAACAGTGCTCCAAGAGAAAGAGACAAAAAGGGATAAGAATTAACCCTTTCGAATACTCCATGTAAGATGGGGTGTACTGGGTCTGTGGTTTAAAGAGACTACATAAAGTATTTTTGTTTTTAACAATTTTTATTGATTTTTTACAACACATCAAACATAACCAGCACGTCAGACATTTTGTTTACAATTTCTCAGCTTGCGTTTACATGTTGTTTAGTGCCATTTTCCCCCCTCGCTCCCCTTTATCTCGAGCTTCCACTTCAGTGACTCGGATTTCTTTTCTCTTGGGGTTAATCCCCTTCACCGTTTTCAGACGTGTCATAGTCACTGGATTCAGTAGGGAAGGATCCCGACAGTGTGGCCACCATTTGTCTCCATGCTATCAGGGGTCCCGCTTCCTCCTCAGCTCCTCTACTAGCTGCCTCATACCATGCTACTGTCTCAGCATCTGCCCATTTCAGGAGATCATTGCACCACGCTTCTAATCTGGGTCTATGGGCTGCTTTCCAGCCCATAGCAATTCTCCTTTTAGCCAGGATGTAGGCCAGGTCTTTAAGTTCACAGATATGTTTTAGATTGCGTGGTCTGGTGAATCCCCCCAACATGCATGCCCATACCGATTCCACCTCTAGCTTGATTCCCTTTTCTGATAGGCGCTGTTTGACTTCCTCTCAGTATTTTCCTACCTCTGGGCATGCCCAGAACATGTGGATCATCCCAGTGTCCACACTTGGGGCATTTTTGTGCTGCTGTGCTCCCAAATCTGGCGATTTTACGAGGGGTCATGTATGCCCTGTGGGTGACGTATAATTGAATCTGCTGGACCTTGCATTCCTGGACACCTTTTTATGATATCTTTGGGCCCTTTCCCATTGCCCGTCTTGCACAGGTTCTCCCGCCTCCTCCTCCCAATCCTGCCTCAGTTGGAGTACCTCCTTGCCCACTCTGGACATCAGCAGTTCATAAATTCGGGATATTTCCTGCCCTCCCTCCGAGATATCATACATTATTTCAATTACGGTGCAGGTTATTCTGCCAATGCTACCCCAGGCCACGTTTCCCCCACTCGTTTGATTATTCTAGTGTATGTGATGATATTGCCTTGTATGTACCCCGGTTCCTTCCACTAGTGTTTGGAAGTCTAGTGCCTTCTCCTCTTGCCATGTGTCTCCTAGTGTTGCCAGGCCAACCAGTTCCCAGTATTTACAGATCCCTCTTTTCAATTGCTCGTCCCCTCCACAAAGTGTCACTAGTGGCACCTGCGGCGAGCATGGGGTCAGGTTTCCCACAACTCGGCACGCTTTACGCCATGTCTTCCAGCCTAGTTCCAGCAATCTCGGGTCGCCCTCGTAGCTCCAGTTTAGGTAGCCATATCAGTTCTTTCAGGAAGTAGGGGTTGCAGTCACTCCTCAGCAGTCTAGATTCTGCTGTCTCCTCTTTCGACAACCACCTTGCGACGTATTGTAACTGCCCCGCCAGGTGGTATATCTCGAAATTCAGCAGGTTTATACCCCCTCTATCATACGTGTTCTGCAATTTCCATAGGACTATTCTGTTTCTAGAGTTGTGCCATAGGAAGCCCCTACATAAGCTCTGAAGTTTAGTAAAAAAAAGCGTTTGAGCGACATGTATAGGGTATTTGTAAAGAAGTGTAATAGTCTGGGCAGGATCACCATCTTGAGTAGGGCCGCTCTGCCCACCATGGCCAAGGGGAGCTTCACCCAGAACCCCATGCTGTTCTTAATTCCTTCCACTACTTTCTCTGTGTTATGTTTATATTTGTCTGCGATCGTATGGTATATATTGATCCCCAGGTATCTAAATGTTTTAGTCTGCCAGGGTATTTTCAGGATAGGTACGTTTTCCTGTGGGACTCCCATGTATCTCCCCAGGGGGAACATGCATGCCTTTTTGGGGTTCACCGCTATACCCAAAAGAGTTGCATAGCGCTCTACCACCTCCAAGATATATTGCAAGTTTTCCTCTGGGAAGCGCAGATATAGCAGCATATCATCCGCGTACAATAATATCAGGTGCGGTCCTCCTTTCGTGTGGACCCCTATTTCTCCATACTGCTGTCTTAAACAGATCGTTAGTGGTTCTAGTGCAAGGATATACAGCATGGGGGACCATGGGCAGCCCTGTCTCGTGCCTCTGCTGAGTTGCCACTTATCTGAAATTATCAATCCCGTTTTGACGCAGTCTGTTAGGGAACTATACACCATTTTCACCCACCGCAGGTACCCTGGACCCATCCCATATTCTTTCAGGGCCGCCATCATCCAAGGCCATCGCACTGAGTCGAAGGCTTTTACTGCTTCTAGCAAGACTATTGTTATTTCACCTGGGTCACCCTCTGCCTGTTCTATGATATGGTGGAGTCTCCTGTGGTTATCAGATATGCTTCTGCCGGGGACAAAGCCGGTTTGATCAAGGTGTATGAGTTTGTTTATTACCGTTTTGAGTCGGTTCGCCAACACAGCCGTAAGGATTTTACTATCTTGTTTTAACATGGATAGCGGTCTGTACGTCCCGCATTCCCTGCCTGGCTTATCAGGTTTGAGGAGCGGAATAATTACCGGCTCTCTAAGGATTCTGGCAATCTTCCCTTCTCAAAGGCCTCATTTAGCATTGCCAGTAGCAGGGGTGGGGGGGGGTCACTTCTTGTCTATATGTTTTATAGAATTCACTGGGGAGCCCATCGGACCCCGGAGCTTTGCTCGTGGGTAGGTGCAATATCACTGTCTCTAATTCCTCCATTGTGATTGGAGCCTCCAGGTTCTCCCTATCTTCCTCATTTAATTTAGGTAATTCTATGTATTCCAGCGTCTCCCTAATCTCCCGCTCTGTAGTCTTCCCAGCATCTCCATAAAGGCGTCTGTAAAATCTGATGAAACCCTTGTTCACTCCCTCCTTGGTGTTCCAGACCTGGCCCTCTTCTCCCGTTATCTCCCCAATTACTGGTCTTCGGGTCTCGTTTTTTTATAGCCATGCTAGCAGTCGCCCTGGTTTGTCCCGCCCCCTGCATGTTGCCTTTTCAATATATTTTTTGTAGTTCAGGTTGCATAGCCTCTCCAAGTGCCCCTCGCTAGCTTGTTGTAATTGGCTCGCTTGTTTGGTGTCCCCCCGTGAGCTACCCCCTCTTTTCATGATTTCTTCAAGTTTCTTTTCTGTCTCCTGTAACTCCCGCTCTATGCCCCCTTGGAGCCCTCTGGATTTAGATATGGCCGCCCATCTCACTACCACCTTGAACCCCATAGGGTTACTTCTGACTTTACGCTCCCTGTATTATTGTCGAAGTACCCAATAATCTCCTCCTTTAGGTCCTCACGAAATACTGTGTCCTTCAGAGCCTCGGCTCGAAGCCTCCATGTTGGGATTCTAGCCCTGAGGGGCTGATGTCGCCACTCCAGGACCAGAGGGGAATGGTCCGGTAATATTCTCGCCTTGTATTCTGCACCCAACATCTCCCCAGCAAGTTCTGAGGCAGCGAACAGGTAGTCCAGTCTCGCATACAGGTTATGCGGGGCGGCATAGTGCGAGTAGTGCTTATCATTTGGGTGTTGCTGCTTCCAAATGTCCTCTAAAGAGACTACATAAAGTTAATGGCAACTTTACATGTTTCTGGGAGACAGTAGTCAGTCCCAGAAAACTTGAGTCAAATGGGAAATCTGAAAGACAACCCTGGGTCACTGCACTCAAGGTGCTGTGTAACACACACAAAAATGATGCCCATGGAGTAGGTGAGGCTCCAGAGCCCAAGATCACACAAAGGGTAAAAATACACACAGCAAAACACATGTAAGAGTGGGAAAAAGGCTCACACTCTTACCAGGTGAAAGAAATAAACCCTAGAAATCCAGCAAATCTGCTGAGGGACTCTTTAGGTACGGGAAATTAGCCATTTGGAGAATTCTTCCCTAACAGATGGAACACCCACATTAGATTTTAGAGCTACAATAGCAGGAATGAGACTAGAAAAATCGGTCATTGATTATCTCGGAGTTCAGCTTACAAGGGACTTGGTTGACTTAATACATGCCAACTTTGACCCACTGTTGGAAAGGATTAAATTGGATCTTAAACGATGGGCCTCGGTGGTCCTATCCTGGTACAGTGGCATGACTTCAGTTAAGATGAACATCCTTCCTTGTTTACTTCACCTGTTCACTGCGCTTCCGACAAATCTCCCAGAGAGCTACTTAAGTGATCTAAACACATCAGAAAGCAGATTAATTTGGCAAAATAAAAACCCAGATTGAAAAGAGCTACCCTTACCCTCCAAGGGAGTTTGGGGGATTTGGCTTCCCCGATTTTCACTTATATTATCAAGCCTCCCAATTGCGAGTGATGTTAGAATATATGAGGGAGGATCAGAGAACATACTGTACTTACCTGGAAGACTTGGAAACTCACCCCCGAAAAGTAAGGGATGTATTATGTGCGTCTATTAGGGAAATTCCAAAACTGTTGAGGAATCACCCTACCCTGGGGGTATTGTGGTCAATATGGAAAAAGACTAGTGCAAATATTCTGCTCTCCTCCAGGTCCTCTCCGATGAGGTTGGTATGAGCCCACCAATTAATCTCATCAACAGGGGTTTAGACATTCCCGAAAATGGTGAGATAGAGTCCTGGAAAGGGCGGGTCAATGGTCAAAGAAGGCAAATTCCTGGAATTCTGAGAAAAAGGTGTGTCCCTGGGCATTGACACCATTACCATTTTCGACCATCTCTGTTTGAAGGGGTTTTTCACTGATCAGAGATGGTACGAGAGGTTGTCTAGAGATCTAAGGCTGTTTGAGAAAGTCCTAGATGATTAAGTTAATAGAAAGGGCATCCTTTCAAAATTATATAAAGTCCTCATCACTGCGGATATGGCTGGCAGACAAACTTTAAAGAGATATTGGGAGGAACTTGCAGGGAGGGCCCTGAAGGATGAAGAATGGGAAAACCTTTATAAGTTAATGTTTCATGGAAATCTGTTCACTTCCGCCATGGAACATCATTTTAAGATACTGCAAGGATGGCATAGGGATCCTCCAAAACTTTCAAAAATATTCCAAATGACAACCCCTCTCTGCCCCAGGGCTTGCAGAAAAAGTAGGGATGTTGGCACACATGTGGTGGCACTGCCCGAAGATACATATTTATTGGGATGAACTTTTGAGCTGGATCAAAGACATAATGGAGAAATAACTTGAGCAGACCCTCTCCAAATGTTATTGGGTATCCCCAGTTGGGAATGGGAAGAATATACATTTCCTAGAATTGTGCGAGGTGATGATAAGAGCTTGGAGGTTGGCGACAGCTCATAAGTGGAAAGAGGAGAGGATTCCCATAAAAGTGGAGCAGAAGTAAACATGACGGGATATATTCAGCATGGAGAAATTGACTGCAGTGGTCAACGACCAGCTGGGCACTTTTCAGGAGAAATGGGGACCTCTGATAGCAAGGTGGGAAAGGAAGTCACACTGAGGCCTCTCTAGAGGTAGACTGACTATCCAGCATTGGGAACACCTGGGGAGGCTGTGATAACTGCGATAGCAAGAGATTAACCACAAGTGGGGTAAGGGAAACCCTGTTGAACACATAGTGGTGGAAATTGATATGTGGAGGAGTGTAGCTTTGAGCTTACCTGAGGAGTCTCATTCTCCATTATTCCAATTGCAAGAGGGAGCAAAAGCTATGTTGTATTATGGTTTTCGTGTGGCAGATCCCTGGGACTGATATTTGTATCTGTGCCAATAGTAGAAACAGAAACAGTTATTGAGGTTTTGGGGGTAGTGGGATGGAAAGGGAAATAATAATCAGGAAGTTGGTATTTTTATTATGCTGGTTGTGTGAAGGAAAAATTAATAAAATTAAAGTTTTAAAAAAAGACTTGGGGTGCGGGGGGAAGACTTGAAAAGGTCTGTTTGGAGGTTTTTCTAGGGAGTTCCTCACAGTGTTGCAGAGTAGGTTCTCCCTAGCCTCACACGAATTCCTGCGATTCGTCCCACAAGACAGAATGGGAAAAAAAGCTGAAGTTATAGACACTTTAGCCGAGGCTGGGACGGGGATGTTGTCGAGACATTTTTATGCAGACCCGGTGTTTCAAGGTCAACAGGATCAAAAACCAGAAAGGATATGTCCAGAGAAAAGTATATTTAGAAAAAATGTATCAAAATGTATTTAAGGTGATACAACAATTAAAGACTAGTGAATAAATCACAGAAAATGATTATACACTGATCATTTTAACATAGCAAAACAGCAGCAACAATATGCCAAAAATCGGCTAAAACATCACACTCATACTTCACATACATGGTGCATTCATTCACACGCAACTCATTATACCGTGGCA
The DNA here is from genome assembly GCF_040938575.1 of Ambystoma mexicanum. NCBI lineage: Eukaryota > Metazoa > Chordata > Amphibia > Caudata > Ambystomatidae > Ambystoma > Ambystoma mexicanum. The sequence goes on along the minus strand of NC_090934.1, from coordinate 382,607,784 downwards.
TACATCCAAAGTTCTAAAAGCCACAAAAAACATGCTAAGAACAACTGGGGAAAAGGAATTCATGACTAGTCCCCAAAATGACACAGATTATTGCAATGTTTACAAACAATAGAAATAATTCATAGACAATCTATTGTCAGGGTGGATAGGAAAAACAGATGCAAAGATCACATCCCTGTAGAATTTATCTTTCGACCGGTTTCGACGTGTAGTGGTGGTTAACTGAACGTCTTCCTCAGGAGGTAGGTGTAACCATTCTGATGAAAATCTAGCTGCTGCAACAACCTATGCAGTGTAATATGACCAGTCACGCCAAACAATTCAGGACTCAGACTTGACCTGGAGGGCGCCTCATGCAATTTAAGGAGATCCAGAGCTGCATGTGTTTGAAAAATTAAGAGGCAGCACAACTTGAGCATTCAACGCTGACTGTGAATTCGCAATCAGCTTGGAACAAAGAGATCACCATCTGTTCTCCCTCTTTGCTGGTCAATTGCATTAGATGGCAACCGTTCTGCAGTGATTCGCTGTGCGGCTTGGTTGCTTGTCCTGCGTGGCTCCCCCCTCGCCCCACTCACCATCACAGAGCGGGGGGGTTCGAGCACTGGCATAACAGGGGCCCCCGCAGTGTGGGGGGCCCCGCCAGCACATGTACTGGGATGGGGCCCCACTTGGAGGAGAAAAATAAATACTAATATTGCCGCCAGACCCGTAATGATTTACCAGCACCTGACTTCCCAGTAACACCAGAGGATTACAACCCCGGCGGTCTGGGAAGTCAGGTGCCGGCAAATGGTAAGTCCCCATCCTCATTTCCATAGAGTCCTACCAGACTCTATGGGAATGCAGACGAAGGAAGCACTGGCACGTTAATAACGGTGCCGGTGCTTCCGTGAAAACTCTGCGTGCGGGTGTAGTTCCGCCCCCCGCAGAGCTGTAATATGCCAGTCCGGAAACAACGGTGCCGGTAAGCTTACCGGCACCGTTGTTTCTGGACCAGCATAGTTGTAATGAGGCCCAATTTCTTTTTCAAGTATTAGGGCTCCCTTCAACCCCATGAAGTGTGCATGTGTGAGTGTATGGTGAAAGGGTACACACTTAAATGTATAGGTGGCTGCCTTTGTGAGGGTATGATGAAAGGGTGCATTCTTAAATGTATGGATGGCTGCCTGGGTGTGCCTGTATGGTGAAAGAATGAACACTTAACTGTATGATGGCTGGGTGTGCGTGTGTGTATATGGTGAATGGTGTGTGTGCTTGCATTCAGGAACGCAACAAAACCTAAATTTCAGGGGGCTAACCCTTCAAATGTTGGGAGAGGTGCTAACTTCATGGCGGTTGGGGAGGGGCAAACCTATTTGTTTGGGGGCATCTCATTTCTATACGAATTTTAATGAGACCATTCTAGTGTAGCTGCAATGTTACAAGCAGTTAACTCTCTCCTTTAAGGTCGTCCCGGGAGGATAGCTCAGCGGCAGCGTGCGCGTCTTGGAAGCAAGACGACACGAAGCAACAACAGGTTCGATCCCCGGGTCAGCGCTTAGAAACCTCTGGGTGTTTAAGCGCGTTATAAATAGGTAACTAAGACAAAAAAAAAAAACACAATTACGCAACTAAGAAAAACAAACAATTCCTGTAACAGCGCCTCGATGCCTGCGGGCTGTTTGAGCGCTTTATAAATGTTAAATAAATAAATAAATAAAAAGTTTGAAAGCACCAACCTATGGACTGCTGTGAGAATGAGTGGTCTCCTGTGCCCTCTCTACCCTTCCAATCACCCCCCTGGCATGCAAGTATTAAACCCACATCACGATTTCCGGATTGCGCAACAAATCAGAATGGTTGTCCATGTCCAGGCTAATGAGTACCAATTTCGGTTGGGTTATATTGTATGTAAATATGTGCACTGTGGGGGGCATGGCTTGGCGGCCATGCAAGCGTGAGCTAACTCTGAGAGGCTCCCACTCGATCCGGCCAATGATCCTGAAAAACGGCGGAAATACACACCAGAAGACCGAACGAATGCAAGGAAAAGGCATCGGAAGGCTCAGGGCACATACATGAGAAGACCCGAGAAAAATCGGAAGTTGGAACGAGCGTAAACGGAGAGGGAGAGATGCGCGACGCCACCAACAAAATGGCGGGCGCACAACACTGAGACCACGACCCGCGTCCTGTGACACGAAGGAGGACACGAAGAAGGACCGGAGGTGAAGGGAGAGACAGCCGACCAACACCCAGCTCAGGCAGAACCGGAATACTTCCCGAGCGGCGTAGGCGCGAAGCACCAACTGCAGCAGGCGGGAGAAGGAGCCCGCGACGGCACTGCAAGCAGTCGCGCTGCATGGAACTGGAGCGGGCAGAGTCGCCGCGAGAAATGAGAGGCGGCCCATGGATCGGACCGAAGAAGAGCCCTCCCCTGCCGACACGGAGGTGAGCAACTGCAACGGAGACCCGGTAGGGGAGAGAGGCGCGGCAGCGACCGGGACGTCAAAGCCCGGACCCGGATCGAGGACTGAGCGGAGCCTGCGAGGGGAGCTGCGGCCGAACTGGGATGGCGCAGGAACGAAAGGCGGCCATGAGCATAACGCAAAGGGGATACACACGGATGCAGACCCCGGCCCAGCCGGCTGCCTCAGGACAATAAGTAAGAGAGGGAAATAACCCACGAGGCGGCACCTCAAAAGAAGCTGCGAGCTACGAATTCAGCTGGTGAGACTGGCCACCCGCCATAACGCCAGGACAGGGGCAGTGACCAGGGGAAGAACCGCCCCACGGAAAATAGACCGCAAGCACCCACGGATGTGCGAGAAGACAATACCGCAGAGAGACACGGTGGAAGGGCAAATAAAGAGAGACAGAGGGAAGAAGTTCTTTAGAGGCCAACACACGCAGGAAGTGCGTGAGTGAGGGCGAAGACTGCGCAGAAACCCACTGAGGCGCAGACCCCGACCAAGCAGGACCCACTGCAGGCCGAGACGAGCAGGTATCAACATGCCAGACAAGCCAAAGAGCGGCAGAGAGAGACAGACAGTCATGGAGACATTCGCCCGCAAGAGCGATGACCAGCAGCCCGAGGCGGAAGAGAAAGACACGCCAGAGCCGTATGTCACGCAAGGAGAGATCAGGGAAGTGGAAAGCAGCATATTGGAAGCCATAGGGGCGCTAAAGACGTCAATAGAAGGCAAGCTGGATGCAGTGATGGTGGATGTGGGACTCCTCAGACAAGACACGAGGAACCTGGCGGAGAGGATGACAACAGTAGAACAACAAGTGCACAGCAATTCAGCGGAAGCAACCACCTCGCCTCAGTCAGAAGCAATAGAGAGAATCAATATACTAGAACGCAGAGCTGAAGACGCAGAAAGCAGGGCCCGGCATAACAATGTACGCATAGTAGGGCTGCCTGAGGGGGAGGAAGGCAGAGACCCCACGAATTACATAGAGAACCTCCTGATCCAAGAAGTAGGAGCTGGGACCCTGTCCCAGGGCTTTGCAGTGGAGAGGGCACATCGGGCGCTAACCAGGAAACCGCGCCCAGGAGCACCACCGAGACCAATGATTGCAAAGATCATGAACTTTAAGGACAGGGAAAAAATCCTGACTTTCTCAAGAGAAGGAGGGAACATAACAAGATAACAAGAAATGGGGCCAAGATAACGATGTATCCAGACTACACGGTTCTTGTGCAAAGACAGAGAGCCCAGTTCTGGCAGACCAAAGCGCGCCTTCGAGCGGCAGGGGTGAAATTCATGCTGCTGAACCCAGCTAAACTTAAAGTACTGCATAACGGAAAGACACAGATCTTTGAGACAACGGCCAACGCCCAGGAGTGGATGGACCAACAAGGGATTCCGCAGTTGGCAGAGGGAGGCGAGTGAAACAGAAACTCCCCCCGGCGAAACAGAGAGTGAAACCGAGCGCGATATGCGTATCCAACGCCACAGCAACAGGACAGTAGAGACACCCTGCCGTGAAATATCGGAATAGGGTGACCGACAGCCTCCAAGTTGAAAAGCCTACAGTAAAAGAGAATTGCAAGGGGAGCAAAAAACTCAGGGAAGCGGAACCGCCAAGACCCACAGCGGAACCCCAGTTAGGACAATGTTCATAGTGTCAGTTTCGAGACACTACGCTGCGACAGGCAGGCCCGAGGAGGGGGAGGGAGGCTGGGCGTTTGTTGATGTTCTTTTGGTTAATAGTTATAGCAGTTGGAGAGTTAAGGCTAAGCCCGCAAGGAAAAGAGAAAAGCAGAAGGAGAAATAACAGTTGTCATACACAAAGAATCAGTATGGAAGACAAACACAGGGAGCAGCACCCACAAGCAGAGAGCTGGCGGAAAGCACGAAGAGAGACTGTCAACAACGGAGTACAGCGAACAGTAGGAGAACCGACCCGAGTAGGCAGACGCATAGACCATTTAAAATTCAACAGGCAGAAGAAGGGGAACAAATCCCTGGCAGGAGCGAATTGAGAGAATAAGACACTGAGCAGGCCCATGGGAAAAAATAGGCCACCAGCGCGAGTCTCCACAAGGACCGAGATGACCTGAGGATTGTCACGTGGAACGTCAGAGGGATGAACGCATATGTCAAGAGGCTGAGGATATATACCTGGTTGAACAAAACAAGGACCCACATTGCAATGCTACAGGAGACACACCTGACGGCCGCAAAACAAGCCAAGATAGAGAAAAAATGGGGAGGTCAGATATATAGCGCAACATACTCCAATTACGCAAGGGGAGTAATGACCTGGGTCGCTCCTGGAATCCCATTCCAGCTCATCAACCAAGAAAAAGACGCGGAAGGCAGGGTCCTGATGGTCCACAGGATGCTGGAAAACCGGGATATATGCCTGGTGAACACCTATGCCCCCAACCATGACGCGACGGCCTTCTTCAGGACACTCCCGCCCCGGCTGGCCCCGTACAGGAATGCTACGATGATCTGGGCGGGCGATCACAATTGCACATTGGACCCCCGGCTAGACAGGTCGGACAATAAGCACAAGAGAGCGGCGCCACCAGCGAGAGTACTACGACAGATGCTAGACCAACTCGAGCTCGAAGACATCTGGAGGAAGGTACATGGGGAAGAGAGGGGATACACGCATTACAGTGCCCCACATGGGACATTTACACGGATAGACTACCTTTTCACGGGCAAGGAGACACTAGGGGAATTTACTAAGGCCCATATACACGCGCGAACCCTATCTGACCACGCCCCCCTGAGAATCACATGGGAGCACACACACAGGAGAGCCCCTATACCCACGTGGAGATTAAGGGCAGAAGCATTATTAGACGGAGGTTTCCAAGAATACATCCAAAACGTAATAGACGATTATTTCAAGCATAACGCGGGTAGTGTGGAAAGCACGGGTACGGTATGGGAGGCCTTTAAGGTGGTGGTCAGAGGTGAGCCGATGGGGAAGACGGGAGGTCTTAGGCGAGAAACCCTAGCGCAACTAGATGAGCTGGAAGGGGAAATCGAGAAGGCCGAAGAGCAGGCGGGGGAGAGGGGAGTGGAACAGGGGGACCTCACCACCCTGCGACAACAGTGTGTAGAGACCTGGGAAAGACTGGGGCGCCTCGACTATGGGAAATATATACAGAAATTACACGCCGAAGGGGACAAGCCTAGCAGACTCCTGGCCTGGCTAACCAAACAGGAAACTAAGCGGGAACCGATCAATGCAATCCAAAATAGACAGGGGGAGGTGATAAGATCCCAGGACGGTATAAATGAGGTGTTCTCGCAATTTTACGAGGATTTATACTCCAGGGTCCAGGAAGCGGAAGAGGGGGACCTGGAGGAAGCCCTCGCGGAAATCAGCCTCCCACAATTGACGGAGGAACAGGCTCAAATGTTAGATGCCCCTCTCACGGTAGAGGAACTAACAGAAGTGATCACCCAGCGACCGACAGGGAAATCTCCGGGGCCAGACGGGTTGCCAGGCGAATTTTATAAACAATACAAAAACGACATAGCCCCGAGACTGCTGGAAACATTAGAGGAAGCATATGAGAAAGGAAGACTCCCGAGTAGCATGTCAGAATCGATAATAGTCCCCATCCTTAAACCGGGAAAGCCACCTCTCGAATGCGGCTCCTACAGACCGATCCCCCTGATAAACCAGGACTCCAAGATCCTGACGGCGACATTGGCTAACCGCCTTAAAAGAGTGCTACCCACCCTGATCCACACAGATCAGACAGGGTATGTACCGGAACGAAACACGTCCTGGAATCTACGCAGACTCCATTATGTCATAGAAAGGACAAACCAAGAGGGAGGGGAGAGGGCTGTAGCTTCACTGGATGCAATCAAAGCATTCGATTCGGTGGGGTGGGACTGGCTCCTGGGAACGCTCGCCCACTACGGGATTGGACAAGGGTTCATACGATGGATAGAACTATTATACAAAGATCCGAGAGCGAGGGTCAAGACAGGTAGACATGTTTCTAAGGAATGGGGCATAGAGCGAGGCACAAAACAGGGATGCCCCCTGTCTCCAATGTTATATATTCTGGCCCTGGAGCCGTTCGCAGTATTCCTAAGAACGGATTACAAGGACACGGGCATAGAGATAGATGGGGGAACACACCAGATATCCATATACGCGGACGATATACTCCTCTACATACAGAACCCACGCACCCACCTGCAGGACTTGCTGGAGGCGCTGAGCGCGTTCGGTAGGTTATCCGGAATAGTGGTCAACAAAGAAAAATCCTCACTATTTCCCCTAGCTGGCCTACGCGCAATACCGACAGATCAATTGCCGCACCTAGGTATCGCATGGACCCCGAACACCTTCAAATACCTGGGAGTAGACATTTACCACGATACCACGGAAACACATGCAGGTAATACACAAGCAGCCCTAAACAAAATCGAAAACGCCATGAAATTCTGGCAGACCTTACCATTGGGCATGATAGGCCGAGCGGCGCTGCTAAAGATGACGGTCCTGCCCCGACTTTTATATTACTTTACAAACATCCCATATAACATACCAAGGTCCTTCTTTAAACGCCTACATACCATGGCGAGAACCTTCCTGTGGGGAGAGGGGAGAAACAGGGAGGCACTAAATACACTACAAAGGAGCTACGAGTGGGGGGTGCATCAAACTCCCAGATTTTGAGTATTACTACTTGGCAGCACAACTCCAATTTGTGGTGCGATGGCTAGGGGAAGAGATCTCCATAGACGCAATACTTTTTGGGCCAACACTCCGGAGATACTACCTGAGAGAACTCTTATGGATAAAGGCCGCCCAAGCCAAAGACCTTCCCAACATAGTCCAGCTAGGCCGAACACTATGGAAAAGAGCCTGGAAATCACAAGGCACACGAGACCCCTGCTCAAGACATATTCCACTAGCGGGGCTAGTGGACACCCGAGTGGCCAGTTTGGCCACGTACAGAACACAATGGGAAGACAAAGGAGTAGCCCAAATAGGGGACCTGTGGTGAGAAGGACAATGGGTCGAATTCCAAACCCTGGTGGACGAACAGGGCATGCACAGGGGCCAATTCATCCTGCATAATAGCCTAGTTTGCGCAATAAAGAAAATGTGGAACACCATGCCAGAGCCCGAGGACACCGAAGGAGCATTGGACGCATGGTATGATGTTTCCGAAGGGGGGCACACCGTATCCAGACTCTATGAGCAATTGCTGGGAATCACCAACAAAAAGACACTAAGAGCACGTATGAAATGGGAAGAGGAACTTCAACAACCCTTTGAAGAAGAGGAATGGAACAAAGTCCTCTGGTACACGAAAAGGGTCTCCAGGAACGCCAGGTTCAGGTAGCTGCAACTCTACATAGTGCATAGAGCATATCTGACTCCCAAGAGAATGTCGAGGATGGGTGATGGACAGGCCCGGTGCTGCCCGCGTTGCGGAGTCGAACAAGCCGACATGGTGCACATGTTCTGGTCGTGCCCGCAGATAACAGACTTCTGGAACATGGTGAAAGAGAAGGCACTGACAGCAGACATACACATGCCAGCGGGATCGCCAGCATCATACTTATAGGGCCTGTTCCCAAGGGGGCACCGGCAGATGTCACATGTGGCAAAAATGAAAGACTTAATGACAATATTGGCGAAGCGCCGCATAGCGATGGCATGGAACAAGAGCGAAGGCCCCTCGAAGGAGGGCTGGTGGGCCGACCTACAAAAATGGACAATTGCAGAGACGGCAGTCTGGGCGAGAGCCACTTAAAGGGGGGAGAGTAACAGTGGGGCCAGACTATTGGCATGGAACTCTCTGGTACAAGACCTGCTAGGTAACAAAAGCGGGGATGACACGAGTGACCCGGGCAACTCAGGAAATGAGGAAACTGGCCCGCCCACGCCGGAAGGCACCACATGATTCAGAGACAGGAAAGTACTGGGTGGAAAGAGGCCTGGCCGTGGCCTGCGCAGACACTGAACAGTGTAAATCCTACTTGGAAAGGCCAACATATACACGCATAGACGAGAGCAGGGGACACTCCCAGTGAAAGGAGGGAGGCTGCTGAGAGATCGGTCCCTCCGCTATAAACGCGACAACTGTTAGAGCCAAGCCCGAGGAGGCGACGGACTACGAACATACCGCGGCAGCCTTTGGGAGGGGGAGGGGGGAGGAGGAAAAAAAAAGGGGGAAATGGGGAATGCGTTCTTTTTTGGTTTGTTCTTTTCCTTTATGTTGTAAAACAATAAAAAGAAGTTAAAAAAAAAAATATGTGCACTGTAAAGCGTTTTGGATAAAGGTGCTATATAAATAACACATCATCATTAAGCAGACATGATATGTGGCATTAGAGGCATTTTGGTGCAGCCAGTCTAGTCATTCCTCAGTTTGGTACTTTTTTTTTAACTGGGCATTTCTGATAAAGCAGTCCAGCTAAGTGTAATTACTTAGCTAGACTGCCATTTGGGTGCTGCAAGTCTAGCCGTTTCTTACTGCGGCATTGTATATTTTTCTGGGCATCTGGGATCCAAATGATCTGATATGTCATTTATAACGTGCCTGATCACAAATGTTTCTAGGCTCGACAAGACAAGGGAGGGAAGGTAGAGGGAGGACAAGACAAACGATCTTACTGGGCCTTGTGTCATTCAGATCGTGCAAGTGCGAGTACGAGAAGTGCAAGGGGAAAGCGACAGTGGAAGTGCAAGGGAGAGAGGAGGGCAAAACAGGGCAGCAATGCTCTGGGTAGTGCAAGGAGAATAAGGGGTTACAGTTAGTGCCGTAGGCCCAGAGGCAGTGCAAGGATGACTGATCAAGAAAGAGTATGGACTCCGTGGGACTCTGAGGGTAGCCAAGCAGCCAGTCAGTAGGTCAGGTAGGCCAGCAGGGGAGGGAGAGAGAGAAATCAGATGCCAAGAGGAACGTTTTGAGCTGCTTCCGGAACTTCAGGTGGTCCGGCTCATGTTTGAGAGGGGCAGGGAGGCTATTCCAGAGGGAGGCACCTGCAGAGGAGAGAGATTTACCCCCCACTCTCTGCCTGGAGAAGCGTCTAGCACTTAGAGAGTTGGAGGTAGCTAAGCGAAGGGTTCGAGAGGGAAGATATTTTGAAGAGAGCGTTGGATGTAATGCTGGCCCCGGGCCCTGAAAGACTTGTGAACCATGCAAAGGGACTTGATTTTGATCCTTGCAGCAACTGGGAGCCAGTGGAGAGCTTTCAGGTCTAGAGAGATACAACCCCTAGGCTTGCAGTTCTGCTCTGGATTAGTTGCAGAGGGTGGAGAGTAGAGGAAGGCAGATTTAGAAAGATGCTGTTGCAGTAGTCCAGCCTAGAGAGAACCAGAGCTCTAGAGACAGTGCGTTTCTGGGGGAAAGGGAGAAATGGAAGAGTCTCTTTGAGGAGGAAGAGCTGGTAGTGGGACTTCTTGGTGACATCCGAGATTTGAGGTGAGAATTAGAGAGTATAGTCAACGATGACACCAAGGTTGTTTGCCTTGCAGGAAGGCAAAGGCAGAGGACCCAAGGCGGACGGCCAGAGTGAGAGAGGGAAAGCAGGGGCAGGAGTCCCAATGAGAAGGATCTCCATCTTACTGACATTAAGGCAGAAATCGCTGTAGGCACACCAATCGTGGATAGACAGACAGTAATGAGCGCGAGGAGAGAGGATTCTAAGGCGAGCCTGAAGGAAAGCAGAGTGTCATCCGCATAACACTGAAGGTTAGAGAAATTAGAGATCAGGTGGGCCAAAGGGGCCAAGTAGAGGTTGAAAAACCAGGGTGAGAGGATGGAGCGGAGAGAAAGCGACCAAGTTGGACCTTGGAGGGGCAGTCCAAGAGGAAGGAGTTCAGCCACTCAAGGGCCTGATCCATGATGCCCAGGTTCTCATGGAGTTGATTGATCAGGATGGTGTGGTTGACCCTGTCGAAAGCAGAGAAAAGGTCAAGGAGGATGAGGACAGGAGGAATGCTGGAATTAAGGTTAGAGAGCAGATCCTCACAGGTGTTCAGGAGAGCAGTTTCCGTGCCTTTGGCAGCTCTGAAGCCAGACTGATGGTCATGGAGACAACCAACAGATTCAGTGTGGAGACTAAACTGGGAGATGGTCAGCTTTTCCAACAGTTTGCCCAGGAAATGTCTGATGGGGATTGGGCGATAGTTTGCTGTGCAGGCAGGATCGGCAGACGTCTTCTTGAGGAGTGGGTGCATAAGGGAGTGCTTAAGGGGAGAGGGGAACATTCCAGTGGCAAAAGAGTGATTACAGAAATCAGCCAAGGCTGGAGCGAGGGTGTCAATATGGTCATTGATGGTTCTGGAGGAGCAGGGGAGCACCTGTTTGGACGACACGTTCATAGATCGGACTTGTCCAGAAACCTTGTCAGGTGTTGTCAGAGAGAAAGAGGAGAAAGGGTCACAGCGGCATAAACCACACTTCGAAGAACACTACAAGTCCGGTGCCCTGGTGATACAAACATCAGAGGCCTCACTGGTTGACTGCATACATCTCTGTCAGACCTGTTGGCAACTGCACTGTGTGCAAGTCTGGGTATTGACCTAAATGCCCTCTTGCCATCAGACGCCCAATTCAAAACTGCTGCCCACCGCCTTTATTCTTTAAACAGTACCTACATCTGCATCCTTTAGATCCTTCATGTGCGAGGAAATATGGCGGGGCTAACCGACCCTCGCGTTGCCCACACTGACACCAGCCTAGGGGGCCTGATTGGGGCATGACCTATTGCTCTACAGATGATCCTCACCCCTGCAACCACTGCGCCAACTTCCACTCAGCGCCTCTCGCCCTGCTGCGGCTCTAGGTGGGGCTCCTTGCCCTGGCCTGTTCTGGGGAATTTGTGGTATCCTAGTGGGCACTGGCCTACTCTGAGCCATGCAGCGGCTCCCGGACCTCATCAATACCTTCTGGGATCATCGGTGCAATGAAAATGGAGCGGCCTTGAAAGTCGGGGAGTGCACTGCGATGGGACCCTACACACCCCGCCCCAATCGGCTTGCTGATCGCACAGAGATGTCGAACAGATCCTGGTGCACCAACAAGGTTGGCGCCATGGACAAGTTCGCCAAGGTGGCACCTAGGTTGGTGCTGGGTCACTCCTTGGTCAGCCAGGAGGATGTTGCTCCACCCCAGATATACCAGTCCCCGATCTCACCACAATGATGGAACCATGGCTAAGAACTTCGCCTCCTTCCACGAAAAGCTAGATGACATAAAAGCAAATGTGGCGTCACTCAAATCTCAACTAGATCAGGCTGATACCAGGATCACGGAAGCTGAATCGAGAATCAGTGCAAACGAGGACGGAATACACACCCTTCAAGATACAGTGGCCTCCCTTACTCGTGATATGAAGTTAGTGAAAGCAAAATGTGACGATTTGGAGTCTAGATTGCGCAGAAACAACATTCGAATCATAGGGGTTCCGGAAAATGCTCTCAAAGGTCGGATGGAGCTGGCAATTGAGAACCTACTCAAAGAACTGTTGAACAACCCTGAGCTCTCTCCCTTCTTCACTGTTAAGCGTGCCCACTGCGCTCTTGCTCCACAACCTAGGCACAGGGACTTTCCCAGATCCATCATTGCTAACATTTTAAGCTACAGAAACAGGGATCAAGTCCTCTGTCTCGCCCGGGAGAAGGGGGAGCTCCGCCTTGGCTCCCAAACCATTCGAATTTTACCAGACGTCTCCATGGGTGTGCAGCAGGAAAGACGCCAATTCACTGGAGTGAAAAAGATGCTTAGGGAAAAGAGCATCTCCTTCGCGATACTGTTCCCAGCGTACCTCAAGTTTACCTTCAGGGAGAAAATATACTTCTTCACGGTCCCCGGAGAAGCGGTGAAATTTATAGAGGCACATATACCGCTGAATAACCTTGCAGATGACCTTATGCAAAAATAACGGACCAGGAGTCCCCTGGACTGCCCTGTCCTCGAGATCTACTATTCTTCAATGTATGTGTTGGTAGCAGCATTGGAAATCGTCATCTCCCCACTCTGTGTGACAGTGAAGTATTGCATCAAAGTAATCGCCCTTGACATACTGTTTTGTGAAGGGGCCCCTTGAATTCATCAGGGACTGGCACAAAGGGATGAGAGCTGGTATTGATTGCCTATTGACATATTGTGTTGTGTTTGAAATGTTTGGAAATTATAGTTTATTCCTGGATGGCACTGATACTGTTCCCTACTATTCTCCTTCTTAAAGGGTGAAACTGATGTGGTGGCGTCACCGCCTGTTATGTGTACCGGGTTTCAGTACACTACTGCTCCTACTAAGGTGGTGGCACGGCAGCAGTGCACCCCACTGCAGCTGCAATGGTTATTTTGGAGGTTCGAGTATGCGCTTGCCTCTGTTGGGCCTGCAGTACGGCTGGGCCAAGTTGGGAAAGGCCTGTTGGTACTTTTGCGGAGGGGGGGGGTGGTACACTGCCAATTGGGATAGGGTGGTGAGGGAGGGGGGAGATCTTGTTGGGGAAAGTTACACCAAAAAAGGCAGGGGCAGAACAACATTACACATGATGGAGGGGCGACACAGCGGTAACACTGATACTGACATACTCATGTAGGGCTGCACTTGCTGGATGTCCCCTAAGATAAAGGGATGGCTATAAAAATGATGTCATGGGGCGAGGGGGCGCTATTGCCCAACGAAGATGTCTGCCTAAGAGCTGAGCTCCTCTCTGGCAGAAATCCTTTGGTAAAATATACCCAGCAGCTGCGTCCCCCGTGCGACCTAAAACAGGAGAGCCGCCTTCATAAAACCTCCCGATGCCCATGAAAGAAAAAACAAAGAAAATTGGAGCCGAAATGCTCAAATCCTGCCCGAGGACGTGGGAGTGAGACAGCAAGCCGTCTCACAGTGCCAGAGATCCTGACACAGAGACCGCGACTCCAGAAACACATACAGGCCTTGATGTGGGCGGGGCCAGCGTTGCGGGCAACAAACAGTAGCAGCCAAGATACCAAACTGCCTCCGCGGCTCCCGGGGTCGAGACCGCCCAAAAAATTAAGGAAGAGAACTGCTGATACTGGCAGAGGTGCGAGCGACGAGCCGGGACGCCTGGGGAGTGATCCACGCCACCGGACCTCCCGGCAGGACGCCGCCATCCTCCAGTCACCCCGTAGTCTTGGAGTCATACGCTGAGCTAGAGCTCCGGCTCCACGCAGCAGCGCCCACTATCCACGCAGTGTGCGGCCCCGCTAGAGGCACCGGAGCCCCCCCCGCAGAGCGAAGGACATTGCAGGAGACGGCTCCCTCGAGACCCCACTTACTCGTGCCGGGCCGGGGAAGGTCCCCGCCCCCCTCCATCGGGCGACACCATACGCAGGCCCTGCGCACACCGCGGGCCAGCACTGTCTCACTGAGTCCTCTTGAATCCGAACAAGGCTGCCCAGGGGGGCACCCGACAAGTGGCGGTCGACAGCGGGGGCCCAGGCACAATTATTACAAGCACGCCGGGGGCCCCGCTCACGCTGCATGGAGACAGCCATTGACGCGGCGGGAGGAGCCACCGAGTCATGATCCCCACAGAGACCACCAAGCACCGTGCAGAGCTAACGTTGCAGGCAGTAAGAACTAGCCTCAGACCTACCCCCTGCAATTCCTTCACGATTGTTAGGGAGAATTCTCTCTTTAGGCTGAATTTCCTAACCTAGTGAGTCCCCCAGCAGCTTTGCTGGATTTTTGGGGTTTATTTTTTTCTCCTGCCAAGAGTGAGACTCTTTTACCCTCACTCTTGGACATGATTTGAGTGTGTCTCTTGATTCTATATGTGTTTAATGGGCTATGGGGTCTTTTACTCCATAGGGCTTCATGTGTTTTTGTGATGTGTGCTACACAGCACCCTCAGTGCAGTAACACAGGGGTGTCATAGTGACCCCCCAGTATAGACTCCATACCCTGGGACTGACTACTGTCTCCCAGGGCATGTAAAGTCACCATTGACTTTACTAGTCTCAAATTCTGAACAGAACCAGTACAAACCATCATATTGTGGACGTACCGGCCGGGGCAATTCGATTGCCCCGGGGTCTGTTAGTCGAGGGGGCACGTCTCCGTTCCCCCTGATCAAGTTTTGGCTGGTGGCAGTGGATACTACTTTTTATATTCGACCCATTGTTCAAGGCTACCAACTTTAATTATTTAATTCCTATAGCCTCGAACATACCGCCGGTTTATTTATTTAATATTAATTCTCCGGTTGGTATTTTTTGCCAGAACTCGGTTCTAAAATGGCGTTTGTGTTCGCTTCTGTGACTCCAACCCAAGTTGAGCCCTTTGTTCCACTTTTTGGCGGGCTTCTCCACAGAAGCCCTCCAAAGTGGTGCCACTCTGTCTGAGGTACTTAGGAGAGGTGGAGGGGGATTTAGGCACCCTGGACTGAGTTGCCGAGGCAACTCAAGTCGTACTCCGTTCTGATTGGCCCAAGTGGTGAGCCGGCCGGCTCACCACTTAGCATGTTTGAGTGACAGCTAGGCTGAGTGAATGGGGGTTTTCTGCATAAAAGCAGGGCTTTGGGGACTGGAACTTCAGAAGTCGCCACAGGACCTAAGAATCCGACGAGGGAGAAGCTGAGCCGACCTGCTACGACGACACCACCGGTGGAGCCCTGCTGAACCGTCTCACCACTTTTCCCAACGACAGAGGAGATCTCCAGCCCGGAGAGTCTTCTTCCTTCGACTGGTGGGGATAACCAGTCTGCTTCCTTTTTCGCTTCCTGGAGCATCTCGTGGCCGCCTTGCCTGTGCCAAGCACCCCGGCAACCGGGATACCACGTTTTACCACTACCGTGAATCAAAAGGTAGTACCTTTAACCGGAAAGCTCCGTGGCTGGTTTCTTCCCTGGCAGTGCAATGACCTTCATCTTTCCTCCACGTCGAGATCTTCTCTTCCTCTGGACGACTCCGCGACTTGCACCCGCTGCCAGGAACAATGCCCCCGCTGGAGGATCCTTTCCACATAAGGTACCGTGTTCCGCCTGGCTTCCCTTTGCAACCGACTGTATGGGGTAGATTTAGCCCCCGGCTTTCGACCCTGGGTTAGCCTGGGACAACCTGGCTAAACTTTTCTGAGCCTAACTAAAACCTTTCCGAACTCCCTGCAAGACTTTTTAAGCCTGTTGTCATTGTGTGATCTTGGGTGCATTTGTGCCCTGCTCTCTCCAAGAGTGGGCCCGGCCTATGGACTTTGGCTCACAAGTAACTTTTGACTTTCCTGCCTTGCTTAAGAGTTCCTAAGTATTAGTGTGGTGTATTTTCCTACATTCTGCCTTTTTCCCTCCCTTTTTCATTAACTTATTGGAGTGCCATCTATAGTTAAGCGCTCACCTCTGTCTGGAAATAAGTGGTGTTAACTAAGACTTGTCTGATAAGGAATAAGGAGTGTATATATAATAATAGTAATTGTGTTTAGAGTGATTTACAATAATAGTGCTGGAGTGTTTCAATAAGTGTGTTTTTAAATAAATAATTATATACCTTGATACCAAAGCTCTGGTCAGTGTTTGCTTGTGCTATTGTATCTGAGTACCTGTTGTGTATTATTTGCATACTGCCTAACTCTTCTTGAGGGAAGTCTGACTGCTCAGCCACAGCTACCAGGTAAATCTGGGTGGTACAGACTGCTACCAAGTGGGTTTACTGCCAACACCTGTAGTCCTAAATCTTTTGCAGTGGTCCCCAAGGGAACTGCACAGGTTTCTGCCTAACAACGATCCACGCCATATCCAAACCCACCAGCTCTCCAATACAAGCTATAAACAAGGCCACCAAGTTCTAAAGCGGTCCCACACGTGGACACTACTCTTCCTAGTGGCAATGTAGATTAAGTAGAAGTAGATACAACTACGAGACATACAAATCAGACCCCCAACCAAACGATTCGCTAACATTTGCTACTCAATAGCATCAAAATCCTTCAAAAAAGTCTGACCACGCAGCCGCAATCGATTGTGTATAGTAATCCAACACTGGGCTCATCAAGCGGCAGAAGGTCAACTACCAAGAAACCAGATCAACGAGGAGAATAAGGCAAAACGCTTTCTCACACTGTCTCTCCCGACATCATCGCATCCCTTAGCTCACACCTACGTCGACCCTGATCCCGGCACAGACGCTTTCAGATCTGACCGGGTGACTAAATTCACCAACCGGACAGTGCCACACAAGATAAACATTCTTGAGATGCCCGGGTAAAACATTGTAAAGGACAGGAAGACGGGCCCAATGGATTCTTACACAAGCTCACAAACATCCACTGGCAGCCCAGACCCATCAGCTGCCACTTCATCAGTGGCCTCAGAGGACACTAAATGTGACCACCTCCTTACCACGGTGCAAAATGAATTCCTAGCGGTCAATGTCTAATTAGACGATACCGTCGCAACAATAGTGTCACTTAAAGCCTGTGTTGACAAAGAAAGTGCCAGAATCACAAACTGAAAGCAGAATTGGCAAATGAAGATTCAATTTATCATAATACCCACGACATAACACTCCTGAAAGGAGAGATGACTAAACTCTGGGGCAAATGTGAAGATTTGATATCGAGGTCGCACCGCAACAACATACGCATCGTTGGGCTTTCGTAGTCCTTCTGCCAGGGCCCAATGAAATCACACATTGAAACCCCACTGAAATCCCTGCTCAGCGAAGACTCCTTTTCTGCACAATTCTTGATTGAAAGGGCGCATCGTACCCTAGCCCCGGTGCCCAAGCGGGTGCCCCTCCTCGCACGGTCATCGCTAAATTACTCAATTATAGAGACAGAGACACTGCACTGTGATTGGCAAGAGAACTGGGACCCCTGAGACACGGCAACAACAGTAATCACATTTACCCCGACTTCTCGGCTGGAGTCCAAACCCAAAGGCGATCCTATGAAACGATCAAACGTCAACTCAGGCTGAGGAAGGTCCCTTACACCCTACTGTCCCCCGCAAAGCTGCTCATACAACATGGTGGACGGGCACACTTCTTCGAATCCCCTGCAGCGGCAATGGCCTATGTAGAAGCCTCAATCCCCCTCCCTCCCGGAAGAAGCGATCAGTGGAAGAAATAAGGAATCCCAATGACTGAAGGCAACTCCACGATATCTTTTACTCTCTTAACTGTAATTATGGCAAATAGGGGGGCGCAGTTCCTAAAGTTTCGGTTGGGCCGGATGAGACGCGCTCAGCTGCAGGGGCTGTGGCCGCAGCACTTGTCCCTGTTAGAGCCCAAGGCCTAAATTCACTAGTGGCAGCTTGACACGTCGTGATGCAATGGAGTCTTTCTGACAATATACCCCTCAAGAGTACAAAAGGACAGATTGAGGTGAGTACTGCCCGAAAATATTTGTACACCATGGTACACAGACAGCTGGCTGCAAGAAAAAGTAACCAAGTATTAACGTTAGGCTTCAAAAACGTATCTCAAAACAAGATGAAGAACCGATAGTCACAAGCAAGAAAACCAGAATGGGACTGAATAGTTCCAAGCTAGATTGGTGAGTATCCTGGAACAAGAAAGGCAACAATTACCAGGAGGACAATAGAGCAAGAAAAAAGAAAGAACCAAACTATATGTACTTACCAATTGAGTGGGCAGGCTAGCAACAGCAGATGTGTTCTGGGGAATGAAGCGCTAGTCCGGGAAACACAATGTTCTGTTTCCTATTGCCGCCAGCACGAGGACGCCTAAAGAGTCTTTTGATCCTTAAGCCGTTGCACAAATGTCCTTTGATCCTTCCGCCGATGCGCGACAATCTTTGGGCAGTAGAAGAGTGAGGACGTAGCACTGATGATAGAAGAAACAATCCAAATGACTTAGGTCTTGGCAAACTGGGATGACGTGAAGAAGAAGACCAACAGTCCGTGAAAGTTCTGAGGTATGCAATAATCGGGTAAGACGTGAAAAATTAGATGAATGCAGTCCGGGGCCGTTCTGGGTCTAGCAATGAGCAGGTAAGACTTGTGGGATGAGGCGAATGCAGTCGTGGCCGTTCCGGGTCTAGCAATGAGCAGGTAAGACTTGAGGGATGAGACGAATGGAGCCCATAGCTGTTCCGGGTATAGCAATGAGCAGGTAAGATGAAGGCAATGACCAGAACAAGGCGAGAAAGTCACAAAGAAGGCAATGGATTCAAGGAGCCAGAAGACAAGGTAACAAGATGTGTAGCTTAGGAAGTTTTGCAAATTCAGAAGCACCGCTGTGCGCGGGGGCGGGGCTTAAATACTAGTCAGCTGACCGCATGCATAACGCGGCTTCGTAGGCCTGAAAGTCTACGTGAAAGCAAGGGGCGCCAGCGTCTCCAAGGCAACCCATAGCATTTTCTGAAAGGAAGCGAGTAAAAAGACGAACCATGTTTCCGAGGAGTTAAAGAGCGTCCCGCTTTAGAGTGAGAACTGTACACTCTACTGTGAATTCTGGTATGTTTGTCCTTATGCAGAACCACTTTATGATCAGGCGAAGAGACATCTAATGGAACCCTGACAGTTTCCTCCCCCAAAGATGAACCCCCGGGGTGAGCGGCCAAGAACCTGGACACGGGGAGTGGAGCATGTACGTTTGACTCAGGTTCCCATGTAAGCTCTTCCAGACCGTAGCCTTCCTAATCAACAAGGAAATGACAAACCCCACGTATCTTTCTCACATCCAGAATAGCTTTAACTTCATACTCCTCCACCCCCTTGACCATCACCGGTGCAGGGCGAGAAGGAAGACGGGTACCTGCGGGGCAGGGCTTCAAAAAAGAAACACGAAAGACTGGATGTATCTTCCATTGGGAAGGCAACTCTAAACGGACCACCAATGGATTGAGTACTTCTTTGACAGGGAAGGGACCCACAAAACGAGGAATCAGGCATCTGCAACCAGGCAAATGGAGGTTCTTGGAAGCCAACCAGACCAGCATTCCTGGTTGATAATCGGGAGCAGGGGTTTGGTGCTTATCAGCATAGAGCTTAGCTTGCTTTTGAGCGGCCTCCAAGTGGTCTGAGACCGTTTCCCTCAAAGAGATGAAGTCACAAATACAACCCTGGGCTGCCGGATTACCCGTGGTAGGGGTCACATCCTCCGGAAATGACCTAGGATGTAGGCCATACATGGGAAAGAATGAAGTGATACCAGTAGACGAACGGACTGAATTATTGTACGCATATTCTGCTGCTCCCAATACGTTTAACCATGATTCTTGATGTTGAGCGATCAGACAGCGTAAGAATTGTTCTATGGTGGCATTCGCCCTTTCTGTTTGCCCGACTGTTTTTGGATGATAGGCCGTGGAATACCTTCCATCTATCCCCAAAGCAGTGACTAGATGACGCCAGAAACAGGAGGTAAATTGTGAACCACGATCTGTAATGATGATCTCTGGCAGTCCAAAACGACGGAAAACGTTCTGTAGGAACAATTCTGCCAGGACCAGAGCAGAGTGTTACACATTGCGGTAGATGGTCTCTGTGGGCTCGTAACCGCTTGTGCGGTACGCTTAGCAGTTCCAAGATGAATGCTCAATGTGATCTCCAAGCGGAGTGCCGCGGTCTAGTCTTTTCACGTTTCCCCGAAACGCCAACGACGGCTCACGTGATGCTTTATCCGGAACTGAAGCCGTCAGCCCTTTGCATCGCTTCTGTTGCTACTGACGCTCTGCGAGTTCACTACTAGGCTTTCCACTGCCTTACTATATCTTCAACCTTCTCAGCTATACTAATTCTGTTCTTTCATGTTTCCCAGATTTTGTCACCAGCCTTCCCCTTCGAATCTATTTCCTCAAGCGTTCAGATCTGCCCGCCAAGCCCTTCTCTCCGTAGCCCAGTAAAGAGCGCTATCCCCGATTTTGTCATATCTTTGGCACCCGCTAGGAAGTCTTCCAACCGCCTTACTCCCGAGTCCCAAGACCGGCCATCCAACTCCCGACTCCTGTCGTCGCTGAAGAAGCCTTCCCGTCTGCCATCCACTGCCACGAATCGAGGACATCTGAGCTCTGCATCCACCGTGATCCATGAGATTCCCGGACTCGACCAGGGTTTTCTTCCCTCTTTCGAGGGTTTCCCTGGCGGTCCTGTCCTTTCCCCTGGTTACCTCCAGTCCGGGTCGGAGAGGACAGGGCAGTTACAGGGGAGCTTTCACCGCAGCATTTGATTCTTCCATATTGGATTATTCGGTCTGTCAAGGTGAGATTGTTAAAATCTTTGGTGATTCAGTTGGGATTATTAACAGTTATTAACAGTAACCGACGCCAGTTGTATTGACAGACGGAATCCTTATGGAACAACAAATGCAACAACTAATGGTGGCAATGCAGGCCATGTCCTTAGAGATGCAGTCATTAAAACAGGACAATGTACAACTGTGACAACAAGTCGCCAGAGCCTTCTCTGACACTCCTCTGTCTACTTTACACACAGTCATGTATGATGGCGATCCATATAAACTCAAGGAATTCCTCGACAGTTGTACGGTCCAATTTACATTTAAATCTCGCTTTTTCCCTACTGACAAAGACAAAGTGGGGTTTGTAATTTCCCATCTATCGTGCCCCGCATTAGCATGGGCTACTCCTTTAATGACATCAAACAATGTCATTCTTGATTCTTACCCAGCCTTCACTAATAGTCTTTGGAGGAAAAGAAATTTCTATAGCTACACAAGAAAGGCTTCTCGACCTGAAACAGGGTAGTAAGGATTTGTTGGGATATACAACACTATTTAAACAATTGTCTTCCGAACTAGGATGGCCAGATGAGGGTCTTCTCACCCTTTTTCGCAGAGGTCTAGCGGATGAACTCAAGGATGAGATATCTAAAGTTCCTCGCTCGGCTAATCTGGCCGATATGATAACCCTTACCATGCAAATAGAATACCGTTTGCAAGAACGTTCCTACGAAAAAAGGAAGAACAAAGGAACACGGCCACATAGTGATTATCCTTCTGTAGGTAGTAAACCTCACGTCCAAAGCGGAGAGCCTATGCAGATAGGAGCCGTAAGAGGACCACTATCTGCTACCGAGAGAGAGAGAAGAAAGACACTTGGACTGTGCATGTATTGTGGGTCCTCTTCACATGTTTTGAAAGATTGTCATCTTGTTCCGCCATGTCGCACTCCAAACCCGAGGTCGGGAAACTTCAAGACCCTACTGCAAGGGGAAGAACGGTAGGGGCTCCGAATCCAATTTCCCCATATCGAATGGGTATGACTTTAGATACTTCAACTAACCAGACCATGGTGGTAGTGTCTTTATCCATGATACTTTCAGAACAAGTCTTACCAGGTATTCCCGCCTTAATTGATTGTGGAGCCGCAGGAATTTTTTTGGACAATGATTGGGCTACAAAACATGGGATAACCCATGTATCCAAGATCGTCATAACTCCCATTCAGGAGTGGACGGAAGTCTTTTGAGTTCAGGTCCCATTAAAGAACAGACTGGTCCAATTACCTGCTTGATTGCTAACCATAAAGAGACTTTGGTTTTCGACCTCATTAAAGCAGCACATTTCCCTATTATCTTGGGTCTCCCGTGGTTAAGGCTCCATAACCCATTCATCAATTGGTCAGCGGGTACTCTATTCCTTGGGTCTGAATATTGCGTTCATCATTGCCTTTCACAGGAGTCGGTGGGCATACATATCCCCTCGGAAGTGACACACCTCCCAGCGGTATCCAACATTAATCAGCTAGAGATTATTCCTGAATGTCATCAGAGGTTCCAGCCTGTTTTTGAAAATCCCGAATTTCCTGCCCTACCTCCGCATAGGAGAGACGATTGTCACATAGGCCTACTTCCCGAATAACGTATTCCCTTTGGTCGAATGTATGTTCTTTCCCAACGAGAAAAGACCATACTGAAAGAATACTTTCAAGCCAACTTACATAACGGTCTGATTACTGAATCGGTGTCACCAGCGGGAGCGTCTCTTTTTTTTATCCCCAAAAAGGATTCGGATGAACTCCGTCCCTGTATTGATTACGGGGGTCTTAATAAAATCACTATAACCGACCCCATGCCTCTAATAACTGATATCATCGAAGCGGTCCGGGGGGCTTCCCTTTACACAAAACTTGATCTCAAAGGAGCATTCCACCTCATTCGAATAGCTCCAGGAGACGAATGGAAAACCGCCTTCCGAATGCCTTTCGGGCACTACGAATACCATGTTATGCCATTCGGATTGGTCAATGCACCGGCAGTTTTCCAACGATTCATGGATCATCTGTTTGCCGACATCTTATTCCATTATGTAATCATATACTTGGACGATATTCTAGTGTATTCCATCAACCCAGAGGATCATATTAAGCATGTCAACACTGTTCTTGAACGCCTCCAGTCCAATCATCTCTACTGTAAAGCCGCAAAATGTGAATTCCATCAGGAGCAAATAACTTACTTAGGATTTGTACTATCGTCTCAGGGCATCTCTATGGATCCAAAAAAAGTGTCAGCCGTCTTGGATTGGCCAACACCTTCTAGTATTAAGGACATTCAGCGATTTCTAGGATTCACAACCTTCTACCGGAAATGTATTCCCTGCTTTTCAGAAATCATTCTGCCCATTACACGACTTCTTAAGAAAGGTATCTCATTCTCCTGGAACAAATCTGCTCAAAGCGCCTTTCAAACGCTGAAGAAATTGTTTACTTCTGCTTCAATCTTGACCACCGCTGATCAGACCAAACAATTTATCGTAGAGACAGATGCATCTCAATATGCATTAGGAGCCATACTCTTACAATTCTCGGACCAGGGAGAAGAAAGACCAGTGGCGTATCTGTCAAAGATGTCTAATACTTCAGAACAGAACTATTCGGTTCTCGAGAAGGAACTTTTAGCAATCAAAAGGGCCTTCGAAGAATGGAGACATTTGCTGTTGGGATCATCTTTTCCGATTAAGGTCCGCACCAATCATCAAAATCTCAGAGTACTCCAGAATGCCCATACAACTAACAGTAGGCAGGCCCACTGGACATATTTTTTTCTTCCCTTCCGGATTGATTTCACCTTTCTTCCTGGCAAACGCAATCTGAGGGCAGATGCTCTTTCCCGTAAGGATTCCCCTACATCCAAATTCTGTACAGAAAAGATGTTTCCCAATGCTAGATTTTTCGCGGTCCTCACTGATTTCCTCCAAGAAGTGCGAACAGCTACCATTCGGAACAAAGCATTATGTGAAAATATTGCTTCCACCCATCATCTCACTGAAGAAAAGGACTACTTCTTCCTCGGAACTCAAGTCCTGATTCCCATTCCATCATTACAACAGGAAGTTTTACAGATGTGTCATGACTCACGAGCCGCAGGTCATCGGGGATTCCTATCCACCATGGAACTAATCCAACTACATTTCTGGTGGCCGGGTATAATTTCTGATGTCCGAGATTACGTTGCAGCATGCAATATTTGCTCACAGGCCAAGACTCCACGAGTGCCACCTTTAGGATTGCTATCGAAAAGGCCTATCCCGGACAGACCATGGCAAATCATATCCACCGATTTTGTGTCGGATCTACCTCCTTCAGAAAATAAAACCACCATTATGGTCTCCATCTACTATTTCACCAAACTAGCACATTTAACCCCTTTTATGTAAATTGCCTGGAGCAGCATTGATGGCTAAAATCTTTCTCTCGGAAATCTTTTCTCAACTTGGTCTCCCGGATACTATTGTATCAGATCGAGGTCCTCAATATACGTCACTCTTCTGGCAAAAGGTTTGTCACATCTTGGGAATTAAGCAAGCCCTTAGTTCAGGATACCATCCCCAAACCAACAGGCAAACGGAACGCTTAAACCAAACTTTGGAAGGTTATCTACGATGCTTTCTATCAGGTGCCCAGGATAATTGGGTCGAATTGCTTCCGTTTGCGGAATTTGCCTACAATAATGCCAGACAATGTGCCCTCCACACCAGTCCTTTTCATTGTTCTTATGGTTATCACCCCTCATGTGTACCTACAGTGACTGTTCCTGCTTCCAGCTGCCCTGGAGTAGATAGTCTCATCTCAGACATTCATGAAGGCCAGAAGCTAGCTAAGCTTTCTCTGCAAATGGCACAAAACCGAGCTAAGAAGAACACTGATCTTCATCGTCAAGAAGCCTGAAACTTACCATAGGAGACTTTGTTTGGCTGGCATCCCGATTTCTACCTCGTCGTCTTGTCCCATCGAAACTGTCTCCCAAGTACTTTGGACCCTTTATGGTGTTATCCTTGGTGGGGTCAGCTGCAGTCAAACTCGCTTTACCGGCTTCTTGGTCACAAATACATCCGGTGTTTCCCCTGTCACAGATTAAGGTGGTCGTGCAGGATCGGTTTGACCGGACTAGGGTGACTCCACCACTTCCTGTCCGCACTGATACTGGTTCTGAATTTGAGGTGGCCAATATTTGTGACTCTCGATATAGAAGGGGTCGATTACAATTTTTGGTTGATTGGAAGGGCTATTCTCCTGCAGAAAGAACCTGGGAACCCGCCTCTGGGGTTCATGCACCCCGACTGATTTGGAGGTTCTTTCGGCTTCATCCGGGTAAACCTGGGTCTCCCCCCAGAAGAAGGGGGCATACTGTTACACATTGCGGTAGATGGTCTCTGTGGGCTCGTAACCGCTTGTGCGGTACGCTTAGCAGTTCCAAGATGAATGCTCAATGTGATCTCCAAGCGGAGTGCAGCGGTCTAGTCTTTTCACGTTTCCCCGAAACGCCAACGACCGCTCACGTGATCCTTTATCCGGAACTGAAGCCGTCAGCTCTTCGCATCGCTTCTGTTGCTACTAACGCTCCGTGAGTTCGCTACTAGGCTTTCCACTGCCTTACTAGATCTTCAACCTTCTCAGCTATACTAATTCTGTTCTTTCATGTTTTCCAGATTTCATCACCAGCCTTCCCCTTCGAATCTATTTCCTCAAGCGTTCAGATCTGCCCACCAAGCCCTTCTCTCTGTAGCCCAGTCAAAAGCGCTATCCCTGGCTTTGTCATATCTTTGGCACCCGCTAGGAAGCTCCAGTCTTCCATCCACCTTACTCCCGAGTCCCAAGACCGACCATCCAACTCCCGACTCCTGTCGTCGCTGAAGAAGCCTTCCCGTCTGCCATCCACTGCCACGAATCGAGGACATCTCAGCTCCGCATCCACCCTGATCCACGAGATTCCCAGACTCGACCAGGGTTTTCTTCCCTCTCGAGGGTTTCCCTGGCAGCCCTGTCCTTTCCCTGGTTACCTCCATTCCTGGTCGAAGAGGACAGGGCAGTTACAGGGGAGCTTTGTCATGATGCCTACCTCCAAGGAGCCAGGTCCGACCCAGCAACCCCAGAGGCAGGCATCATTTCCCCCAGGGAAGTGCCAGCGGGCCCAAGCTGGGGCCCTTTGGACACAGTCCTGGCGCCTTAGGCGCCAGGCTCATAAAGCTAGACATGTGTTCAAGTGTTTTATTGTGCACTTACCTGATGCAGACCATGCTGCTACATCCAGGCCCTCTTGAGGCCTGAATGGAACTACTTTAACTGTGGGACTACTTTCCCTGGGTGTGGTCGGGGAAGGATACATACCTGATGGGTGGAAGGATACATACCTGGAACTTCTTCCAAAGCTATTTAAACCACACCCGATCAGCAACTCACGCTTCGCGTTGTTCTGCTCCTCGCAGCTGGACGCTCACCGTGTCAGCTGCTGCTTCTGGACTTCAGCCACGCCTGTCAGCATCCTGGGTCACCTGCTAAGAGAGAATTGGAGAGAAAGAAGACCTTACCTGCTAAAGCAGCATCACGGAGACATCACACTGACAATCCTGAAAGGGAAGACATCATTTTAAAAGCATTTCGCTTCGATCGCTGCAGCGCTGCATTTCACTCACCTTTCCTGGGCACCTCCATCTTCAGCAGCGATCATCCAGATCCGCAGCCACTTCCCAGAGCCTAGAGAGAAAAAGACAAGAACACAAAGTGAGAGAAGGAAGGGAATAGGAAAAGCTCAGTTTCCTTCTAACACTTACCTGTTGGGTAATTCCCATTTCATTTTGGGTCCTGGCGCTTCCTGGCATTCCGGACCCCGGCCCCTATGGGGAAAAAAGACAAAGACATTGAATGAGCGAATGCAAAGACATTACCCGAACACTCATCCAGAACTTACCTGTCATTTACTGGAACTGCACGTTTCACTTCGGGTCGGCGCCACATCTCCGGCATTCCGAACCCCGGCCCCTAAGGGGAAAAAGACATAAGCGTTAGCGCTTGCTGCAATAAGACAATGAACATTATTATTAAGTTGGAACTTTTGAACTTGCTACAGAACTCTTACAGCGCCTTACCTGAATAGTCAAGCTTATTTGAACTCCCATCAAACCTCAATCCAGTGAAGTAACTGGGTTTCAACGCGCCCCTGCATCAGAAGCAGGATGGAGAGCTCATCCTTCCTGACCCTAAGGGAAATATTCCTGCTAGCCAGTGAGTCCATCTTCAGAGTCCTGCGCTTCACCATTGAAGAAACATCAGCACTCGAAGCCAGACCTGCGCCTCTGTGGGAATCAGGTGAGCGTGACAGAACACGAAGCCTACCCACAATTTCCCACCCGGGCGCTATGGAGACTTCCGAGACAGATCAGCTGGCCCAGCTTTTGGGGGAATTACGGGCAGAAGTGCACTCAGCCCGCCAGGAGACTAACGCTCTCAAAAGAGAACTGATCCTATCCAAGGAAAGAACAGATGACCTGGCCAAAAGGTTATTGCAGGCCCAGGCAGGGCACACTCCTTTACCTAATTCCGGAGGTACTTCCACATCAATGGGTTTGAATAACCCGGTACAAATCAATCTACCTGAACACATGCCTTTGGCCCCGCCAGAACGTTTTGTGGGGGATCCCAAGAAATATGCCGTCTTTATGAACCAATGTTTACACTTTCTATGCAGACCCGGGGCCTTCCCTAACGATCAGACCAAGGTAGCCTTTATACAATCTTACCTCAGTGGCAGTGCTGCCGATTGGTCTATTCCATTGGTAAATCAGGATGATCCCATTCTCCAGAATTTTCAGGGTTTCCAGGCCAGCATGGAAAGATTGTTTGCTCGACACTCTCAAGGACAGGCCTTTGATAACGAACTGCTATCCTTACGACAAGGTAATCAGGATCTCCTGTCCTACGTTGCCACCTTTAATAGACTGGTTGTGGAAACTGGATGGCCAGAAAACAAAAGGATCACATTGTTTCATCGAGGCCTGCGCGGAGAGTTTAAGGATGTTCTAGCTCAGATAGTAGATCCACCCCAGGTCTGCGCAGACTACATAGACTTGGTGGTTCAACTTGATCACAGACTTCAAAACAGAAAAGCAGATCGGTTCAAGTACGAAACCCGAGTACCGATCAAAACCCACTCTAACTCCAAGAGTTCCGACGTATCCGAACCTATGCAAATCGACGGTGTTAAAGGACTATTAGCGCAGAAGGAACGAGAGAGAAGGCGGCAAAAGCAACTTTGCCTGTATTGCGGGACATCCGGTCACTTTCTTTGAAATTGTCCGGTTAAACCACCTAAGAAGGTGGTTGGAGCCACTGATAACGATTTATTGACACCTGATTCGGGAAACGACCTAGCCCGACAAGCGTAGGGGTCCGCTTGCCGAGCTTGAAAACAAACTCTTTGACCTCGCATTTTGTCATGCCAATGGTGCTCGTGGACCCAAAACAGCCTCAGCTGTTGCATGCTATAAAAGCATACATCGACAGTGGAGCTATTGGAAATTACATAGACCGTGAATTGGCTTCCAGGATTAAGCTCCCTCTCCGCCCGAAAGTAACCCAAGATGTCATTACTACAGTAGATGGAACCGAAATAGCCTCAGGGCCTGTAACGCATTCCACTGTTGAAATGACACTGGTGGGTCAGGATGGACATTGGGAAGCAATCGTGTTTGATGTGATCAAGGCCCCACAATTTCAAGTAATTCTTGGAATTCCTTGGTTAGAAACACATAATCCCAGAATTGACTGGCGAGCAAAGAAGATAAGTTTTCCTGATTGTGAACCAACTTGTTACCCAAGAAATCCATTTATGGGTCTAGCCTCAGCAACTTCCACCCCTGTACAGCTACCGTCAGAATACCAAGAATTCCAAGACGTTTTTCAGAAGGAACAGGCTAACACGTTACCTCCCCATCGGTCTTATGATTGCCAAATCGATCTGGTACCCAATGCTCAACTACCTTGTAGTAGGATTTATGCTCTTACGGAACCTGAGAACCTACATTTGCGTCAGTATTTAGATCAGTACCTAGCCAATGGTTTTATTCGCCCATCCAAGTCTCCTGTCTCCTCAGCTCTGTTCTTCGTGCCGAAAAAAAGAGGGCGACCTTAGAACATGTATAGACTATCGCGCCCTAAATCAAATAACGATTAAGAATCGTTACCCTCTGCCCCTGATCCCTGAGCTTATCGACCAGGTGAAAGACGCTTGTGTGTACACCAAGTTAGATCTCCGAGGAGCTTATCACCTGGTGCGTATAAAAGAAGGCGACGAATGGAAGACTGCATTCCGCACCAAATTTGGGCTCTTCGAATATCAGGTGATGCCCTTCGGTTTGTGCAATGCACCTGCCGCCTTTCAGTACTTTATGAATGATGTTCTTCGGGAACTTATCGACGTCTGTGTCATTGTTTATATTGACGACATCCTGGTGTACTCTTCTTCAGAATCCGATCACAGAAAACATGTAAGGGCAGTTCTTGAGAAATTGCGTCAGCACAGACTATTTGCAAAGCTCGAAAAATGCGTTTTTCATACCACAGAAGTGGAGTTTCTCGGATTCATCCTGACACCTCAAGGAGTCCGAATGGACTCGCGAAAGGAGGACGCCATCCTCAAATGGCCATCTCCTAGCTCGGTGAAGGGAGTTCAGAGCATGCTCGGCTTCACCAATTTCTATCGAAGATTCATCCCGGAATTTTCCCGAACAGTCCAACCCATCACAGCTCTCCTAAAGAAAAACAAACGCTTTGAATGGACTCTTGAGGCCGAACAAGCCTTTCAGGACCTGAAAACCAAATTCACCTCTGCACCTATATTGAAGCACCCGCACCCAGATCTCCCTTACATTGTGGAAACCGACGCATCCAGTTCGGCCATGGGAGCTGTCCTGTCGCAAAGAGACCCAGAAACTAACCAACTACACCCTGTGGCCTTTTGGTCCAGGAAATGTTCTCCTCCTGAAATCAACTACGCAATTACCGACAAAGAGCTACTGGCTATTAAATCTGCTTTCAAGGCTTGGCGTCACTACCTTCTCGGGGCAAGACACACCATCACCGTTAATTACGGACCACAGAAATTTACAGTATTTAAAGACGGCCAAAGCTCAATCTTCACGACAACACCGATGGGCTCTATTATTTGCAGAATTTGATTTTGTAATTACCTATCGCCCTGGCTGCAAGAATGGTAAAGCGGACGCCTTATCCCGGATTGGCATGGAAGAACCCAATTCGAGTTTAGAACCTGTGCCAATCATACCTGAACAAAGAATCTTAGGCCTAACTTCATTGCAAACTATTGAGGACATCCAAACGCAAGTAAAACAACTTCTAAACTCTTCAGCCTTACTGGAATGGAGTCAAAAGGGTCCTCATTACACCGTTAAGGATGACTTACCCTACTTCCAGGAGCTGTTGTTTCTGCCTAGTAAAGAATTGCAAGAACTTGTTATTGCCCATCATCATGAATCATTAATGGAAGGACACCCTGGTATCGCTAAAACG
The DNA here is from genome assembly GCF_040938575.1 of Ambystoma mexicanum. Taxonomy (NCBI): domain Eukaryota; kingdom Metazoa; phylum Chordata; class Amphibia; order Caudata; family Ambystomatidae; genus Ambystoma; species Ambystoma mexicanum. The sequence continues at coordinate 382,577,584 of NC_090934.1, read as the reverse complement.
GAGGAAAAAATCAAACGCCACTTCTGGTGGCCTTCTTGGAGAAAAGACATAAAGTCTTTTGTATTGTCTTGCGGAATTTGCGCCCAAAACAAGGGTCAAAAGAAAAGGCCAGCCGGCCCACTTCAACCCTTGGACATTCCACCGGCACCATGGCACACCTTGTCAATGGACTTTATAACTGACCTGCCTCCTTGTGCTGGTTACAACACTATCCTTGTAATTGTGGATCTATTCTCCAAAATGGCCCACTTTATCCCTTTAAAAGGTTTGCCTTCAGCTTCCACCTTGGCCAAGGAATTTCTGGAGAATATAGTTCACATACATGGTTTCCCTTCCATATTAGTCTCGGATCGTGGAAGTCAATTTATCTCCCATTTTTGGAAGAAGTGTTGCCAACTAGCACAAATAGATGTGCAGCTATCCACCAGCCACCACCCCCAGACCGACGGACAAACCGAGAGAACCAATCAGACTCTCGAGCAATATCTTCGGTGCATGTTACACCAATCCGAGTTAAATTGGAAAGACATCCTTTGGATCGCAGAATATGCATACAACAATTCAGTGCATTCTGGAACCGGACAAACTCCTTTTTATACTTTGTATGGTCACCATCCTCGGACCTCTGATCTAGATCCACCTCTGACCCTGGAAATGCCCGCAGTAAATCATCTGCATTCCACAATAACCCGAGCCTTCAAAGAAGCTGCAATTCATTTACAGCAAGCCAAGAAAAAGTATAAAGAAAACGCTGATTGGCACCGAAGTAAAACTCCTCCTTACCAAGTAGGAGATCAGGTATGGCTAGCAACGAAACATTTACCCCTCAAGGGCCCGCGAACCTTCAATCCCAGATTCATAGGGCCTTATCCCATCAAGGCTATAATCAATCCCGTGGCCTTTAAACTGGATTTACCGTCTAACATCCGTATTCATCCAGTTTTTCTTGCATCACTTTTGAAGCCAGTACAACCAGGGACCCGACTGTCCAAGCCTCCAGACCCAGTTCAAATTGAAGGGGAATTAGAATTCGAAGTTAAAGACATTTTAGACTCCAAGGTGTTAAAGTCCAAACTCTTCTATCTTGTTGACTGTAAGGGATATGGACCTCAGGAGAGATCGTGGGAGCCTAGTAACCATGTTCACGCACCTCGATTAATACAAAGGTTCCACCGGAGATTTCCGAACAAGCCAAAACCCCCGGAGCGAACAACCTTGGGGGGGGGGGTACTGTCATGATGCCTACCTCCAAGGAGCCAGGTCCGACCCAGCAACCCCAGAGGCAGGCATCATTTCCCCCAGGGAAGTGCCAGCGGGCCCAAGCTGGGGCCCTTTGGACAGGGCGCCAGGCTCATGTTGGACCCCTGTCCTGGCGCCTTAGGCGCCAGGCTCATAAAGCTAGACATGTGTTCAAGTGTTTTAATGTGCACTTACCTGATGCAGACCATGCTGCTACATCCAGGCCCTCTTGAGGCCTGAATGGAACGACTTTACCTGTGGGACTACTTTCCCTGGGTGTGGTCGGGGAAGGATACATACCTGATCGGTGGAAGGATACATACCTGGAACTTCTCCAAAGCTATTTAAACCACACCCGATCAGCAACTCACGCTTCGCGTTGTTCTGCTCCTCGCAGCTGGACGCTCACCGTGTCAGCTCCTGCTTCTGGACTTCAGCCACGCCTGTCAGCATCCTGGGTCACCTGCTAAGAGAGAATTGGAGAGAAAGAAGGCCTTACCTGCTAAAGCAGCATCACGGAGACATCACACCGACAATCCTGAAAGGGAAGACATCATTTTAAAAGCATTTCGCTTCGATCGCTGCAGCGCTGCATTTCACTCACCTTTCCTGGGCACCTCCATCTTCAGCAGCGATCATCCAGATCCGCAGCCACTTCCCAAAGCCTAGAGAGAAAAAGACAAGAACACAAGGTGAGAGAAGGAAGGGAATAGGAAAAGCTCAGTTTCCTTCTAAGACTTACCTGTTGGGTAATTCCCATTTCATTTCGGGTCCTGCCGCTTCCTGGCATTCCGGACCCCAGCCCCTATGGGGAAAAAAGACAAAGACATTGAATGAGCGAATGCAAAGACATTACCCGAACACTCATCCAGAACTTACCTGTCATTTACTGGAACTGCACGTTTCACTTCGGGTCGGCGCCATATCTCAGGCATTCCGAACCCCGGCCCCTAAGGGGAAAAAGACATAAGCGTTAGCGCTTGCTGCAATAAGACAATGAACATTATTATTAAGCCTGAACTTTTGAACTTGCTACAGAACTCTTACAGCGCCTTACCTGAATAGTCAAGCTTATTTGAACTCCCATCAAACCTCAATCCAGTGAAGTAACTGGGTTTCAACGCGCCCCTGCATCAGAAGCAGGATGGAGAGCTCATCCTTCCTGACCCTAAGGGGAATATTCCTGCGAGCCAGTGAGTCCATCTTCAGAGTCCTGCGCTTCACCATTGAAGAAGCATCAGCACTCGAAGCCAGACCTGCGCCTCTGTGGGAATCGGGTGAGCGTGACAAGCTTTCAATGCAGCATTTGATTCTTCCATATTGGATTATTCGGTCTGTCAAGGTAAGATTGTTAAAATCTTTGGTGATTCAGTTGGGATTATTAACAGTTATTAACACAGAGGGTATGCCCTGGCAGGGGACGAACAAGGCCATCTTAGAAAAGTAATCGACAACCACCCATATGGTATCACACCCTCCGACAAGAGGTCATTCTACCACAAAGTCCATTGAGATCATTAGCCAAGGTTTCTTCGGAATGGGCAAAGGTTGAATCAATCCCATTGGCTTGGAAACCGTACCTTTCCACTGAGCGCAAATAGCGCAATTCCTAATGTAATCCGAAACATCTTTAGACATTGTAGGCCAGAATGCCCATCATTTTAATAGTTCATGAGTCTTGTGTCTCCCCGGGTGCGCGGCCATTAAAGCATCATGACACCACTGGAGAGCCAAAACATGGGTTTCAGAAGTAGGAAGGTATAGGCGTCCTTGTACATATGGCATGGAATTGATAACTTCCATCTTATGGTCATGAAGTTCAAGAGGACTAGTCGCCATCCAGGATTTAATCAAACCCTTTAAAGAAGAATTAACAGTACAAGAACAGATGACAAACGATGGCTGTAAAACCTTCCCTTCCCGGAGAGCTGTCTGTCCAACGTCATTCAATCCGGATAAGGCGTCAGCCTTGGAATGCAAACTGCCAGGACGGTAGGTGATCTGGAAGTTGTACATTGAGAAGAATTCATGCCAACGTGCATGGCGTGCGGTGGCACATCGTACTGATTTAAGAGCAAGAAGATTACGGTGGTCGGTGAAGACCTGTACCGGAGTAACAGTACCAAATAGATGGTGCCTCCACACCAGGAATGAATCATGTATTGCCAGTAGTTCACGCTCCGTGATAGAATAATTCATCTCGTACTTGGTAAGCTTTTTAGAATGATAGGCCACGGGATGTAGAAGACCAGTGTCCTCACATCTCTGAGACAGAACAGCCCCCACAGCCAAATCAGAGGCATCAGCTTCAACAACAAATGGACGTTTTTGATCCGGATGCTGTAGCCCAGGGGCTGAAGTAAACGTGGACTTAAGCATATCAAAAGCTTCTTGGGCTTGATCAGACCACACAAAGCGAGACTTGGAACTGGTTAGTGCAGTCAAAGGAGCTGCAATAGCAGAAAAGGAGTGTATGAAACGCCTGTAGAAATTTGCAAATCCTAAAAAGGACTGAAGGGACTTTACATTATTCGGGATAGGCCAGTCCAATATCGCTTTGAGCTTGTTATTACTCATCTTAACACACTGACTGGTGATTACGTATCCTAAGAATTCCACCTGGTCAGCATGAAAGTCACACTTCTCCAGTTTGGCATAGAGACTGTTTTCACGTAGTCTCTGTAAAACAGTGGAGAAGTGTTGAAAATTTTCTTTGTATGTCAAGGAATAAATGAGGATATCATCAAGATATACAACCATGAACTGGTCTAGTAAATCCTTGAACACATTATTGATGAAATACTGGAACGGAGCTGGGGCATTACATAGACCGAATGGCATAACCAAGTATTCAAAAAGACTGTATTTTGACTTGAAGGCTGTTTTCCATTTGTCACCATCTCTGATCCACACCAGATTATAGGCTCCCCTTAAATCACATTTGGTAAAAATCTTGGAAGAACCCAGTTGATCCAACAGGATTGATATCAACGGAATAGGATACTGATTCCGGACTGTGACTGCGTTCAGTTCTCTGTAATCAATACAGGGGCGTAGGTCTCCCTCTTTCTTGGGGGACGAAGAAAAAAGGTGATGCAGCCAGAGACCTAGAGGGACCTACAAGAAGGAATATGGGCCTCTGCCAGTAGTTCAATCGGGCAATCACAAGGACGATGCAGAGGAATTTTTTCTGCCACCTTTTTATCAAAAACGTCCTTAAAAGAATCGTATTCTTTAGGAAGGAGCTCTGTAGTGATCGCCCCAATCGTACATGCTATATCCAGGAGCAAGGAACTAGGCTTTCCGGATTCCAACTTGGATACATGACAAAACCTCTGACAATGGTGCAAAGTAAATTCAACTGAACGCGATAACCAATTGATGGTAGGATTGTGTTTAGTTAACCATGGCAGACCCAGAATCAGCTTGAGTTGTGGAGCTGAAATAACATCAAAATGGATGATCTCCGAATGATTGTCACCAATGGATAACAAAAGGTCAATGGTCTGCTCCGTCACCAAACCAGAAATCGGTGATGTGCCGTCCACTGCATTAACTAACTCTGGTGTCTTCTTGGAAATCAATGGAATGGAATGATCACGTACGAATTGTGCGTCCACATAATTATCAATTGCACCTGAATTAAGCATGGGTTCAAACAGACCAGATTGTCTCAGAGGTAGAGGACAAGGTAGCCAAGACTGAGAAAGGAACCAATGATCTGGGGTCCATGACAACTTGACTCGACAAAGGGACCCTGTCTATTGTCGAGCTTTGGCGTTTCCCGCCTTCTTAGGTTTCTTGGGACAAAGCTTCAAAAAATGACCAGACGAACCACAATAGAAACATAAATGGTTAGCCCTCCGGAACTCCCTTTCTGAGGGAGTGAGCGGACCTCGAATGGCACGAATCTGCATTGGCTCGGAGGTTGAAATAGGAGTCAACACAGACAGAACAGCTGGGGTGGCTCTTTGTTCACCCTTTCGTTCTGCCTTGTGGGTGTCAATCTGCAACACAAGGTCCACCAGTTCTGGGAAACCACTAGGCACAACCGGTACCGTTGCTAGAACATCCTTTAAACTCTCCGAAAGACCTTTATAGAACAAGGCAGCTTTCTTTTCATCTGGCCAATCAGTTTCTGCAACTAGCTGGTTACAACAAAAAGACAAACCTTTTTTGGATTACCTGGCAAAATGTAAAGAAAGCAATTCAAGGTCCGTTGCCTGTGATTTATATCTGGTATCAAAAACACGGGTCATAGCCGTAATCAGTGCCTCACAATCATACAGAAGCGGGCTACTCTGTTCCAGCAGGGGATTGGCCCATACTGCAGCAGTACCCCCGAGGTTAGATAGAACAAAACCTGCCTTTGTAGTAGCATCCGGAAAGGAGGCAGGCCTACACAGGAAATGTAAATGGCACTGATTAATGAATGTTCGATAGGTCTTAGGATCCCCTAAGAACTTTTCTGGAGGAGCCAACGGAAACTGTGCTGCCATGTAGACAGGATTTGAGTCAGTTAAAGTTTGAGCCCTTCCTGAAACTGAATCCACTCCAGGACTAGGTGCTCTGGCTCCTGACTGCAAGCCAGCATGTAACTCATTGATACAACGTTGAGTAGCATCATGTGCTGCGGTCATGTCGGTTCTGAGATCAGCCACAACCTTGGATAAAGCCGCTAAATGATCAGCGGATTCTTCCATTTTTGTAGGCTTCTGAATATGTTAGTGCCCAAGGCCTAAATCCAGTAGTGGTGGCTTGACACGTCGTGATGCAATTGAGTCTTTCTGACAATATACCCCTCAAGAGTACAAAAGGACAGACTGAGGTGAGTACTGCCCGAAAATGTTTGTACACCCTGGTACTCAGACAGCTGGCTGGAAGAAAAAGTAACCAAGTATTAACGTTAGGCTTCAAACACTTATCTCAAAACAAGATGAAGAACTGATACTCACAAGCAAGAAATCAGAATGGCACTGAATAGTTCCAAGCTAGATTGGTGAGTATCCTGGAACAAGAAAGGCGACAATTACCAGGAGGACAATAGAGCAAGAAAAAAGAAAGAACCAAACTATATGTGCTTACCAATTGAGTGGACAGGATAGCAACAGCAGATGTGTTCTGGGGAATGAAGCGGTAGTCTGGGAAACACAATGTTCTGTTTCCTATTCCCGCCGGCACGAGGACACCTAAAGAGTCTTTTGATCCTTGCGCCGTTGCACAAATGTCCTTTGATCCTTGCGCCGATGCGCGACAGTCTTTGGGCAGTAGAAGAGTGAGGACGTAGCACTGATGATAGAAGAAACAATCCAAATGACTTAGGTCTTGGCAAACTGGGACGACGTGAAGAAGAAGACCAGACAGTCCGTGAAAGTTCTGAGGTATGCAATAATCGGGTAAGACGTGAAAAATTAGATGAATGCAGTCCGGGGCCGTTCCGGGTCTAGCAATGAGCAGGTAAGACTTGTGGGATGAGGCGAATGCAGTCTGTGGCCGTTCCGGGTCTAGCAATGAGTAGGTAAGACTTGAGGGATGAGACGAATGCAGTCGTGGTTGTTCCAGGTCTAGCAATGAGCAGGTAAGACTTGTGGGATGAGGCAAATGCATTCCGTTGCCGTTCCGGGTCTAGCAATGAGCAGGTAAGACTTGTGGGATGAGGTGAATGCAGTCTGTGGCCGTTGCGGGTCTAGCAATGAACAGGTAAGACTTGAGGGATGAGACAAATGCAGTCCATAGCCATTCCGGGTCTAGCAATGAGCAGGTAAGACGAAGGCAATGACAAGAACAAGGTGAGAAAGTCACAAAGGAGGCAAGGGATTCAAGGAGCCAGAAGACAAGTTAACAAGATGCGTAGCATAGGAGGTTTTGCAAATTCAGAAGCACCGTCATGCGCGGGGCGGGGCTTAAATACCGGTCAGCTGACCGCACGCATAACGCGGTTTTGTAGGCCTGAAAGTCTACCTGAAAGCAAGGGGCGCCAGCGTCTCCAACCCATAGCGTTTCCTGAAAGGAAGCGAGTAAAAAGACGTACCATGCTTCCGAGGAGTTAAAGAGCGTCCTGCTTTAGAGTGAGAACTGTACACTCTACTGTGAATTCTGGTATGTTTGTCCTTAAACGGAACCACTTTATGATCAGGCGAAGAGACATCTAATGGAACCCTGACAGTCCCTCCAGGAAGAACCACAAGTTAGTAACAAGGGGTCATGATCATTTTGGGACACAAGGGATTGATTTGTTGTTCGAGAATACTGACACTTCCTGGTAGATCCCCAGTTGGGCACCAGGAGTCAAAGTTAACAAGTTTGAATGGCTTAAAAATTGCAATCACTCTATCGCAAGATGAACTACCTAAGGGAATGACCTCTTTTTTCACACAACATCCGATCTTGACGGAATGGCACAACATACAAATCCAAATACAGGGTTGAAAAACTCAAATTGCTTCCCTGGAATAACCGGGGGCTGGACGATAGAGCAAAAGCTAGCAAAGTAGGGGCATATATCAATAGACATAGCTATGCTCCAAGAAACTCATGCACTACAGAAGGTTAACGATAGTATTCTACGACAATGGGGGAGTAAGAGATATTACACTGAATATTCATCCCAAAATAGGGGAGTCCTTACATTGATACATCCCACTTTGGGGTTTGTAACCGAGAAAAGCAAAATCGACCCTCAGGGCAGGTATATGGTTGTGTGGGGCACCGTGGCAGGCGGGAAACTGATCCTGGTTAACACGTATGGGCCCAACACAGGCGACCCCAACTTTAATATCAGTGTATTAGCTGAAATTGGCCCGACAATGGACACATGTGTGCTATGGGGAGGAGACTTCAACACCATACTCGATGTCTCCTTGGACAGATCATCTGATAAACAAAGGAACCTTACTAGATCAGCCACTGTTCTGCACCAGGCCCTGGTGCAATTAGCCCTGGTAGATGCCTGGAGAGGGATACACCCGGTGGACAGACAATACATGTTCTATTCATCAGTACACGACACAGAGTCAAGGATAGACTACTGTTTTATCTCTTCCCATCTGATCAATTCAGTGCAGCATTGTGGTATGCTCCCCTGCACACGATCTGATCACCCTCCAGTTACAATTAAAGTGATGATCCAGAATATAAATCCATCAACCAGACGGTGGAGAATGCCCCCAAATATCCTGAAAGACCCAAACGTGGTAGAGTCACTACATATTGAAATGGAAGAATTCTTCCAGCAAAACAAAGGGTCAGTAGACAAATGGTCGACAATATGAGAAACCTTCAAGGTATGGATAAGAGGTAACATAATATCTAAAACAACTGGACTTCTTAAGTTCGTTAGAACCGAATTAACGGAAACGGAAATACACCTGAAAACACTTGAAAATGACTATAGCACAACACTCGACAAACAAACACTAGCTGAAATCAACTCACACCTGCAGAAATTTTACGAACTGGCAATAAAAGAACAACAGTACATGGCTATACCAGTCCAGAGCATGCAGGTATGGAGAAGGCAATAAGGCAGGGCACCTACTAGCACGCTTACTAAAGAGTGAATATAACCACACGCCTATCACAAGTATTGTAACGGGAACCGGGTAGCTGTAAATGGAGAAGAATAAATAAATGCCGAATTCACCAAATTCTATACAGACCTATATTCAAACCATGACACAAGTACTCAGGCAGACCTGAGGGGATACCTAAGCAATATCACACTCCCTAGGCTCTCGCCAGATGACAACTTGGCCCTTGAACAACAGATAAACGGTGAAGAAATTACCGAAGCAATCAAATCACTGGCATCCGGAAAAGCCCCGGGGCCAGATGGACTGAGCTCAGAACTATACAAAGAGTACTCCGCAATACTCTCCCCAATACTAACCCTTGTATGGGAGGAGGCTATGAGAAATGGCTCCCTCCCGGACACAATGAGGGACGCCATCATCACGGTATTGTTAAAACCCAGGCGCGCCTCCCATGAACTGTCCTCCTATCGTCCCCTCTCATTAATCAACACAGACGCTAAAATCTATGCAACATTACTCGCAACCAGACTTTTACCTGAGATGACTACCTTAATACACTCAGACCAATGCGGCTTCATTCCAACACGATCCACTGCCCTAATCTTACGTAGACTGTTCGGAGTCATGGCACAGATTAAACCAGAGGTGCAGGCAGTCGCTATATCACTGGACGCCGAGAAAGCGTTCGACTCGGTCTCATGGGCATATCTGTTTGCGGTCCTAGAAAAATTTGGATTCGGCCCATACTTCCTACAATGCATCAGACTACTATACACTTCCCCCAAAGCCAGGGTCCACACGAACCACACTCTGTCCAGCCATTTCAGATTGAGTAGGGGAACTAGGCAAGAATGCCCCTTCTCTCCCATCCTTTTTGCTCTCACGATAGAACCAGTAGCGGCAGCGGTCATACAGGAGCAGGAACAGAGGGGCATAAGGGTGGCCGGAATTACCCAATCCATATCATTATTTGCTGATGATACATTACTATAAATACGCGAACCAGAGAAAAATCTTGCCCCCATATTAGAAGTGATGGAAAAATTCACTGTACACTCGGGCTATAAATAAAAACCACAAAATCTGAGATTTTTCCACTAACACCAGCCACCACCTGCCCTACACATACACACAGTCGAGATTGTCCCCTAACAATATTAGATATCTCGGAATTCTCGTCTCTAGAGACAGAACGTCCCTATAAGTTGACAACTACGAATCCCTGCTACAGATAATCCATACTAAACTACAAATATGGACTAGACTCCCTATATCACTCATCGGCCGCATCGCGGTACTTAAAATGGTGGTGCTTGCCAAGCTCCTGTACATGTTCAGTAATGTTCCAATATGGCCACGCAGACCTTTCTTTGAAAACTTGTGATCCATGGCAACAACATTCATATGGAATGGCGGAGCTAACAGAATAAAATGGGAGAAATTGGTAGAACCCTATGAAATGGGAGCCATTGCTGCACCCGACTTCGAGCTGTACTACCTGGTGGCACAAGCACAATACGCTAAATACTGGCAAGACTCAGACAGAACACCACATGTCCCCATCGAGCGACACTCGGTTCGGCCGACCGAGCTACGCTCCATAATGTTTACGAAAACCCACAGGGATAAATGTCAATTTGACCCAGCAACCTCCACGATTGCAGCCTGGGCCGCGATCTGTAAAAGACTACAAATAGACACACCCTATTACTCGCAGGCCCCGCTGTGGAATTTCCCAGGCATTAAACCCATATACGATACTAGTACACATAAGACTTGGGTTCCGGAATATGAGATCAAAATGAGAGACATGTTCCCGAACGGGAGATTCGTGACACCAGAGGACTTCGCAAACACAGTAGGGAGAAACCAATTGGTCACCCTACAATATCACCGCATGAAAGCAACATTTAAGAAACGATGGCCAACATTCCCAAAAGAACCACCCGTACATGCATGCTACCAGTCACTATAATTACAGACCGGTACAGGGGTGTCGAAGTTATACAACATAATCCAAACTCACTTACAACCATTGAATAATATCAAAGCCTCCTGGGAGGGGGACATGGTCATAACTATAGAAAAAGGGAAATGGTCAAGATAATACCTTTTATCTAAAAAAGTCTCACTGAATGCCGGCCTCAGACTGATACAATTTAAAATATTGAATAAGCTTCACTATACCCCAGTTAAAATGGTAAAATTCTACAACACACTATCTGGAAACTGTCCAAAATGTGGAAGCCCCAAAGCGGACGCATTCCATATGTACTGGGCATGTCCCCTGATCACCAGGTTCTGGCGGGAGGTTGTGGGAATACTAGAGGATGTAACACAGATCCCTGCTCAGCTCACCCCCCAAAAATACCTGTTCAGGGATATAGGGAAAGTACCAGAGAAAACTAGAAGGATGTTTAACGTTGCATGTGTAGTAGCAAAGAAATGTATTCTTCAAGCATGGAAAAGTAGTCACGCCCCTCGCACAGATAATTTCCTTAAAGAATTAACATACGTTAATGAATGTGAAGAAAATTATGTAGGAATGACACCTACAACAAGTAGACCAAAAAACATTTGGGCTCTGTTTAGAACATATCTGCGTAGAACTTTATCCGATGAAGAGAACTCTAATAGTGAGTAGACTCTGCCTAGGACCTGTTGGCTTGAAATTCTCTCTGTCACAGAAAACTCTGAAAATGTGCAAATATATCTGATTGCTGTTTAGATAAATCAGATGAAGGGGTTATGTATTCCTATTTTGTATACTTTGAAATCAGTTGAAATGTGGAACAGCTGTGATGTGATATGCAAACCAAAAATAAAAGTTCATGGAATATTCAAGGGTGGAGTAATTTCACAAAGGCCCACAAGGTCACGGCCTACGCCCAAAGGCACGGGGTAAACATACTTAAGTTACAAGAAACACATGCCCGAGGTCGACTGGCAACGGTCATCGCACCATCCTGGGGACCAAACAGATGTTATACTACCTACTCCACACAGTCTAGAGGTGTCCTGACACTAATTCATGAATCGATTAAATTCGCAATGAAAAGAAGCTATATTGACCCAGAGGGCAGTTATGTCATCTTATATTGTACAATGGCGAACAGAGAGTACCTCATAGTTAATACATATGGACCCACCGTGGACACTCCAGACTTCTTTGAGACTGTTGCTTCTATCCTTATGGGCTATGTTGGAGTCCAGATCATATTTGGGGGAGTGTTAGGTAAGATTTCCACAGAGCTGGTAAATCTTCCTTTCCTGGTTCAACCCCAGAACTTTTTGCTTTTCTAGTGGGATATTTTTCATTAATACCTCAGTGAGTGGGAACCTTTTTCCACACTCACCTAATCTTTAACTCTTTTTATGGGTGTCATTTTTAAGACTCTCCTTAGTGTCTTTTTAAAGTTATCATGTTTAACAACTTATTGGCAATAAGTGCCTGTTGTTGCTGGATTGCCCTAGGGGCTCCCCATTTAACTTTCTTGTGCTAACCTTGAGTGAACTACAGTTCCCAAGGGTAGAAAGGATCTTTGGATCCCTTTTACATTTTATTCTGTGAAACCAGCACACTCCACCTTATGTGGAGTGCTGGGGAGATACAATGTACCCCCGTTCACATTAAAACTGTAACAATTCTGTTACAGTGACAAGCTTACCTTTAATGGCTGGTGGCAGTGATACCTTTTACTAATTTGGTGCACCTTTACCGCGGGCTGTGATCACAGCTGCAGTAAAGGCACCTAAGGGTGCTCATTTTACCAAAATGGCCCCTGTATTCTTTTTCTGCCATTTTAGTGTTTCTTGTCGTTTCTTGTTCCTTCCTCTGACATCCAGGGTGGGAAATTCCTTTGTTTGAGTTTTGTCTTTGGCGGGAATCCCCTGGACACCCCGCCCAGGCTCCAGTCAGTCTGTAAGCACAGGAAGTGGGGGAGGAGTCCAAAACTTCCCCATCCTTTGTCTTACGCCTTGCTTTAACTGGGACAAATCGCAGTGGGGGGCTGGCTGTCCTGATTGGACAACCAGACGCCCCTTTCTTGTAAAATGCAGGGAGATAATGCACAGTTTGTGCTGTAGTTCCTGATAAATACTGGAAACCTGGAAGCTGAAGTCATGTTGTTTATTTGGATCATTTGTATTACAATTTCACTTGTACTGTGTGTACTGCCCTCTGTCCCTCCTAAAATAAGCCTGGCTGCTCTTTCTAGGCTCCCTGAGAGGTGGGACAGCCTTATACTAAGAGTGGATTCTTGTACTGCCTCATTTGAATGGTTTTTCTAAGCACTTAGTTGGACTTCAGAAAAACTGTCCTAACAGGGGAGACATGAACTTAATACTAAACACTGGGATGGATAGAACAGGGGCTGTACCCAGGACCCCATCACGAGCGGCACGCAGGCTACATATGCACAATACAACACTTGCGGCCTCATTACGAGGCTTGCGCTCCCGTAATGAAGGGGGTCGGTACGGGACCGGCCCCCTTCATTACGGGAGCGCGTATTACAATGTTCACTTTGCGGGACCCGGTCAGACGTCTGGTAAAACCAGATGTCTTTTCCGGGTCCCTCGAGGGGAAGAGGGAGGCAACAACGGGACACTTGTAATGTGGCTGTTGTTACCTCCCTCTCCATTCCCATTGAGCCCTATGGGGGCTCAAATGTGAATGGGGAATGGTTCCTGCAAGGAGGTCTTACCTGGTCCTCCTATGTCGGAAAGACCCGGTAAGTCCCCATTGCAGGAACCCGTTAATGGAGCCCAGTTTGGAGGCAGCCATGGAGCTAATAGCTCCATGGCTGCCTCCAAACTCGTAATGAAGCCCTTGGTGTCCGAGACGTCTGGAGGGTCTTTAACCCCCAGCTACGGGAATACACATACTATTCATCGGTGCAAGACAGTTCCTCCAGGATCTACTTCTTTCTGGTATCTGGCAAACTGATAGGCAAGGTCGAAAATGCCCAACTACTCACCACACATTGTCCGACCACGCCCCATTTACATTGTCTGTGGAGTTAGGACCATCCCCGCCTGCCTGCAGTTCATGGCACTTAAGATCAGCTGCCCTCTTGGATATAGTGTTGAAAGCTGACATTCTGGCGGATATCGAAACCTTCTTTGAATGTAACACACAACTCGCCACAACAGTGTGTGTCCGTTGGGAAGCCTTTAAAGTATACATCAGGGGAATGTCCATCTCTAGGGAGGCGGGTATACTAAAAACAATCATAAATGACCTAAGCCGCTCTGAGTCCAGGCTACGGGGATTGGAACTAGAATGCACGACGGCAGCTGACCTTGCCAAACTTGCGCAGGTAAGGGAATAACTTGAGGTGTTCGCGTCGCATGCCATGCGGGAGATTCGCTATTTCAGTCGCCCACAGGCCGCAAGGAAATATGGGGAAGGTGAGAGGCCGGGGAAAACACTAGCTAAACTAGTTAGGGGAGAATGGGGGCAGGGCTAGATTGAGTGCGTCAAGGATACGCAGGGTATCCCACAATGGTCAGACCAGCAGATATTGGAGGTCTTTGCTGAATTTTACGCTAACCTATATGCAGCACCCCAAGACCACAGTGAACAACACATCCGTGATCTTCTTGATATGACATGCATCTCCCAATCAATCAGGGATCAACTTGACTCCGCGATCACGTTGAATGAAATAGTTAAGTCTTTCTCAGACCTCGCGAAGGGTAAGGCCCCCGGGCCGGACGGACTCACCCCCAAATTTTACCAGGAACATGTGGCGATACTTGCCCCCAAATTGTTAGAGGTTTGGACTGAATCACTTCAGAAATCCATCCTCCCTCCTTCCCTATGCGAGGCAGTCTTAATGGTATTACTCAAGCCCGATAAACCTGGCGACGAATGCGGCTCGTACAGGCCCCTCTCACTTATGAATATTGACACCAAGATATTCGCAAAGATAATAGCAAAAGGTTTTCTCCTGATTATGACACATCTGTTGCACGATGACCAGAGCGTCTTCGTACCCGGGAGATCTACTTCCCATAATATCCGACAGCTCTTTAATGTTATGTCTAGGATTGACCAAAACTCTGATGCTGTGGCGGTTACATTGGATGCCCAAAAAGCTTTCGATATGGTCTCTTGGCAGTATATGTGGTTTGTCCTGGAAATGATGGGAGTAGGCCCTAATATGATTGGATATATCAAATTGTTATAAACAGCCCCTGCGGCCAGGGTCCGGGTCAACGTCTGCGTTATTCACACTTTTCAGGGGCACCCGGCAAGGCTGCCCGTTCTGCCCGATTCTTTTCACGTTGGTCATTGAACCAATGGCGGACCATATCAGAGCATGCCATGCCCATAAGGGAATACGCCTGAAAGACACTCCCGAAATAATATCCCTATATGCTGACGATGTGTTACTGTATATCAGAATCCCTGCTACCCACCTGGACCCTATCTTACGGGATGTTACACGTATAGGTACCTTCTCGGGCTTCACGATCAACTACTCTAAATCAGAGATATTTCCGCTCACCAACACAACCCAACAACCTGTGTCTGAGTACCCCCTCCACTGGTCCCCGGGGGGAATTAGATATTTGGGAGTCCGGGTGTCCCTATCCACAACGACCCTGCTAGATGAAAACTACACCACTGTCGCACAACAGGTTGAGTCAAAAATGACGAGGTGGCGCTCTCTTCCGCTATCGCTTGATGGGAAGCTCTCCCTGATTAAGATGATTCTGGTCCATAAGCTCCTATATATCTTCGGGAACGTACCTATCTGGCCGGGCAAACAATACTTCAAGAGGCTACACAAATTGTGTGCACAGTTCCTGTGGCATGCCGGCGAGGTTCGGAAAAAATTGGCAGATATGACTAATATATGAGAGAGGGGGATTCACTCCCCCTAACTTAAGACTATATTGGACAGCTGCTCAAGCCCAATATGCCACATATTGGTACCCGAGTCCACTAACTCGACTGCATGTTAAGTTAGAAACGCTTGCGGTGGCTGAGGTCAACATTATGACCCTAATATTTTGTCGGGACTATGTGCCTGATTCCCCATCTGATCCCATAGCGACTACCCTACAGGCCTGGGACCAGCTACTACACCCAACGGTAGAATCCTGCCACTATTACAAATGGCTCCCTATGTGGGGATTCCCTGGGCTTGAACCCATGCACGATAAGCTTTTAGCTCAGCATTGGCAGGCTTTAGGAACCAGGCATTGACTGACCTCTTCCCCGACGGGAGATTTCATTACCCCACAGACATGGAGACAGGGCCATTCCGGATCAGCGCTGGAGATGCTGCAGTACTACACGCTCTGTGCTGCCTTCCGTGCCATGTGGCCCTCTTGCCCGGACAAACCTCCTGACACCCCGGAGGGTGCCAACGTAGCCAACTAAAGTGGGGCCCGTGGTGTGGTCTCCTTATATAAAAGGCCCCAGACCAGTCCCCTAAAGCTCGTAGCGAATGGGCGGATGAACTAGGCATCGAGAGCTCAGACGAATTATGGAAGAAAATGTGCTCACATAGGAATAGTGGATCCCTCAACTTCTGCTTTAGATGTATGCAATATAAATTATTGAACAGATTATATTACACTCCCCATAAAATTGCTAAGTTTACTCGAAATAGTGTACAGACTTGTGCTCGTTGTCACATGGAGGGGCTGATCACTTGCATATGTTCTGGACGCGTCACGTGTTGGGGGCTTTTGGGATGAGATCCTGGGGGCTCTTACAGACATCACTAGCACTGTGGTTGATCCTGGCCCACTAGGGATGTTATTTGGAATATGAAGTACAGATGACACCAGAAAGATGGCCAAATTCTTGAATATTAGTTGCATGGTGGCTAAGAAATGTGTACTTCAAAGCTGGAAGAGCCCATCGCCTCCAACCTTTCAAAAGTGGCTTGGCGCACTCGCCTGGTCCCAGACCTGCGACGAAGAATACATTAACATGCTTCCGATGCACTCCCGCCCCAAGAATGTATGGTCAGCCTTTAATAGTTACCTTGTCAGTCGAGCCGAGAGTGCGTCCGAAACATCTTCACCCAAGACCCCGCGAGTGTAGCTTTGAATACCAAGGTGTGTGATAGATATCAGTTTTTGGGAACTGTATTACCTTGCTTTATATGAACCCTGTTATGTAGATATGCTAACCGTATCTTATGCTGCGATGCATTTGTTTGCTGTTAACTTCTGCCAATAAATAGAACATTAAAAAAAATGAAATTATGCAGGTGTTTGAGGAGACCGTGGCTGGCACGGCTTTGCCTTGACGCAATAGGTGGACCCAACTCCAACCACGCCCGGTTCTTCTTGCACAAAGAGAGTGAGGGGAAGTCAACGCTCACGTGCTCGACATTGAGTGGGAAACCTGAATCAGCACCGTTGCTACCATTGGCACCCGCCTCAGGTCACAAAGCCCTTCGCCCAGTGTAAATGCTGTGGGACCGAAGCTACTTGCCACGGTCGAGAACTTAGTTTTTTAACTCAATGCAGTCAATCTTCAATGAGGAGGGTGAGCCAATTCTGTTTGGAATGGAGCCACTAGTGGGCTCAACCATGGACCCATTTCCCGACTTTATGGCAGACCAGGCGGGTCTATTGGAGTTGATGGAGTGCCTCCATGAGGCAAGCTGACTGCATGTGTCCCTGGACGTCGAGTTGTAACAGGCTTTTGTAATGAGGCACGACACTGGTAAAGCTTGAACTAGAGCTTTAATAAGGCCCCCGGAGGTGGTAACTGCCAGAGCTGGAATGCCTACATACATTCTCAGAGGAGAACGTGAAAACGCACAGGCATTCCAATGGAGCCGCATACATTCCATGAATGTACAACATCATAACACAGGCGGACCACGTATGCACATCCCGATACCCAGGACCGCAAGATAATCAAGAATGTGGTCATGATGCTCCGTTGAAGCTGTTGATGCAGTACTACTCAATTGACATTCTTGGTTGAGGATCGCATGCGGAACAAGTTCTGCCATTCAACACCACCATTGCGGACCCCGCTATGCGACTTTTGCAGCATTTGTGCTCAGCGCTGGCGGTTGACACAGGATTAGCCAAATAAATATAAGCCGGTGAGTGGCCATCTTCCATTTCTGACAGTGCACCAGAACCCCTAAGGGCTCATGGCGCAGGCCACAATGGTTAGTTCAAGGACCTCAACCTCGACTTGGAACCGCCCCACGGATAGGGCAAAAAAAGTGTTTTTATCAGGGGAGCATGGTGCAAAAAGCAGTCAACGTCTGTTGTGCTTTTGCTAAATATTCCCACATAATGTGGAACACCATCACTGAGGTGGTCAGCATCTTCCCAACGGGGGAAATGAGGGATGTCTTTTAGATATCGGCAGAGATGGTAAAGAAATTGCTTTCCAGGCTGGACTGGATGCCACGGACTGTGTGCCTTGTGTCATGGACACGTCGACGGTGCTGCACAGATGAGCCTACCTTACAAGGTCTGGTTTTCAACAAATATCCAGACGAAGCTCCTTAATCTGACCTTCGACAGGGAGAATTGGTTTGACTCATTGGTCCCTCGAGAAATGTAAGGATTCGAAACGAACAGCGAATTCGCTGGGCCTGGCGGTGCAACAGCAGCCTGCCTCTCATGCTTCGCCTCCGCAGTCCTGGGCTTTCTACATGGTCTCTATGGAGATGCTGGTGACGCTTAACATTCCATCATGGTGGGTCATGTCCATACGTTATGTGGCGTCATGTCGTCACCAGTCCGACAGTCCAGAAGGCGTTTGCAGTCTATTTCTATGGAGGACGCCGGGTGAGCTGTGCAGCGCAATAACACCCTTCATTACAGGGCGCTTTATATCCTTCTATTCCCTCCTTTCTTGTGGTTCCCGATGCCTTTCGGTTCCCCTGCCTTCCGCTGGCGCTCTCCTCTCTTCCCCTCCTTGCTGCTTGCTGGCTGTTCTTGGCCTTCTGCCCTCAGGTTCTCTACATTACCGGATCTCCATCCTGGAGTTGTTTCTCTTCTGCCTGGAGCCTGCCTCATTGGTGCTTCACCCTCTTTGATTAAGAACGGATAGGAACACTTTACTTGCACTACAACTTGCAGGTTTTTTCCCTAAGAAGGGTTTTCGTGTCTACTTGGCTCTGCATCCTCTGGGCAGGGCTAAGAACTAGTTCCCACTCCTGGGTTGCGGTGGCTGCCCAGGGGACTAGAAGCTGCACTCGTCAACATACACCATTACTGAGCACAAAGGTAAGGCGTGATCTTGACACTGCCAAGCAGACTTTCGCTTTTGGGTCTAGAGGATCAGGCTACGGGCAGTATCCCAAGTTCCCTAGAAGGGCACAGCTTCCTCAGGCCAAGCAGGTACAACATAGGTTCCCACATGTGGGGAGAGGCAGGGGGGCATCCAGACACACTACTCCTGCTGTAGCGTTGACAGCACCCTTATCTCACAAACTTCTTTGATGTCTCCCCCATGCATTTCCAGTTGGTGGGAGAGTCTCTGGTTCATAAGCAAATGGAAGATCACTTTCGATGCCCGGGTCCTGCATTTGGTTGAGCTAGGCTACTGCCTGCCATTCCTGAAGTGACCCTTGGACAGACCTCCACCACCCTCCCGGCAGCCGGAAAATGAACTCCAGGAGAAACTGCAAGCCCTTCTGTTGAAGGGAGCAGTAGAGGCAATGCCATCTGGAGAGAAGGGTTTGGGTTGGTACTCTCAGTACTTTCTAATTCCGAAGAAATGTGGAGGACTCTGTCCCATCATTGGCATCAGAGCCTTGAACACATTCCTGAGGAAGGATACATTCAGGATGGTGACATTGTGGGCGTTTCCCAGGCTCTGCAGTACCAGGATTGACTGATGTTGCTGGACCTTCAAGACGCTTGTTTTCATGTGTCTATCCACAGGTAGCACAGGCGGTTCCTGAGGTTCGTCATTGGGGACGCCCATTATCAGTTCAAGGGGCTCCCTTTTGGCCTGCCCTCCACACCCAGGGTTTTTACCAAGTTGATGGCAATTATGGCAGCCCATCCCAGGAGATCAGGCATCTTTTTATTCCCATACTTGGATGATTAACTGATCTGGATTCGGTCTCCAGAGCAGGTTTTGAGCCACCTCAAGGACACTTCCTCCTTGCTACACAACTTTGGCTTCTCCTTGAATTTACAGAAGTTGCAGGTTTCACTGGCAAAGAGGCTCCAATTCAAGGATATCCTTCCCGAGGAGAGAGTTACCAAGGTGGCACGAATGGTTAGTCTTTTCCAGAATTGCAGCAGTCTCACAGCGTCTACTTTTCTGCGCCTGTTGGACCTCATGGCATCCTGCATCTTCACCTAGATAACATCCCAAGATTGCGCTTCTTTCAAAAATTCAACAATTCATACCAATTTGACATACTCCCTAAATTATAACCGCTGTGTTATGTGTTTAATTTCTCACTTCATTGTATAAAAGTCTTAATGAATTCAGTAATTAAACTGCGTAACACATTAGTTATAATTTAGGGACTATGTAAAATAGGTATGAATTTTTTAAACAAGCACAATCTTGGGATGTTATCTAGTTGAAAGGTCATTTGCATAGGGCACGTTATGGGGGTGGGGGATGCCAGGTAAACCGTATGCTGCTTTTTGGATAGAGCTTTGTTCATGCTTGCATAAACGTGAAAATCATTGAGCCATTGAAATATTAGCGCAACAAGTATCATTTAAGGTACCTATATTTTGACAGACATAAGATCCCTGCAGTGGTTTCTGATGAGCCAATGGTTTTAGTGCCCAGGCAAATTAAAGTGTTTAGGTCAGTTGTCAATGACCTGGCGTGGTGGAGCGGCAGACAAACATGTTGGCAGGAGAGCCATTCTGGGCACCTTGTCCAGAGGCTCAGGTGGTCACGGACACCTTTTTGAAGGGCTGGGGGGGTTCATTGTGGGCCTCTCCATTCCAGATCAGTTGTCACCCGTCCCAGAAGGAGAAATGTTCCACATCAACTGTGCTCTAGTTGTGGACAGTCAGACTGGCACTGACTGGCACTGAAAGCATTTGCGCCTTCTGTCCAGTGGAAACATGTCCTGGTCCTGACAAACAACTCAGTGACCATGCACTACCTCAACAAGTAGGGAGGCGTGAGGTGACTGCCCCTGTGCAGGGAGGCCATGCAACTATGGTTCTGGATACTGGAGAACAATATCTCTGGCTCTGTAGCTCATCTGGCAGGGGTAGAGAATGGGTTGGCAGACGCTCTGAGCAGGACGGAACTCGGTTTCCAATTGAGTGGGAGCTATGCTGGAATTCATTGCGGATATCTTCACCTGAGGGGCACCCTGGCAGTGGACCTGTTTACGACGGATAATGCAAAAAATGCAGACAGGGGGCACTGTGGGAACGTGTTCTTCATGGATTTTAGGGAGAATTCTCTCTTTAGGCTGAATTTCCCCCAGCTTTGCTGGATTTCTGGAGTTTGTTTGTTTCTCCTGCCAAGAGTGAGACTCTTTTTCTCCCACTCTTGGACATGATTTATGGTGTTCCTTTGACTGTTAATGTGTTTTATGGGCTATGGGGTCCTTCACTCCATAGGGTCTCACGTGTTTTACTATGTGTGTTACACAGCACCCTCCGTGCAGTAATACAGGGGTGTCATAGTGACACCCCACCATAGACTCCATACCCTGGGACTGACTACTGTCTCCCAGGGCATGTAAAGTCACCATTGGCTTTACTAGTCCCAAGTTATTAACAGAAACCAGTACAAACCATCATATTGTGGACGTACTGGTCGGGGCAATTCGATTGCCCCGGGGTCTGTTAGTCGAGGGGGCACGTCTCTGTCCCCCCTGATCGAGTTTTGGCTGGTGGCAGTGGAAACTACTTTTTATATTCGACCGCAAATATTTCCCTATGGGATTTTCCCATTGTTCGAGGCTACCAACTTTAATTATTTAATTCTCATAACCTCGAACATACCGCCGGTTTATTTAATTAATATTAATTCGCCGGTTGGTATTTTTTGCCAGGACTCGATTCTAAAATGGCGTTTGTGTTCTCGTCTGTGACTCCAACCCAAGTCGAGCCCCTTGTTCCACTTTTTGGCGGGCTTTTCCACAGAAGCCTCCAAAAGTGGTGCCACTCTATCTAGGTACCACAGGGGGTGTCGGAGAGGGTTTAGGCACCCTGGACTGAGTTACCTTGGTAACTCAAGTCGCACTCTTGTGTGATTGGCCCAAGTGGTGAGCCGACCGGCTCACCACTTAGCATGTTTGATTGACAACTAGGCTGAGTGACTGGAACTTCAGAAGTCGCCACAGGACCTGAGAATCCGACGAGGGAGAAGCTGAGCCGACCTACCACGACGACACCACCGGTGGAGCCCTGCGGAACCGACTCACCACTTCCCGACAACAGAGAAGTTCTCCCGGCTGGAGAGGCTTCTTCCCCTGACTGGTGGGCACAACCAGTTTACCTTTTTTTTCTTCGCACCCCAGACCGGTTTGTGGTCAAACTGCCCGTGCCAAGCACCCCGGAGGCCGGATAGCCACTTACCACTGAACCGCGAATCAACGGACCGCTCCTTGTACCTGAGAAACTCCACGGCTGGTTTCTTCCCTGGCAGTGCAACGGACTCCTGTCTTCCTCCCCGACGAGATCCTCTCTTCCCTCGGACGAAGCACCGACTTGCATCCGCTGCCAGGAACAACTGCCCCCGCTGGAGTATTCTCACCACTTTAAGGTACTGTGTCCCGCCTGTTCTCCCTTGCAACAGATTGTCCAAGGTGTCCTGTAAATCCTTGACTTTCTGACTAGGTTGACCTCAGACTTGCTAACTTTGCCTTTCTGAACTGATCCCACCTCTTTTTGACTTTTCTGCAAAGACTTGGAGTGCATTTCCACTGTGTGATCTTGGGCACATTCTGCCTTGCTCCCTTCCAAGAGTGGACCTGGCCTATGAAATTTTTGCTCCCTCCAGGAAGAACCACAAGTTAGTAACAAGGGGTCATGATCATTTTGGGACACAAGGGATTGATTTGTTGTTCGAGAATACTGACACTTCCTGGTAGATCCCCAGTTGGGCACCAGGAGTCAAAGTTAACAAGTTTGAATGGCTTAAAAATTGCAATCACTCTATCGCAAGATGAACTACCTAAGGGAATGACCTCTTTTTTCACACAACATCCGATCTTGACGGAATGGCACAACATACAAATCCAAATACAGGGTTGAAAAACTCAAATTGCTTCCCTGGAATAACCGGGGGCTGGACGATAGAGCAAAAGCTAGCAAAGTAGGGGCATATATCAATAGACATAGCTATGCTCCAAGAAACTCATGCACTACAGAAGGTTAACGATAGTATTCTACGACAATGGGGGAGTAAGAGATATTACACTGAATATTCATCCCAAAATAGGGGAGTCCTTACATTGATACATCCCACTTTGGGGTTTGTAACCGAGAAAAGCAAAATCGACCCTCAGGGCAGGTATATGGTTGTGTGGGGCACCGTGGCAGGCGGGAAACTGATCCTGGTTAACACGTATGGGCCCAACACAGGCGACCCCAACTTTAATATCAGTGTATTAGCTGAAATTGGCCCGACAATGGACACATGTGTGCTATGGGGAGGAGACTTCAACACCATACTCGATGTCTCCTTGGACAGATCATCTGATAAACAAAGGAACCTTACTAGATCAGCCACTGTTCTGCACCAGGCCCTGGTGCAATTAGCCCTGGTAGATGCCTGGAGAGGGATACACCCGGTGGACAGACAATACATGTTCTATTCATCAGTACACGACACAGAGTCAAGGATAGACTACTGTTTTATCTCTTCCCATCTGATCAATTCAGTGCAGCATTGTGGTATGCTCCCCTGCACACGATCTGATCACCCTCCAGTTACAATTAAAGTGATGATCCAGAATATAAATCCATCAACCAGACGGTGGAGAATGCCCCCAAATATCCTGAAAGACCCAAACGTGGTAGAGTCACTACATATTGAAATGGAAGAATTCTTCCAGCAAAACAAAGGGTCAGTAGACAAATGGTCGACAATATGAGAAACCTTCAAGGTATGGATAAGAGGTAACATAATATCTAAAACAACTGGACTTCTTAAGTTCGTTAGAACCGAATTAACGGAAACGGAAATACACCTGAAAACACTTGAAAATGACTATAGCACAACACTCGACAAACAAACACTAGCTGAAATCAACTCACACCTGCAGAAATTTTACGAACTGGCAATAAAAGAACAACAGTACATGGCTATACCAGTCCAGAGCATGCAGGTATGGAGAAGGCAATAAGGCAGGGCACCTACTAGCACGCTTACTAAAGAGTGAATATAACCACACGCCTATCACAAGTATTGTAACGGGAACCGGGTAGCTGTAAATGGAGAAGAATAAATAAATGCCGAATTCACCAAATTCTATACAGACCTATATTCAAACCATGACACAAGTACTCAGGCAGACCTGAGGGGATACCTAAGCAATATCACACTCCCTAGGCTCTCGCCAGATGACAACTTGGCCCTTGAACAACAGATAAACAGTGAAGAAATTACCGAAGCAATCAAATCACTGGCATCCGGAAAAGCCCCGGGGCCAGATGGACTGAGCTCAGAACTATACAAAGAGTACTCCGCAATACTCTCCCCAATACTAACCCTTGTATGGGAGGAGGCTATGAGAAATGGCTCCCTCCCGGACACAATGAGGGACGCCATCATCACGGTATTGTTAAAACCCAGGCGCGCCTCCCATGAACTGTCCTCCTATCGTCCCCTCTCATTAATCAACACAGACGCTAAAATCTATGCAACATTACTCGCAACCAGACTTTTACCTGAGATGACTACCTTAATACACTCAGACCAATGCGGCTTCATTCCAACACGATCCACTGCCCTAATCTTACGTAGACTGTTCGGAGTCATGGCACAGATTAAACCAGAGGTGCAGGCAGTCGCTATATCACTGGACGCCGAGAAAGCGTTCGACTCGGTCTCATGGGCATATCTGTTTGCGGTCCTAGAAAAATTTGGATTCGGCCCATACTTCCTACAATGCATCAGACTACTATACACTTCCCCCAAAGCCAGGGTCCACACGAACCACACTCTGTCCAGCCATTTCAGATTGAGTAGGGGAACTAGGCAAGAATGCCCCTTCTCTCCCATCCTTTTTGCTCTCACGATAGAACCAGTAGCGGCAGCGGTCATACAGGAGCAGGAACAGAGGGGCATAAGGGTGGCCGGAATTACCCAATCCATATCATTATTTGCTGATGATACATTACTATAAATACGCGAACCAGAGAAAAATCTTGCCCCCATATTAGAAGTGATGGAAAAATTCACTGTACACTCGGGCTATAAATAAAAACCACAAAATCTGAGATTTTTCCACTAACACCAGCCACCACCTGCCCTACACATACACACAGTCGAGATTGTCCCCTAACAATATTAGATATCTCGGAATTCTCGTCTCTAGAGACAGAACGTCCCTATAAGTTGACAACTACGAATCCCTGCTACAGATAATCCATACTAAACTACAAATATGGACTAGACTCCCTATATCACTCATCGGCCGCATCGCGGTACTTAAAATGGTGGTGCTTGCCAAGCTCCTGTACATGTTCAGTAATGTTCCAATATGGCCACGCAGACCTTTCTTTGAAAACTTGTGATCCATGGCAACAACATTCATATGGAATGGCGGAGCTAACAGAATAAAATGGGAGAAATTGGTAGAACCCTATGAAATGGGAGCCATTGCTGCACCCGACTTCGAGCTGTACTACCTGGTGGCACAAGCACAATACGCTAAATACTGGCAAGACTCAGACAGAACACCACATGTCCCCATCGAGCGACACTCGGTTCGGCCGACCGAGCTACGCTCCATAATGTTTACGAAAACCCACAGGGATAAATGTCAATTTGACCCAGCAACCTCCACGATTGCAGCCTGGGCCGCGATCTGTAAAAGACTACAAATAGACACACCCTATTACTCGCAGGCCCCGCTGTGGAATTTCCCAGGCATTAAACCCATATACGATACTAGTACACATAAGACTTGGGTTCCGGAATATGAGATCAAAATGAGAGACATGTTCCCGAACGGGAGATTCGTGACACCAGAGGACTTCGCAAACACAGTAGGGAGAAACCAATTGGTCACCCTACAATATCACCGCATGAAAGCAACATTTAAGAAACGATGGCCAACATTCCCAAAAGAACCACCCGTACATGCATGCTACCAGTCACTATAATTACAGACCGGTACAGGGGTGTCGAAGTTATACAACATAATCCAAACTCACTTACAACCATTGAATAATATCAAAGCCTCCTGGGAGGGGGACATGGTCATAACTATAGAAAAAGGGAAATGGTCAAGATAATACCTTTTATCTAAAAAAGTCTCACTGAATGCCGGCCTCAGACTGATACAATTTAAAATATTGAATAAGCTTCACTATACCCCAGTTAAAATGGTAAAATTCTACAACACACTATCTGGAAACTGTCCAAAATGTGGAAGCCCCAAAGCGGACGCATTCCATATGTACTGGGCATGTCCCCTGATCACCAGGTTCTGGCGGGAGGTTGTGGGAATACTAGAGGATGTAACACAGATCCCTGCTCAGCTCACCCCCCAAAAATACCTGTTCAGGGATATAGGGAAAGTACCAGAGAAAACTAGAAGGATGTTTAACGTTGCATGTGTAGTAGCAAAGAAATGTATTCTTCAAGCATGGAAAAGTAGTCACGCCCCTCGCACAGATAATTTCCTTAAAGAATTAACATACGTTAATGAATGTGAAGAAAATTATGTAGGAATGACACCTACAACAAGTAGACCAAAAAACATTTGGGCTCTGTTTAGAACATATCTGCGTAGAACTTTATCCGATGAAGAGAACTCTAATAGTGAGTAGACTCTGCCTAGGACCTGTTGGCTTGAAATTCTCTCTGTCACAGAAAACTCTGAAAATGTGCAAATATATCTGATTGCTGTTTAGATAAATCAGATGAAGGGGTTATGTATTCCTATTTTGTATACTTTGAAATCAGTTGAAATGTGGAACAGCTGTGATGTGATATGCAAACCAAAAATAAAAGTTCATGGAATATTCAAGGGTGGAGTAATTTCACAAAGGCCCACAAGGTCACGGCCTACGCCCAAAGGCACGGGGTAAACATACTTAAGTTACAAGAAACACATGCCCGAGGTCGACTGGCAACGGTCATCGCACCATCCTGGGGACCAAACAGATGTTATACTACCTACTCCAGACAGTCTAGAGGTGTCCTGACACTAATTCATGAATCGATTAAATTCGCAATGAAAAGAAGCTATATTGACCCAGAGGGCAGTTATGTCATCTTATATTGTACAATGGCGAACAGAGAGTACCTCATAGTTAATACATATGGACCCACCGTGGACACTCCAGACTTCTTTGAGACTGTTGCTTCTATCCTTATGGGCTATGTTGGAGTCCAGATCATATTTGGGGGAGTGTTAGGTAAGATTTCCACAGAGCTGGTAAATCTTCCTTTCCTGGTTCAACCCCAGAACTTTTTGCTTTTCTAGTGGGATATTTTTCATTAATACCTCAGTGAGTGGGAACCTTTTTCCACACTCACCTAATCTTTAACTCTTTTTATGGGTGTCATTTTTAAGACTCTCCTTAGTGTCTTTTTAAAGTTATCATGTTTAACAACTTATTGGCAATAAGTGCCTGTTGTTGCTGGATTGCCCTAGGGGCTCCCCATTTAACTTTCTTGTGCTAACCTTGAGTGAACTACAGTTCCCAAGGGTAGAAAGGATCTTTGGATCCCTTTTACATTTTATTCTGTGAAACCAGCACACTCCACCTTATGTGGAGTGCTGGGGAGATACAATGTACCCCCGTTCACATTAAAACTGTAACAATTCTGTTACAGTGACAAGCTTACCTTTAATGGCTGGTGGCAGTGATACCTTTTACTAATTTGGTGCACCTTTACCGCGGGCTGTGATCACAGCTGCAGTAAAGGCACCTAAGGGTGCTCATTTTACCAAAATGGCCCCTGTATTCTTTTTCTGCCATTTTAGTGTTTCTTGTCGTTTCTTGTTCCTTCCTCTGACATCCAGGGTGGGAAATTCCTTTGTTTGAGTTTTGTCTTTGGCGGGAATCCCCTGGACACCCCGCCCAGGCTCCAGTCAGTCTGTAAGCACAGGAAGTGGGGGAGGAGTCCAAAACTTCCCCATCCTTTGTCTTACGCCTTGCTTTAACTGGGACAAATCGCAGTGGGGGGCTGGCTGTCCTGATTGGACAACCAGACGCCCCTTTCTTGTAAAATGCAGGGAGATAATGCACAGTTTGTGCTGTAGTTCCTGATAAATACTGGAAACCTGGAAGCTGAAGTCATGTTGTTTATTTGGATCATTTGTATTACAATTTCACTTGTACTGTGTGTACTGCCCTCTGTCCCTCCTAAAATAAGCCTGGCTGCTCTTTCTAGGCTCCCTGAGAGGTGGGACAGCCTTATACTAAGAGTGGATTCTTGTACTGCCTCATTTGAATGGTTTTTCTAAGCACTTAGTTGGACTTCAGAAAAACTGTCCTAACAGGGGAGACATGAACTTAATACTAAACACTGGGATGGATAGAACAGGGGCTGTACCCAGGACCCCATCACGAGCGGCACGCAGGCTACATATGCACAATACAACACTTGCGGCCTCATTACGAGGCTTGCGCTCCCGTAATGAAGGGGGTCGGTACGGGACCGGCCCCCTTCATTACGGGAGCGCGTATTACAATGTTCACTTTGCGGGACCCGGTCAGACGTCTGGTAAAACCAGATGTCTTTTCCGGGTCCCTCGAGGGGAAGAGGGAGGCAACAACGGGACACTTGTAATGTGGCTGTTGTTACCTCCCTCTCCATTCCCATTGAGCCCTATGGGGGCTCAAATGTGAATGGGGAATGGTTCCTGCAAGGAGGTCTTACCTGGTCCTCCTATGTCGGAAAGACCCGGTAAGTCCCCATTGCAGGAACCCGTTAATGGAGCCCAGTTTGGAGGCAGCCATGGAGCTAATAGCTCCATGGCTGCCTCCAAACTCGTAATGAAGCCCTTGGTGTCCGAGACGTCTGGAGGGTCTTTAACCCCCAGCTACGGGAATACACATACTATTCATCGGTGCAAGACAGTTCCTCCAGGATCTACTTCTTTCTGGTATCTGGCAAACTGATAGGCAAGGTCGAAAATGCCCAACTACTCACCACACATTGTCCGACCACGCCCCATTTACATTGTCTGTGGAGTTAGGACCATCCCCGCCTGCCTGCAGTTCATGGCACTTAAGATCAGCTGCCCTCTTGGATATAGTGTTGAAAGCTGACATTCTGGCGGATATCGAAACCTTCTTTGAATGTAACACACAACTCGCCACAACAGTGTGTGTCCGTTGGGAAGCCTTTAAAGTATACATCAGGGGAATGTCCATCTCTAGGGAGGCGGGTATACTAAAAACAATCATAAATGACCTAAGCCGCTCTGAGTCCAGGCTACGGGGATTGGAACTAGAATGCACGACGGCAGCTGACCTTGCCAAACTTGCGCAGGTAAGGGAATAACTTGAGGTGTTCGCGTCGCATGCCATGCGGGAGATTCGCTATTTCAGTCGCCCACAGGCCGCAAGGAAATATGGGGAAGGTGAGAGGCCGGGGAAAACACTAGCTAAACTAGTTAGGGGAGAATGGGGGCAGGGCTAGATTGAGTGCGTCAAGGATACGCAGGGTATCCCACAATGGTCAGACCAGCAGATATTGGAGGTCTTTGCTGAATTTTACGCTAACCTATATGCAGCACCCCAAGACCACAGTGAACAACACATCCGTGATCTTCTTGATATGACATGCATCTCCCAATCAATCAGGGATCAACTTGACTCCGCGATCACGTTGAATGAAATAGTTAAGTCTTTCTCAGACCTCGCGAAGGGTAAGGCCCCCGGGCCGGACGGACTCACCCCCAAATTTTACCAGGAACATGTGGCGATACTTGCCCCCAAATTGTTAGAGGTTTGGACTGAATCACTTCAGAAATCCATCCTCCCTCCTTCCCTATGCGAGGCAGTCTTAATGGTATTACTCAAGCCCGATAAACCTGGCGACGAATGCGGCTCGTACAGGCCCCTCTCACTTATGAATATTGACACCAAGATATTCGCAAAGATAATAGCAAAAGGTTTTCTCCTGATTATGACACATCTGTTGCACGATGACCAGAGCGTCTTCGTACCCGGGAGATCTACTTCCCATAATATCCGACAGCTCTTTAATGTTATGTCTAGGATTGACCAAAACTCTGATGCTGTGGCGGTTACATTGGATGCCCAAAAAGCTTTCGATATGGTCTCTTGGCAGTATATGTGGTTTGTCCTGGAAATGATGGGAGTAGGCCCTAATATGATTGGATATATCAAATTGTTATAAACAGCCCCTGCGGCCAGGGTCCGGGTCAACGTCTGCGTTATTCACACTTTTCAGGGGCACCCGGCAAGGCTGCCCGTTCTGCCCGATTCTTTTCACGTTGGTCATTGAACCAATGGCGGACCATATCAGAGCATGCCATGCCCATAAGGGAATACGCCTGAAAGACACTCCCGAAATAATATCCCTATATGCTGACGATGTGTTACTGTATATCAGAATCCCTGCTACCCACCTGGACCCTATCTTACGGGATGTTACACGTATAGGTACCTTCTCGGGCTTCACGATCAACTACTCTAAATCAGAGATATTTCCGCTCACCAACACAACCCAACAACCTGTGTCTGAGTACCCCCTCCACTGGTCCCCGGGGGGAATTAGATATTTGGGAGTCCGGGTGTCCCTATCCACAACGACCCTGCTAGATGAAAACTACACCACTGTCGCACAACAGGTTGAGTCAAAAATGACGAGGTGGCGCTCTCTTCCGCTATCGCTTGATGGGAAGCTCTCCCTGATTAAGATGATTCTGGTCCATAAGCTCCTATATATCTTCGGGAACGTACCTATCTGGCCGGGCAAACAATACTTCAAGAGGCTACACAAATTGTGTGCACAGTTCCTGTGGCATGCCGGCGAGGTTCGGAAAAAATTGGCAGATATGACTAATATATGAGAGAGGGGGATTCACTCCCCCTAACTTAAGACTATATTGGACAGCTGCTCAAGCCCAATATGCCACATATTGGTACCCGAGTCCACTAACTCGACTGCATGTTAAGTTAGAAACGCTTGCGGTGGCTGAGGTCAACATTATGACCCTAATATTTTGTCGGGACTATGTGCCTGATTCCCCATCTGATCCCATAGCGACTACCCTACAGGCCTGGGACCAGCTACTACACCCAACGGTAGAATCCTGCCACTATTACAAATGGCTCCCTATGTGGGGATTCCCTGGGCTTGAACCCATGCACGATAAGCTTTTAGCTCAGCATTGGCAGGCTTTAGGAACCAGGCATTGACTGACCTCTTCCCCGACGGGAGATTTCATTACCCCACAGACATGGAGACAGGGCCATTCCGGATCAGCGCTGGAGATGCTGCAGTACTACACGCTCTGTGCTGCCTTCCGTGCCATGTGGCCCTCTTGCCCGGACAAACCTCCTGACACCCCGGAGGGTGCCAACGTAGCCAACTAAAGTGGGGCCCGTGGTGTGGTCTCCTTATATAAAAGGCCCCAGACCAGTCCCCTAAAGCTCGTAGCGAATGGGCGGATGAACTAGGCATCGAGAGCTCAGACGAATTATGGAAGAAAATGTGCTCACATAGGAATAGTGGATCCCTCAACTTCTGCTTTAGATGTATGCAATATAAATTATTGAACAGATTATATTACACTCCCCATAAAATTGCTAAGTTTACTCGAAATAGTGTACAGACTTGTGCTCGTTGTCACATGGAGGGGCTGATCACTTGCATATGTTCTGGACGCGTCACGTGTTGGGGGCTTTTGGGATGAGATCCTGGGGGCTCTTACAGACATCACTAGCACTGTGGTTGATCCTGGCCCACTAGGGATGTTATTTGGAATATGAAGTACAGATGACACCAGAAAGATGGCCAAATTCTTGAATATTAGTTGCATGGTGGCTAAGAAATGTGTACTTCAAAGCTGGAAGAGCCCATCGCCTCCAACCTTTCAAAAGTGGCTTGGCGCACTCGCCTGGTCCCAGACCTGCGACGAAGAATACATTAACATGCTTCCGATGCACTCCCGCCCCAAGAATGTATGGTCAGCCTTTAATAGTTACCTTGTCAGTCGAGCCGAGAGTGCGTCCGAAACATCTTCACCCAAGACCCCGCGAGTGTAGCTTTGAATACCAAGGTGTGTGATAGATATCAGTTTTTGGGAACTGTATTACCTTGCTTTATATGAACCCTGTTATGTAGATATGCTAACCGTATCTTATGCTGCGATGCATTTGTTTGCTGTTAACTTCTGCCAATAAATAGAACATTAAAAAAAATGAAATTATGCAGGTGTTTGAGGAGACCGTGGCTGGCACGGCTTTGCCTTGACGCAATAGGTGGACCCAACTCCAACCACGCCCGGTTCTTCTTGCACAAAGAGAGTGAGGGGAAGTCAACGCTCACGTGCTCGACATTGAGTGGGAAACCTGAATCAGCACCGTTGCTACCATTGGCACCCGCCTCAGGTCACAAAGCCCTTCGCCCAGTGTAAATGCTGTGGGACCGAAGCTACTTGCCACGGTCGAGAACTTAGTTTTTTAACTCAATGCAGTCAATCTTCAATGAGGAGGGTGAGCCAATTCTGTTTGGAATGGAGCCACTAGTGGGCTCAACCATGGACCCATTTCCCGACTTTATGGCAGACCAGGCGGGTCTATTGGAGTTGATGGAGTGCCTCCATGAGGCAAGCTGACTGCATGTGTCCCTGGACGTCGAGTTGTAACAGGCTGTTGTAATGAGGCACGACACTGGTAAAGCTTGAACTAGAGCTTTAATAAGGCCCCCGGAGGTGGTAACTGCCAGAGCTGGAATGCCTACATACATTCTCAGAGGAGAACGTGAAAACGCACAGGCATTCCAATGGAGCCGCATACATTCCATGAATGTACAACATCATAACACAGGCGGACCACGTATGCACATCCCGATACCCAGGACCGCAAGATAATCAAGAATGTGGTCATGATGCTCCGTTGAAGCTGTTGATGCAGTACTACTCAATTGACATTCTTGGTTGAGGATCGCATGCGGAACAAGTTCTGCCATTCAACACCACCATTGCGGACCCCGCTATGCGACTTTTGCAGCATTTGTGCTCAGCGCTGGCGGTTGACACAGGATTAGCCAAATAAATATAAGCCGGTGAGTGGCCATCTTCCATTTCTGACAGTGCACCAGAACCCCTAAGGGCTCATGGCGCAGGCCACAATGGTTAGTTCAAGGACCTCAACCTCGACTTGGAACCGCCCCACGGATAGGGCAAAAAAAGTGTTTTTATCAGGGGAGCATGGTGCAAAAAGCAGTCAACGTCTGTTGTGCTTTTGCTAAATATTCCCACATAATGTGGAACACCATCACTGAGGTGGTCAGCATCTTCCCAACGGGGGAAATGAGGGATGTCTTTTAGATATCGGCAGAGATGGTAAAGAAATTGCTTTCCAGGCTGGACTGGATGCCACGGACTGTGTGCCTTGTGTCATGGACACGTCGACGGTGCTGCACAGATGAGCCTACCTTACAAGGTCTGGTTTTCAACAAATATCCAGACGAAGCTCCTTAATCTGACCTTCGACAGGGAGAATTGGTTTGACTCATTGGTCCCTCGAGAAATGTAAGGATTCGAAACGAACAGCGAATTCGCTGGGCCTGGCGGTGCAACAGCAGCCTGCCTCTCATGCTTCGCCTCCGCAGTCCTGGGCTTTCTACATGGTCTCTATGGAGATGCTGGTGACGCTTAACATTCCATCATGGTGGGTCATGTCCATACGTTATGTGGCGTCATGTCGTCACCAGTCCGACAGTCCAGAAGGCGTTTGCAGTCTATTTCTATGGAGGACGCCGGGTGAGCTGTGCAGCGCAATAACACCCTTCATTACAGGGCGCTTTATATCCTTCTATTCCCTCCTTTCTTGTGGTTCCCGATGCCTTTCGGTTCCCCTGCCTTCCGCTGGCGCTCTCCTCTCTTCCCCTCCTTGCTGCTTGCTGGCTGTTCTTGGCCTTCTGCCCTCAGGTTCTCTACATTACCGGATCTCCATCCTGGAGTTGTTTCTCTTCTGCCTGGAGCCTGCCTCATTGGTGCTTCACCCTCTTTGATTAAGAACGGATAGGAACACTTTACTTGCACTACAACTTGCAGGTTTTTTCCCTAAGAAGGGTTTTCGTGTCTACTTGGCTCTGCATCCTCTGGGCAGGGCTAAGAACTAGTTCCCACTCCTGGGTTGCGGTGGCTGCCCAGGGGACTAGAAGCTGCACTCGTCAACATACACCATTACTGAGCACAAAGGTAAGGCGTGATCTTGACACTGCCAAGCAGACTTTCGCTTTTGGGTCTAGAGGATCAGGCTACGGGCAGTATCCCAAGTTCCCTAGAAGGGCACAGCTTCCTCAGGCCAAGCAGGTACAACATAGGTTCCCACATGTGGGGAGAGGCAGGGGGGCATCCAGACACACTACTCCTGCTGTAGCGTTGACAGCACCCTTATCTCACAAACTTCTTTGATGTCTCCCCCATGCATTTCCAGTTGGTGGGAGAGTCTCTGGTTCATAAGCAAATGGAAGATCACTTTCGATGCCCGGGTCCTGCATTTGGTTGAGCTAGGCTACTGCCTGCCATTCCTGAAGTGACCCTTGGACAGACCTCCACCACCCTCCCGGCAGCCGGAAAATGAACTCCAGGAGAAACTGCAAGCCCTTCTGTTGAAGGGAGCAGTAGAGGCAATGCCATCTGGAGAGAAGGGTTTGGGTTGGTACTCTCAGTACTTTCTAATTCCGAAGAAATGTGGAGGACTCTGTCCCATCATTGGCATCAGAGCCTTGAACACATTCCTGAGGAAGGATACATTCAGGATGGTGACATTGTGGGCGTTTCCCAGGCTCTGCAGTACCAGGATTGACTGATGTTGCTGGACCTTCAAGACGCTTGTTTTCATGTGTCTATCCACAGGTAGCACAGGCGGTTCCTGAGGTTCGTCATTGGGGACGCCCATTATCAGTTCAAGGGGCTCCCTTTTGGCCTGCCCTCCACACCCAGGGTTTTTACCAAGTTGATGGCAATTATGGCAGCCCATCCCAGGAGATCAGGCATCTTTTTATTCCCATACTTGGATGATTAACTGATCTGGATTCGGTCTCCAGAGCAGGTTTTGAGCCACCTCAAGGACACTTCCTCCTTGCTACACAACTTTGGCTTCTCCTTGAATTTACAGAAGTTGCAGGTTTCACTGGCAAAGAGGCTCCAATTCAAGGATATCCTTCCCGAGGAGAGAGTTACCAAGGTGGCACGAATGGTTAGTCTTTTCCAGAATTGCAGCAGTCTCACAGCGTCTACTTTTCTGCGCCTGTTGGACCTCATGGCATCCTGCATCTTCACCTAGATAACATCCCAAGATTGCGCTTCTTTCAAAAATTCAACAATTCATACCAATTTGACATACTCCCTAAATTATAACCGCTGTGTTATGTGTTTAATTTCTCACTTCATTGTATAAAAGTCTTAATGAATTCAGTAATTAAACTGCGTAACACATTAGTTATAATTTAGGGACTATGTAAAATAGGTATGAATTTTTTAAACAAGCACAATCTTGGGATGTTATCTAGTTGAAAGGTCATTTGCATAGGGCACGTTATGGGGGTGGGGGATGCCAGGTAAACCGTATGCTGCTTTTTGGATAGAGCTTTGTTCATGCTTGCATAAACGTGAAAATCATTGAGCCATTGAAATATTAGCGCAACAAGTATCATTTAAGGTACCTATATTTTGACAGACATAAGATCCCTGCAGTGGTTTCTGATGAGCCAATGGTTTTAGTGCCCAGGCAAATTAAAGTGTTTAGGTCAGTTGTCAATGACCTGGCGTGGTGGAGCGGCAGACAAACATGTTGGCAGGAGAGCCATTCTGGGCACCTTGTCCAGAGGCTCAGGTGGTCACGGACACCTTTTTGAAGGGCTGGGGGGGTTCATTGTGGGCCTCTCCATTCCAGATCAGTTGTCACCCGTCCCAGAAGGAGAAATGTTCCACATCAACTGTGCTCTAGTTGTGGACAGTCAGACTGGCACTGACTGGCACTGAAAGCATTTGCGCCTTCTGTCCAGTGGAAACATGTCCTGGTCCTGACAAACAACTCAGTGACCATGCACTACCTCAACAAGTAGGGAGGCGTGAGGTGACTGCCCCTGTGCAGGGAGGCCATGCAACTATGGTTCTGGATACTGGAGAACAATATCTCTGGCTCTGTAGCTCATCTGGCAGGGGTAGAGAATGGGTTGGCAGACGCTCTGAGCAGGACGGAACTCGGTTTCCAATTGAGTGGGAGCTATGCTGGAATTCATTGCGGATATCTTCACCTGAGGGGCACCCTGGCAGTGGACCTGTTTACGACGGATAATGCAAAAAATGCAGACAGGGGGCACTGTGGGAACGTGTTCTTCATGGATTTTAGGGAGAATTCTCTCTTTAGGCTGAATTTCCCCCAGCTTTGCTGGATTTCTGGAGTTTGTTTGTTTCTCCTGCCAAGAGTGAGACTCTTTTTCTCCCACTCTTGGACATGATTTATGGTGTTCCTTTGACTGTTAATGTGTTTTATGGGCTATGGGGTCCTTCACTCCATAGGGTCTCACGTGTTTTACTATGTGTGTTACACAGCACCCTCCGTGCAGTAATACAGGGGTGTCATAGTGACACCCCACCATAGACTCCATACCCTGGGACTGACTACTGTCTCCCAGGGCATGTAAAGTCACCATTGGCTTTACTAGTCCCAAGTTATTAACAGAAACCAGTACAAACCATCATATTGTGGACGTACTGGTCGGGGCAATTCGATTGCCCCGGGGTCTGTTAGTCGAGGGGGCACGTCTCTGTCCCCCCTGATCGAGTTTTGGCTGGTGGCAGTGGAAACTACTTTTTATATTCGACCGCAAATATTTCCCTATGGGATTTTCCCATTGTTCGAGGCTACCAACTTTAATTATTTAATTCTCATAACCTCGAACATACCGCCGGTTTATTTAATTAATATTAATTCGCCGGTTGGTATTTTTTGCCAGGACTCGATTCTAAAATGGCGTTTGTGTTCTCGTCTGTGACTCCAACCCAAGTCGAGCCCCTTGTTCCACTTTTTGGCGGGCTTTTCCACAGAAGCCTCCAAAAGTGGTGCCACTCTATCTAGGTACCACAGGGGGTGTCGGAGAGGGTTTAGGCACCCTGGACTGAGTTACCTTGGTAACTCAAGTCGCACTCTTGTGTGATTGGCCCAAGTGGTGAGCCGACCGGCTCACCACTTAGCATGTTTGATTGACAACTAGGCTGAGTGACTGGAACTTCAGAAGTCGCCACAGGACCTGAGAATCCGACGAGGGAGAAGCTGAGCCGACCTACCACGACGACACCACCGGTGGAGCCCTGCGGAACCGACTCACCACTTCCCGACAACAGAGAAGTTCTCCCGGCTGGAGAGGCTTCTTCCCCTGACTGGTGGGCACAACCAGTTTACCTTTTTTTTCTTCGCACCCCAGACCGGTTTGTGGTCAAACTGCCCGTGCCAAGCACCCCGGAGGCCGGATAGCCACTTACCACTGAACCGCGAATCAACGGACCGCTCCTTGTACCTGAGAAACTCCACGGCTGGTTTCTTCCCTGGCAGTGCAACGGACTCCTGTCTTCCTCCCCGACGAGATCCTCTCTTCCCCCGGACGAAGCACCGACTTGCATCCGCTGCCAGGAACAACTGCCCCCGCTGGAGTATTCTCACCACTTTAAGGTACTGTGTCCCGCCTGTTCTCCCTTGCAACAGATTGTCCAAGGTGTCCTGTAAATCCTTGACTTTCTGACTAGGTTGACCTCAGACTTGCTAACTTTGCCTTTCTGAACTGATCCCACCTCTTTTTGACTTTTCTGCAAAGACTTGGAGTGCATTTCCACTGTGTGATCTTGGGCACATTCTGCCTTGCTCCCTTCCAAGAGTGGACCTGGCCTATGAAATTTTTGCTCTACAGTAGACCCTGCCTTTCTTGACTTGCTATGGTTTCTTAAAAGTGTTGGTACTTTCTTATTTTCCTACTCTGCCTTTTCTCTCCCTTTTTAAACGAATTATTGGAGTGCCATCTAAAGTTACCCGCTCACCTCTGTTTTGCTAAATAAGTGGTGTCTTAACCTAGACTTGTCAAATAATTAACAAGTCAGGGAAGAAACCAGCCGCGGAGTTTCCTGATTAAAAGGTACGACCCTTTTATTTGCGGTAGTGGTGAAGCGTGGCTATCCGGCCACCGGGGTGCTTGGCACGGGCGATTCGACCACGAGACGATCCATAAAGTTGAAAAAGGCGAACTGGTTGGTCCCACAGGGCTCAAAGGGAAGAAGACTCTCTTGGAAGAAGATCTCCTCTGTCGTCGGGGAAGTGGCGAGTTCGTACAGCTGGGCTCCACTGGTGGTGTCGTCGTTGTAGATGGCTCAGCTTCTCCCCTCTTCAGGTATTGTGGCGACTTCTGAAATTCCAGTCCCCAAAGCCCCGGGCGGCTCACCACTGGTCCAATCACACAAGAGTGTGACTTGAGTTGCCAAGGCAACTCAGTCCAGGGTGCCTAATCCCCCTCCCACACCCCAGACAGAGTGGCATCATTTGAGGGCTTCTGTGGAGAAGCCCGCCAAAAAGTGGAACAAAGGGCTCGACTTGGGTTAGAGTTTCAGAGGCGAACACAAACACCATTTTAAAACCGAGTCCTGGCAAAAAGACCCAACCGGGGAATAAATATTAAATAAATAACCCGGCGGTATCTTTAACATTGCACCAAAAAGTGGAGCGTTTAAAATGAATGGGAAAATCCCATAGGAAATACTCCGGGGGAATATTTTGCGTGGTATCCACTGCCACCAGCCAGAAACTTGACAAGGGGGGACTGGACAGTGCCCCCTTGGAAAACAGACTCAGGGGCAATCGAATTACCCCTACCAGTACTTCCACAATATGATGGTTTGTACTGGTTCTGTTCACAATTTGAGACTAGTAAAGCCAATGGTGACTTTACATGCCCTGGGAGACAGTAGTCAGTCCCAGGGTATGGAGTCTGTTTGGGGGTCACTAGAACACCCCTTTGCTACTGCACTGAGGGTGCTGCGTAACACATACCAAAAACACATGAAGCCCTATGGAGTAAAAGACTCCATAGCCCATAAAACACATTTACAGTCAAAGGACATACTCAAATCATGTCTAAGAGTGGGAGACAAAGAGTCTCACTCTTAGCAGGAGAAAAAAAATAAACCCCAAAAATCCAGCAAAGCTGCTGGGGGACTCACTAGGTTTGGGAAATTAGCCTTAACAGAGAATTCTCCCTAACACATGTCCTAATAAAAAGGATCAGGCAAAGTCAGGCAATTGACCAGAATCACACATCCCTTCCCCAGAGGGATAAAAGGTGGAGCATGAGAGCACAGGACAAGCGAGGCAGACCGCACGACGTGAGAGCTAACTCAGCACGGCAGTTCAAGAAGAAGAGAAAGACGGCACAGACCGAGAGGGTGACAAGGAGAGAAGCGACCTTGCCCTTTCCGACCAAGGCCTGTGAGTCCTCCAAAGAAGGAATCATAAGACCGCAAACAATAGCCAGCGTGTGTTGC
Source organism: Ambystoma mexicanum (assembly GCF_040938575.1). Lineage (NCBI taxonomy): Eukaryota > Metazoa > Chordata > Amphibia > Caudata > Ambystomatidae > Ambystoma > Ambystoma mexicanum. The sequence continues at coordinate 382,537,947 of NC_090934.1, read as the reverse complement.
AGCAGATGTCTACGGTATGTGAGACCCTCCTCTGCTGATAACCAAGCCGCGGAAGGACGCTGGTCTCGTTGGAACCGACCTTGACTCCAAGGATACAAAAGGCAAAGCGGTTCATTACATCCGGTGAGTCGAGACGAGAATCGAAAAGAAACTGTACTGTGAAAGAATTAAAGATACTATTGAGGAAAGAGGGGGGGGAACCAGAAACAGAGGAGGCCAGCACCACGTGGGTGCCCAAGCAGGACACTCTGGGTGATTACCCGAGGCTAGAAACTACCGTAACCAGAAGCCCTTGGGAAGAGGTGAAAAGAGGTCAAAGTGGTCATATAGGGGTCTTGTAAAATCCTCTGTACCGTCAAAAGTCTTTGACCGACAGATGATTGCAAAGCTATGGGAAATGAATCCCGCTTGGTGAAATGAGCGCATGAACAGTGTGTGGTAAAAGTTGGTGAGAGTGAACCCGGAAGAGGGAATCCGACAATCAGAGACGAAGCCTGAAGTACTGTTTAAAGACATTAAGACTTGTGAAAGTAAGAGGTATTGGAAGACCAGGGGAAGTGAACTGTTCCCCTTGTCAAGTGGGTCCGAGCCCGGTTGAGGGATACCCAGGGGTTAAAAGTCATCACCCAAAGTTCATTGAGAAAGGAACTATTCAGTTGATTGGTTGAATACATATGGTACGTGAGGGGTCAGCGCTCGGAAGAGTGGGACCCAGGGGTGAAGCCATCACCCAACATGAACTGTGGAAAATAACCTTTTGTTTGTGTTTGTTTGTTGGATACATCAGACCTCGAAGGCAAGAGTCGTTTTAATGCAAAGAGACTTTACCATCGAAGAACCTGATAGCTGGAACAGAACTGTCGGCTCGTGCTGAGAAAGCTAATGCATGTACTGTGCCAGCTGGAATGGAACTGTTGGCTCATGCTAAGAAAGCTCGACAAGTTCATTATTTGAACTGACAGTCAGTCAGGCATATTAATATAACAACAACAGTGCAAGGTTCGAAATTGATGGGAGCTATTTGGCTCCTACCTCTACCCTAGGAGAGCCTGGTTACCGTGAAACCAAAAGCTACCAGGAATTACTTTTGGCTACCCAGTTCAAGTGGTGCCTAACAAACATGCATATGTGACATTAACTTCAAGTATTTGTAAAATGTTAATAAAGAAGAACTAGGACACATCTAGGACACATTGAAACATAATGGATAAAAATAATAGCCTAAAGGTTACTGTACATCTAGAGTGGAAGTTAGATTTGCTGTGCATGCAGTGTACCCCTTCCAGGTTAAGTAGCCATAGCCGTAGCTCCTGCTTACTTGCTGATGCTTGACACCCAGGAGCCGGTTTTATCTCCTGCTTATTCAACCTTAATTTCGAGCCCTGCAGTGTACACTGGCCAGGGTCTCTGCATGGGCTAGCTCATTGTTATTGACCCAGGTTGGCCGTGCTATTTATCCATTTTCATGAATAACAATGAGTTGGATGGTAACAATGCTAGGAACTGATGCTGGCCATGTCCGCACACTGCTCCACTCAGCCTGCATGACATTGCTGCAAATTCTCTACTGTAGTAACCATCAGGGTGGTTTGAAAATAACAGTCACCAGCCAGCAGCCCCAACACAGGGGAAAGGTCACTGAAAAGGCTAATATCGAAGAGGAGTTCCTATCATGAGTGACAACCTATATAAGACAATCATGCTGCAGTGTTTGATAGGCAAGTTCATCAGTTAAGTAATTATTTTGCCTGCATTTCTCCATCAATTTACCATAGGAGGAAACCATGGTTGCTTCTGTGGATAGATAGTTTTAAAAAAAAATAATAATAAAAAAAAATGTATTGGCCAACAAGCAGATTACAAGGGTACCAGGTAGTTTCATAGTACTTATACAGACACATTAGATACAGTATCAATGCAATGCTACAGTCAGGAATATCACATTACATTACTTTCACCTTTGCAGAGTTAAGTTATCAACAATGAACAATGATTCAGTGAACTAGCTACAATTCAATCATCAGAATGGTTAGATAGGTATGTATGGAACTCGGCCCATACATTTTTGAGTCCAAGTTAGTGCAGCCAGCCACATTTTAAAGGTAGGAGGGGACGGCTGCTTCCAGTGCTGGAGTATACATCTCTTGGCTACAACACATCTTATGTTTAGAAAAGCTAACATTTTTTTATTCATAGTGATGTTCCATACACCAAATAAAACCCGTAATGGATCACATTCAGTGGGAGACCCAACAATTTCTGTAAGCGCTTGTAAGACCTTATTCCAAAAGTTTTGGAGCTGGGTGCAGGCCCAAAACGTGTTTATGATCAGCCTCCTCAGCCTGGCATCTGGGGCAGGTCTGTAGCGACTGTCGGCGAACTGGTTAAGTCTGAAGGGGGAGGGTATAATACAATCTATTCAGCAATTTGTACTGTATGCAGCAATATCTAAAATTGAGGGAGACTGTACGTGTGTGGGAGCACATAGATTTCCATTGGACGTCAAAGAGGTCTGATTCTAGCTCACTTGCCCATGCAGCACACAGCCTGGACAGCGAGTCGGGCTTTTGTTCAGCAACATATTATACAGGGAGGAAACTATCCCATGGGCGCCATGTGTATTGGCAATGTATTGCAGGGGGTTCACCTGGAAAGCATGGCCATATAGATCGTATTGCTGCACGCAGCCTATAGTATTGTAGTATTTCGAACCCAGAACCAGAGTGCCCACCACACCATGTCTGGGGCGCGATGAACTTCCCATCAGGGAATAGATCTGCCAATGCCCTTTATCCCAACCCATACCAATGGTGCATAAGCTCTTTATCAGATGTGGTTTCCAGCCCAGGGAACCTTCAGATAGGGAGCCATCTATAGTACAGGCGTGTCTCCTTAACTAATGGTAGTACCCGGCACCACGCCAGTACTGTGGTAGCTGTCGGGTCTAATGGAGAGCGAAATGAAAAGGTGATGGCTGAAAGGTTTTGAATAAATCATAACCACAGGCATAGCTCTGGGCAACCCACCAGACCATCGTTTTTCAGCCTGCCAAGCCATTACAGAATGGGGAAAACCATATGCAAATCAGGCTTGGTCCTACCCCAAAAGGGTCAGTCCAGCCCGAACTGCTAGGTCATATCCCTTCTGCACGAGACCACAAGCATCCCCAGACATGTTTCGGCCTTGTTGGGCGTCACCAGTGAGGAGTAGCTTGTTTTCTTACAAATCAAGCAGGTATTGTCGCCAGCGTGGAGACCGTCCACTAGGTCAATGTACACATGCAGGTGGAGAAAGTTTGTGGCAGGTTGTATGGCGAAAGTAGTGGACGCAGTGTTGTGTCCCACCTACACATTAATGGAGTTTTTGTTGGCCTTAGCCAAATCAGGCCTCCACCGGGTATGGTTAAGTGATAACTGCCGCCTTTGTTTAAAAGGGCGCCAGAACAAGGTTCGTTTTTCTCAATCCCAGTGATGGCCCAGTTCCTTAAGGGCCTTGTTATACCTTTTCCTCCTTTGCCTTTTGTTGTCCCAGTTTGGGATTTAAACATGGTTCTGACTTTTCTCACTTCGAACACCACCTTTCGGTTGACGATCACATCAGCAAGACTGGTCAGTGAGCTGTAGGTATTGTCTTGCAAACCTCTATTTTTGAAATTCTACAGATAGAAGGTGTCCTTGAAGGTTTGTCCAAAGTGTTTACCAAAGGTGGTGGCGGAATTCCCCTGGAGTCAATGTGTAGATCTTCCAGTGTTTTTCCCTCCGCCTCACCCGTCTAAGGACGAGGGAAGGATCCACAGATTGGATCCTAAGAGGGCACTTGTTTTTTTTTTATCTGGCCAGAATGGGCACCTTCAGAAAATATGATCAATTGTTCATTGCATTTTTAGAATCCAGTTTGGGGGGAGCTGGTACTAAACAGACCATCACCTGATGGATAGTGTTATGCATTTCTGAGTGCTACCAGAATGTGGGCAAAGATGTAATGTCAGAGCTTAGGGCCCATTCAGCCAGATCGATTTCGGCCTCTCTGGCCCCCCCAAAGGGGGGTACCGGTAAGATATATTTGTCAGCTAGCAACGTGGTCTTCGCTGCATACGTTTGCCAAGCAATACAGCTTGGATGTTTTCATAGGGGGCGATGCTTGTTTTGGAAGAGAAGTGCTTCAAAGCTGCTTGGTGTAACTTCTATCCCTCCTCCGCTGAGAACACTGCTTTGGGAGTCTATAAAAATGAGGAATTTGTGGGAGAATGCAATCCATTGAAGTAGAAATTACTTCTTTCTATGGATTCTTTTCCCATTGAGTTCTCATCCCCCTCCCAGTCTATACCGCTTGGGAATCTATGACAACTCATTTGTGGTCTGCTGTGATGCTTCTACGTGCAGATAGGGAGAAATCTGCTTTGGAAAAGAAATCATTTTTTTATGTGCTATTAGAGATTTTTGTTTAACTCGGATCTCCCGTCTAGCACATTTTTTCCTCTCACAGGATGAACCCATGGGGGAAAAGTGGTGGGGAACTGAAGTAAGAGTGCCCCTTTATTATGGCGATCGACAGCACAAGGGTGTTAAGAGACGATGTCGAACAGCACTGTGCCCCGTGGCAAATATAATTTCGAGCATTTGACTCTTGATGGATATCTATTAAGATAGGTAACTTGTGGAAGAAGAATCCATAGAAAGGACATTACTGGTATTTGCGTGATATCTCCAGGCAAGAGGCGTTACGTGTGCGTCACCAGTTTTATTTTCACATTTTCTGGCCTGTCTTTTTAAGGCCATCAAAGTAGATGAAAAACAAGTTTTGGAAATCTTTTTAGGTTCAGCCGATTTCCTACTAGCAAACACCTCAATAATATGCAGAATAATAGTCAACATTGGGTCCAATAGGAACCACAATCTATATGTCATTGAGAGGGGCTATTTTAGAAACTAATAGTGATTTTTCTGGTAGCCATCCGTGAGACTGGCTTCTGAGCTCCAAGACTTGTCTGTTAAACCTTTCTACTTGGGGTGTGTGGCCAGGAGCGCCACTGATGTGGCAGCTCTGCTAATGGCCTCCACATGAAGCCCATCTAAATGCACTGAATCAATGGTTCCATAAAAACGTGGAAGCACCTCCATGCTACTGGAGGGTCCGGAAGGTGTGAAGCACAGAATGTGCTAAATTTCATCAAGATCTAGCCCGGAATTCGCCTGGGATTGGTGAAAGGAAAGGCAAGCAGGACACGTTGTTCCCCCAAGATGGTGGAACGAGACAGTGTATAACCTGGTCCGAAGACTCTGGCCCCGTAACAAGCCACTTTCACCCAGACGGCCCCCTCCCTTGCAGTCGCCGCACCGAATCTCTACCAGCCAAGTTGGAGCCCCCCCCAATCCTGTCTGACCCCCCTGGAGCCGGCAAGGACACCCAGAGGTGAAGTCTAGCCCGCATGGAGCCCTGCGTGGTGGAGATGGAGCATGGGTGGCATTGGTCCCATTTCGCCCAGCGACGGTGTCCACGACAGCGGGAGGAGTGCTCTGCCCCGTGTGCTTATCCCCACGGATTCATCCCGATGCCGGTCTCCTCACCTCTACGGTGGAAGAAGGGCTACTCCTAACTCCGCCTCAAGCAACTGGAGCATCTGATTCGCACTGCAGTTCAGCACCCATCAGCCTGCGAGAACGGAACCACTGCCGCATGCTCCTGCGGCGCTGCGACAGATGCGACAGAAGGAAAGAAGTGACAACAAAGGGCCACAGCTTAGCAACTGCTTTCCGGACCCGGCCTCCAGCTCATAGATGGACCCCCAATTCACTCTACTCTCACCATAGCTGTTTGGGGACACGCTGGGTGCCCCCCTGCTGCCACAACACCGGCATTCGGAAATAAAGTGAGAACCTAGCCCTTAGAGGAGCCAGGGGTGGAGGGTATGAGAAGGGATAGTCCACCTCCTGTTCTTGGGCTCCCCCACTGGAGGGAAAAATCAGTCACCAGCGGCCTCACACATACGGTGCCCAGCCCTCCACGGAAGGGCACCCTATCTACCTTCCAGAGGCAAGCAGAATTTCAGTAGCCCACGCTTGGAGACCCCCTTCCTACCTGCTTGCCCTGTGGCTCACAGATAAGTGGACACAGTCATAGGTATGGTACACGGCTGACCAGCTTGCATAGAGGAGTGAACCTGGGCGACTGCGAAGCGGAGTGGGGAGTGGAGGCTCCTCAGGAAACATATCTACACCTGCCTTGTACCTCCCTGGCGAAGCACCCCGCGGCATCAGAGACAAGTTTTGCACTCTCCGAGCCACCCTTAACTGGTGACGCTAAAATGTCTAAACACCTAAAAGCGCAGAAAAGTGGTCACATCACCACTATGTTGCTCCTGGCCAAGAAGGGGAAGAGACAGGAAATAGGGAAATCTCCACCTCAACCATCGCCTGATCCCTCAGGACAACTCGATACTAAAGATGATATCCAGGCATTTATGCTAGATATCAAAGCAGAGTTTTGTAGTTGCATGACTGAATTAACGACCAAAATTGAACACACAGACCAAAGAGTTACAGAGCTGGAGCAAATACTCAAGAGACCTGGAGAATCAATCCCGGGAGCAGGCAGCCTCGTTGTTGGAAGTCCACCAGAAAATCTGCACCCTGACGGCCCAGAATGAGATCTTGGAATTCAAGGCAGGAAGATCTGGAAAACAGGGCTCTGAGGAATAACCTAACCTCCGGTTTAGGGGAATCCCGTCATCAGTCCACGACCGTGACCTGCCTGAATATGTGGAGGAGTTATTCCCATCCCTTCTCCCACACCTATAGATGTCATAGCTACAGCTACACATAGGCCTCGCCCCGGAAGGGGGCCTAGATTCTGAGGACCCGCCGGATGTCATCAGCAGGGTCCATTTCTACACTACGAAGCCGGAACTTCTCTCAGTGGGTCGCTCACAAAATGAGTTAACATTCCAGGGCTCCCCCCTACAGATCCTTCAAGACCTGGCGACAGCCACGATGCAAAAGTGGAGATCCCTCCCTTCGGCCTCTGATGCTCTTACTCGGGGACCAGAAGATCAGGTACCGCTGTCTATTTCCCGCAGCTGTGCAGTTCTCATATAAAGGAGTCGCCCGATCGATTGCATGCTTGGAAGATGCGGAGGAGACACTCAAGTCTTCCTCATTGGAGGATGTTGCGTGTTGTTCTCCCTGGGAGGCTCTCACAGGTCTGGAGGACCCCCACCAAAAGCGAGTTGGCCAGTATGTTCTAAGATCCAAAGGGGACGGAATCTTAACAAACCGCCTGCACACCCCTGAAAAGCAGATCCCGAAAGGGCTGGAGCTTAACACTGAGGCGCCGAAAAGGAAGCACGCTAAGGAACCATAACTGACAATCGCATAAGGGCAAGATGGGCTTCATGCGGCCTAAGCCATTCCCCAAAGCAGAAAAACTTCTAGGATCCCTTGGGGTGTAACTTGGACAGTTCTTAACACTTGGACAGTTGGGACTCGGTCCCTTTGGTTTGAAGTTGGAAATGTTCTATAGAGGTAAAATCTCAGTTGGAGCTGATTTACACCTTTGTGCAACCTGGACATGGAAGCGACGGCTCACGTGACCCGGCCTGGCTCCTCCCTGCCGCCGAAGAATTGAGAAAATGCAGTAACTCCCCACCAGCCGTTGAACTTTGTCTCATTAAATGTTAGAGGCCTAAATTCCCAGATGAAGCGGAGGTCAATCCTAAAGTGTCTGAAAGACTTGGAGGGATCGGTGGTTTTCATACATGAGACCCATCTCCTTTCGTAAGACTTTTCCCGGCTTCGCAGTAAGGAGTTCCCACTACAGTTCTTCGCCTCAAGAGGCACTAAGAAAGGGGGTTCAACCATCCTCATGGCAAGAGGTGTCCCCTTTGAAGAGCTGCACTCGATCAAAGACCTGGAGGGCTGGTTCATCGGGGTAAAGGGACTGCTCTATGGTCAACTATATTCCCTGATCTCCATTTATGCTCCAAATGTGAGCCAGGACCACTTTTTTGAGGGCCTAGAGGACTCCCTTCTCTCCTTTCTGGAAGGCTTGACCGTCATTGGAGGAGACTTCAACGGGGTCCCTGACCCTGATAAGGACAGAACTTCACCCCATCCCCTAAAGATTTCTACATTTTTGGTGCCCAGCTGATGCCCTCCCTAACTGCTCTCTTCAACATGTTTGGAGTAAAGGGTACGGTGACTCCATCAATGCAGACCTCAGCTACGATCGGGATCCTCAAGCCAGGTACAAACCCCAAGGAGTGCGCCTTCTACAGGCCAACATGGCTATTGAATATTGACACCAACATCTATTCAAAGGTTCTGGCAAACCAACTAGCCCCCCTGTTGCCTTCGTTAATTGATGCCGACCAGACGGGGTTTATCATGGGAAGAAAGACCGGGGACAATATTAGAAGGGCATTGAACCTTATTGAATCAACTACATGGGGTAAGGGAAAAATGGCCCTATTGGCGATGGACACCACCAAGGCTTTTGACAAAATAGATTGGTTCTTCCTACGCCTGACACTAGAAGCAATTCATTTTGGTCCCCAATTTTGAAGTATGGTCGCGGCCAACTATTCTGCTCCAAGCTCTTTATTACACATTAATCGGATGCGCTCAGCCCCAATTCCCCTGACGTGTGGTACGCGACAGGGCTGCCCCCTCCCCCCTCTTTTGTTCTCCCTGGTTATGGAACCACTAGCCCAACATATTCGACGTAATGACTTGATTAGAGGGGTTCAGTCCCAAGACTCTTCACACAAGGTTTCCCTCTATGCTGATGACATGCTTCTCACCATCTCTGACGTCCAGCCATCCCTTCAAGCGTCCCTCCAGGATCTTAAGGCCTTTGGTAATGTGGCAGGCTTTGAGATAAACTATGGGAAGTCAGTAGCCCTGCGGGTGGGGCTGACCTCGCAAGACATTTCTGCCCTCCAACCCATATGCCCCATTCATTGGGATTCTAGATCGATTGAATATTTAGGAGTCCGGCTCACGGCTCGCCTGCGGATCTCTATGCGGCCAACTTCCCCCCTCTCTTCCAGCAGTTTGAGAAAGACTTAGACAGATGGGCAAAACAAGAGATATCCCTAATGGGCCGTATCTGTGCTGTAAAAATGAATTTACTCCCACGCTTGTTGTATTGTTGCGCCTCCCTCCCAGTGGTGATCCCTAAAATGGAATTAGGCCATCTCCAACGGAAAGTATTGGGTTTCATCTGGAGGGGGGAAAAAGCCTGAATTCCAAGGGAAGTGATGATGGGAGGTGCCCGCTTGGGAGGCCTAGGAGTCCCTAATTTACGGAAATATTGCGAGGCAGCTCAACTCACACATCTAATGACATGGACATCTGAAGCCCCACCTCCGAAATGGATGGAGATTGAGCAATCCCAATACTCGCTCCGTCTCTGCGTCTTACCATTCCTCCTGCACACACTACAGAAACAATAGCCGCATTAAGAGCGAAGAAAATACCAAGAGGCACAGGTCCACTCTTCCCAACCTTTGGTAACCCTTCTTTCACGCCGGGAATGCCCCCAGACGCATTTGGGAATTGGAAACAAGGGGGATTGCAAACACTTTCCAACTGTATGTGGAGGGTATTCCCGCACGTGAGAGAATTCCATCTGGTAGAGTCAGACAGGTTCCCCTACCTTCAGTTGCGGCATTGGATTACTCAGCCAAAGACCAAACTAAAAGCCACGCGTACTTTAAGCCCACTGGAACTGACAATTTGTGAGGGTTCAGGCAAGGGGGCATCTCGAGACTATATAGACTTCTGAGAGCAGACTTGTTAACCCCCAACAGACCAGACTTCATGTCCTGATGGGAGGGGGATCTAGGCCTTCAACTGACACAGAATGGCTGGACATATGGGCCAGAGCCCATTCATCCTATAGATGCATTACAAACAACGAACGTGCCCTAAAATGTATATTTCGATTGTATCATCCCCAACCCATATCCACCATTTCCAGGCTTCCATTCCCCCCACCTGTTGGCGGAACTGTGGGGCTCAAGGGACATATTTGCATATGTGGTGGAGCTGCCCCCGCATCCAAGTGTTCTGGGAGTCTATTGCGAGGGCAAGAGAAGACATAACGGGGAGCAAACTCCCGATCTGCCCCAAATCTATGTTATTGGGGTACCCAGTGGAGGGGGTCTATCCCAAGTCAGGGGCACGCACTAAACTGCTAACACAGTTGCTCTTAGTGGCACGCATCATCATTGCTCGACGCTGGAAAGCCCCGGAGGGTCCAGGCATGATCCTATGGTGGGGAAAGATTTGTGATGTGTTGGTGTCGGAGAAAGCAATTGCAGCAAAAGAAGGGAAGCTTCACCAATTTCACACAATATGGTCACCGCTTCTCGGGTATGATTGTAAATACCCAGGTTTGACTTTTAAATCCTGCCTGGCAAGACTGTATCTGGGTCAGGGTGGGAAGGGATGAAAGGTATGGGAGGGAGAAGGCACTGGCGGGAATGGACCAGGTGAAAAATTGTGCTGGCCGGTGTCCTTAATGTTTTTATTCGTGATATTGCTTGACCATGCTGCTGTTGTAATGTTGTACTATGCTCCAAACGTTTAATAAAAATATGTTTAAAAAAAAACCTACTTGGGCCCTCATTACGACCCTGGCGGAAAGTGACTGACCGGACCGCCACAGCGTAAATAGCGTTTCCGCCATTGCACGATGGAGCAAAGTGCGGCCCATTCCGACCCATCGGGCACGAGCACCACCTCATGGCGGAAGTGCAAAGTCCGCGATGGCGGAAATGACCCCAAAACGGCCCACACCGCCGCCGTACGGCGCCCTAGGTGCAATACCGCCACCCATCACAGCGGACACCGCAGTGTGCGCCTACCGGAAAGTACGGTGACCGGAAATATACGGAAACGGAAGTTAAAACATGGGCCCGGAACGGGAAACATCCCGCCGTACACCTATAAAACCACTAAAACCACACAACCACTAAAAACACTACCCAGAGACACACCCCAACCCGTCATCCACCCTAGCGAAACCAAGAAAAATGGGAAAAGTAGCGAAGAAAGCGTGCGACCGCAAGCGGCAGGTCCACTTCTCCCGTGAGGAACTCACCGTGCTAACAGAGACCCTCCAGGAGAATGCTGCCATCGTCTTCTCCACGCAAATGACCAGGACGGCACTTGCAAACAAGAAGGCCATATGGGCTCTGGTGGCACAGCGGGTAAGTGCTGTGGGGACCGCACCCCGCACCCCACAGCAATGCCGAAAGCGATGGGACGACCTGCGGATACGCGTCCGCAGCATACTCTCTGCCAACCGCAACATTGCCACAGCCACCGGGGGAGGCCCTGAATCACCCATCAAGTTGACCCCCTGGGAAGAAATCTGTGCCTCCACCATCGGAATGGAGAGCATAGAGGGAGTCGGAGGGATGGAGAAAGGAGTGCAGACATCCGAAGATTCAGGTAGGTGGGCCAAATAAAACAATGCCAAATCCACAATGTCCAATCATGTGAGGTACCATGTGTCCACATAGTGCAACAGAAACACATGTCCAGGAGAACGTCCACACACATCGGCCTGATAGCGCACGTTAAAACCCACAATAAATACATAAATAATTAAAAACCCCTAAAAAACGCACTACACGTGCAGCAGGCACACCCTAACTGCAGGCTGCCAAACAACTGCACCCTCACTCCACACACAAATGAAAGCACCTCCAAGGCCCCGACCCAAATCACCCTCAGGTACCACCCCAATGCATGTGATACAATGCCATTCCAATACCCACAGACCCATTAATAACCCTCGCCCTCCTTTACTCCACCACAGGGTCCGATCCAAACGACGAGCATCAGGACACTCCTACCAGCACACCTGCAAAGAGGGCCAAGACCAACGGCCAAAGACCCTCCACCTCAGCTGCACGCATCAAGACACGGCAGCAGCACAAATCAGGTGGCAGCACAGAGGAGGGAACATCAACAGGCACCCCAGCAGCCAGCATGCCCACACCACCACCACCACAGGTCCCCCCAACGGATGCCACAGAAGGCACTGCCTCTGGTGGCAGCAGCACCATAGGTGACACCCCATTGATGGCAGCATGCTCCGACACAGAAGACGGGGATGTCGAAGTCAGATCCATCCATGACCTGTCCCAATCCCCCTGTCTGTCCCATCCCGTACAACATGAGGATACCACGCAGGGGCACCCACAAGACGACGACTGGCCATCCCCCACAAGCCCTGTGGCAAGGCAACATGAGGACAACAGCCCCTCGGTGACACCCCCGCAAATGGCCATGGCCCAGCAGAGGCAACAGTCCCTCGACCAGTTAATCGTGCAACAGCAGCAACTGGCCACGCTCCTCAAGGACCATGCCGATGAATGTGGGGGCACTAAGGCAGACATAGAAACATCAACTGAGACACTTAGGGCAGAAATGGAGAGAAGTACAGAGACACTAAGGGCACAAATGGAGAGTAGCACCGAGAGCCTGAGAGTACAAATGGAGAGAAGCACCGAGAGCCTGAGGGGGGAACTGCATGCGACGTCCAAAGACGTATGTGCCGAACTTGCCGCAGTGCGCCGTGTGCTCACTGAGCTCTCGCAAACCCTTAGGGACATGTATGGACGTGAGCAGGCAGAGACATCATCCGTTGCAAGTTCCGTCCAGGGCAGCCCCCAACGTAGATCTGGGAGGAACCTGCGCTCCACAGGCAGGGGTGCCCCTGATACCCGCAGAGGGGGCTTGCAATAGCGACTGCCCACTGACAATGAGCATCTTTGGACACTGGTGTTCGGGGGGGAGGTAGGAGGGTGGAGGGGGTGTGTTGGGCTCACTTGGGTGGCGGGTCGATAGGGTGTTCAATATGATATCACATATGCCATAAACAGTGCACGATCAACCAATGAGATGTGTGGACATTGATCTTTGTGTACTAGGCCATCATAGGCGTACAGTCCATATTGTGCATGTCCCAGACACACACAGTGCCACGAGTCCCGTGTCCATGTATCAGCCACCAGGCGTGAGTGCTAGAAGCATACATCAATGAGATGCTGACGAATGTCACGGCCCTCCGGTGCCTCGCAGACTCCTTGAGGTGCTGCCACATCCCCACCCTCATCATGACCATCATCAGGTGCTTGCAGTTCTGCGTCAGGGGGCATGGGCACATTTCTACGTACGCACATGTTGTGGAGCATGACACATGCCATCACCATCTTTGCAACCTTCTCATGGCGGTACAGGAGTGCCCCGCCAGACCTGCTGAGGCAGCGGAAACGACCCTTCAGTAGGCCGAATGCCTGTTCGATGACTACACGGGTACGTGAGTGGGCATGGTTGTAGTCCTCCTCATGCTGGTCCCGTGGGTTCCGGACTGGTGTGAGGAGCCATCTCTTCAGTGGATATCCAGCATCACCTGTATGTGGACGATAAACGTATGATGTGGAATGCCATTGCCACGTACGCACACCCCCCCCCTTCCTGCCAGGTCATTGCCGAATCACATACCCCACAATATCATGCATGTAATGTGACTCACCGAGTAGCCAGGATCTGTTCCCTGCGTGTCGCTCCATGTAGCGTGGTATTGTAGAGTTCCTCAAGACCATAGAATCATGGGTTGATCCAGGGAATCTGGCACAACAATGTGTAATGATCCTGTTGGAGTCACACACCATTTGTACATTCAGAGAATGAAATTGTTTTCGGTTGCGGTACTGGGCCTCCATGGCATGTGGGACGACCAATTCCACATGGGTGCAGTCGATGGCACCAATGCAACCCGGTATGCCGGCAAGTGCATGGAATCCCACTTTTGTGTTGGTAATTTCCTGCTCCGAGCGTGGTAGGGAGATGTAGTCATCTGCGTGCTGCAGGAGGGCATCGAGCACTTGCAATAGTGTCCGTGAGAACAGTGGCTGAGAAATGCCATGCAACTGTCCGACTGTGTGCTGGTAGGTGCCTGTGGCCAGGAAGTGGAGTACAGACACCACCTTCAGTAGGGGTGGGATGGCGGTTGGGCTATCTATCATGCTGACAAGGTCAGCCTGTGTCATGTCCACAATGGCGGCTATGGTGTCCCGGTCCAGACGGTAGAGGGTGTGGATCTGCTCATCAGTGAGGTTGAACGGATGTGCTCGGAGGCGTGGGATTGCGGGCTGCCTGCGTGGTGGTAGTGGCTGTGCTGGCGGCCCTTGCTGGCCCTGCCTTGCCCTCCTCCTCCTCCTGCGTCTCCTCCGTGCGGCCGGTTGTAGTTGGTGTTCGTCTTCTTCTTGGAGTTGGAGTACTTGCAGTGCTATCATGTCCCCCAGGGCCAACATCGCGAGTCCTGCCGGTAGCATTTCGGTGTGGTTGTGGGAGGAGACTGGGTGTGCAATTTATGTGTTTTCAGGCTGTATGGCCTCCACCTGTGGTGATTCATCCCACCTGGGCAAACTGCTCTCCCCTTTGGCCGAGCACGTCCCGCACACAACGCTGCAATTCGAGGAATGGCATCTTGCTATTGCAATCATGTATTTGTACCCGATGGCCGTGTAACATTTGTTGATATGTACATTCAGCTATGGTCCCATTGTTTCACATACTATCTGTGCAGTCGCGAACAGACTTGTGAAGGGTCAGTGGAACGTAGTACTCGAGTAACGGTGGGCCCTCATGCATCACTGTACCGAGTTGCAACGACGGGCGGAGCGTCCCATTTGTGGGTGAAGGCAGTTGCCATTTTCACACACAGCCGCACTCGATGGATTAATTAGTGATTCCAAACGGCCACAGATGCCTCTTCGACGTGATGTTGCAAATGAGGAATTCGAAGGGCGGCGCTTTCGGTTTTCAGCTAGAGGCGAGGAAATGCCCACAGGTCTGACTGCAAATATAACGTTCTATTGTTCAATGTCCTTGAGACAGGGGCCATGGCGAGGAAGCAATGATTGATATGAATAGTTTGGGATGCGCAATAGCGACGTGGGCGATGAGGCCGGACGTTCCCAAATACATGTTACTTCACAACACTGGAATTACGGGCTGGGGCACTGTGGATTTTGCAGGCTGCATAACGCACAGACTCAATGGATATTTCTAATGTTATGTGAGTAAATATTCAGGCGTTTTAATCCCGGGATGAGGGAATGATGAATGGATGCATGGGCAGGTGATTTGATACAGAGTTTGCCATGTACAGGGCTTCTTGGGATCTATCCGCCTCCCCTACGCTATGTGATGCAGGGCTGCCATAGTGGGACCATCGTCTATCTGGCCTTGTTGAGCCCTCCCTGTCTCGACGCGCCCTCAGACACTTGTGTCCATGCACGTTACCAATCCCATCTGATGGATTCTGTTTTGACAGACGCATGCACAGGTACACTCGTTTGTGATGGTGTTTACACCTCGATATAGATAGTTATGAGTCGCAAGTGGTTTTTGGGTGGTGATGAACCTTTGGAGTGGGCTAGCATGCATATGGCTGTGGATTTAGTGTGATCATTGAAGTGAGTTGTTGGAATGTAGTTCTGATGGCCATTCTGTTCTTTTTCTTTTCTTTTGGTTGACAGGTATCCCCTCCCCTTTTGCCACTGCCATCTGTATGCCACTCCTGCAGATGGGTTTTACTCCCGACACCTGCTGCTTCGTGTTAATCAGTGGAGCAGCATTACGATCTTATGGGACGATCGCCAATGGGCCACATGCCCTTACGCAGTACTGGTGGCTCGGAGCAACATTTCGGCCTTTCAGCTGGACTAGTGCCTCCCCTTGGGCCGGCCCTGCGGTTCTGTGCGCTTCCATGTTGCCTTTTCGTACGTGAATGTGGCTCTGTGTACCATGATGGAACAGGGCGTCACACAAGTAGTGGCTGGTCATTTCTTGCGGATGCAGCCCACAATGGTGAAATGTGTTTTGGAGTTCATGGCCTGATGGCTGTATGGGCTTGGTGATTTTGTTGTGCATTAAATTTCTATTCTGATTTGGCCCGTGTAGCGTTCTTCTTTGCAAGTGATGTGGCATATTCCTATTTGGGGAGCGATGTATTGTGAGGAGATCTGCATTGGGTTCCAGCTTCGGAGTTTAGTTGCGTGGTACTGTACTGGGCGCGTTTGCCTACGAAGCCCGTGAGGTCAGGGATGGGGGCTGCCAATATGACTGTTTGAATGTTGTCATGCTCAGGGGCGGGGGATTGGGTTTTGTGTAACAGATGCCGGTCAGCCAGGTGGACTGGTGGAATGATGTGATTTTCGGAATATTGCTGGTCACAGGTGCCTGTGTTTGCGTGCGTTTCTTGGTGGGGGACTGTGGTCATGTCCATTGGGATGGCTTCTGTATTCGTGCCATCTGTGCCCTGCAGCTCCCATTGGCCCCTCTTGTGTTTCATTTGTTCGTTGGCATGCATGGGTGACTTGTACATTTCACTGGTTGCATTGTGACTTCATTGCACCTACGGGGAGTTGTACTTTGTGGGCAGGGAGCGGTGTACAGGCACTCAGTGGGGCCGTTTACGGTTGATTCGCGATGCCGTACTTCTCACCATGGCGGAATGGTACATTCCGCCATGCTTGATGGCGTTAGGTACATGTCCGCTAGGGTCGGAATTGGCGTACCCTTGCGCCATGGTGGTGTTTACGGTTTGGCATGGCGCGCGCGCGCGTGCTTGGTGCAGTTAGCGTTGGCGTTCACTACGGTGTCGCTAATGGCTTCGTACTTTGCGGTGACGGGTCATAGTCGCACCGAGCGCTATTCGATGGCGGTATTGCATTTCCGCCATCGTTTTTCGATTTCCGCCAGGGTCGTAATGAGGGCCTTGGTGTTTTCCAAAGAGGTGCATTTGAGAGTTAGGCCGTCCTTCCTTCCTAAGGTTGTTTTGGACTTCTAGCTCAAAAAAATCCATCTTACTGTACTTTTCCCACCATCTCACCCTTCCAAGACGACCATCATCTGGACTAGGTGTGGACCCTCAGCTACTAAATCTCTTGGACGAGGGATGTTAGTAGAGATTACCAGCTTTTTATGGGTTATGCTGGTACTCATGCTGGCAGGACTGTGATTAAACAGACACTGTCAAGGTGGATCATGTCGGAATGCTACGATTTGGCTGGGAATGAGGTGGATGAGTGTCTCACCCGGCCAGAGGCCTGGCACCCTTCTGCCTGCAGAAGGGAGCCCTTTTCTTGGACATTTCCCAAGTGGCCATGTGGTGTCAATTATGGCCTTAAGAATTTCAAGAGTCTGACAAATGGTCCAAGGATTTTTATTGACAACATTTAAAATGTGACTAATGGGTTTTTCTAACTTTGTCCCGCAACCTCCAGTGAGCTACCTCTCCCTTAAGCCAGGCTTCCCACCACCCAAGGATAGCATAAACTCTAGAGATCAGTGATGCAGTTTGTTGTGGTGCATTGCAGTGCAAATGTCCCAGAAACTGTGCATTCTAGAGTTGAGAACCAGTCCTTTTACTACTGCATTGATGTTTTGCTGTCTCATGTGTGAAGGTGCTGAAATCCGGGGAAATGGGTAGGGTGTTCAAATGTTATGTAGCCAGTAATGTCCAGAGGTTCCTAACAACGGTGTGGAATGTTCTAAGGAACAATGCTTCGCCAAGCCACAAACAAATGTTGACTTTTGCTGAAAGCCGGGGAACGGAGTTGGGTGTCCAAATGGCATGTAGCCAGTGTTGTCCGGTGGGTCCTAACCGGTAACTATGCAAAATTTGTTGCAGACTGGTGAAACTGTGTGGAATTGTAGAAGGAAAAATGCTTTGCCATGCCACAAACAAACCCACAAATGTTTGCTTTTATAATAAAGGGTTTGGAAAATGCCTCACTGGCCCTAACCTAGGAGATATTTTCCCTACCTCAACCAACACTAAGGATCTGTCCTAGGTGAAGATGTCCAAAGCAAAAATGCCCTGTGTCCAAAATCCTATCCTAGCCCTTTCATTCTAAAAGTTACTCTTAAGGTGTTAAGGGTATTGTCTTTGGCTTGCAAAGTGCACATATGTGCAAGTTCAACAAAAAGGTATAATCCAATACCAGTTCCAAATGGATAAAGTTCACAGTTCCTGGGAATGGCTTCCTTTCACCGGTTTCCCTCCGCCAAAAGTTCCAAAGAATAACCAAGTTCCTTAATACCCAAGAGGATGGCCCCCCTCCTTGTTGTTACAATACACTCCAGGGGAAATAACTCCCATCTCCAGGTCTTTTCCTCAATTAATGGAATTCAAAATCCTAAAGGCATGATTCTTCCTTGGGATTCTCCTTTTAAAGTTCCACAACTTGGGTGCGGGTCCCAGACTCTCAAAACATCTGGTATACTCTCCTGCCAGGTTCTCTTTATTCCTGTATTTTTTGTATCCATACAGTTCCAGTATTCCGTATCACCTTTATCAAAACACTGGGTCTGAAACACACTTTAAATGTTTTCCTTTATCAAATGTCCAGATACCCGGCATACCCCCCTTCCAGGTTCTCTCTTTATTCTGGTATTTCTTGTATTCACACAGTTCCAATATTTTGTATAATTTTTATCAAAGTACCGGGAGGGAGAATTGTCATTCTATGGCTAATTTCCCTTACCTAAAGAGTCCCCCAGCAGCTTTGCTGGATTTGAAGGGTTTGCTTCTTTTTCCTGCTAAGAGTGAGACTCTTTTTTTCCCACTCTTAGACATTTTTGCTATGTGTGTTCTAGGCTATTTTTGTGTTTTTTTTTAAATTGTCTTTATTATTTTCAATATATCAACATTCATTAAGCATCATACCAACTACCCCCCCGCCCCCAAACCCCTCCACCCCTCCCCCCCAGGGACACGTGAGCTTTGATTCTGGGATTCCATTATGCATTAAAAATGTCCGAGATCTTGATGTTGTGTTGGCACCATTGCTCCATAAAGTCTGACTGGAGGTACTCAAGGACTCCTCCCCATTCCTTGGCAAACCTGTCCCTCGTTCCTTGGATTGTGTGCGTGACTTTTTCCATTGCCAGCTGGGCCCAGACCTTCTGAAGCCACGTGAAAATCAGAGGGGTGTCTTTCTTTTTCCAATTATGGGCTATTGTTGTCCATGCCGCTATGAGGAGTCCCATAAAGCTTCTCCATTGTGCTTTTTTATATCTTCTTGCCGTGTCATCTCTTATTCCACACATCCAGACGCCCTCCCCCAATTGTCCCACATCTGGAAATATTTTGCCCATTTCTCCCTTAACTTCTTCCCAAAAAGGCACTATTCCCTTGCAGGCCCGCCAGGTGTGTTTCCACGTCCCCACCTCTCCGCATTCTCTCCAGCATAGGTTTGACGTTTTTGGGAACATTATGTGAAGTCTCTCGGGGGTGTAGTGCTACTGTTTAACAATTTGTATCCACATTTCTCTTGTTTGTGCAGATCTGGTCGTTTTTGGGATCAAAGTCCAAAGGTCCCCCCATTGTTTTCTTGTCGGTTCCTCCCGCAGAGTTCTGCCCCATTTGATCATGTATGACCACTTAATTTCCACATCCTGTGTATTTATAAAGGAGTATAAAGTCGATACCCATTTCTTTGCCCCTGAGTTGGTTGTAACGTATTTCTCGAACGAGGTGAGAGTTCTTGTTGCTGCCTTCGAAATGTCCGGGGATTTTAACCAGTGTTTGAGTTGTTCATGTCTATATTTCTCCCGTGTGGAGCGTGATGTGAATGGGAGGCAGGATTCATATGATCTAATTTCATTGTTGATGAACATTTCCTCTATTTTCGTTATTCCTGCCTCCTCCCAGCATTCATATGCCCCCTGCTCCATCCCCGTTGGAAATTGCGGATTTCTACAAATGGGGGTAAATGGGCCTAGCGTGGTGGTCATTAAACCCTTTCGTGTTTGTATGTCCCACACCTCCATCTTTGTTTTCATTATTTCGCTAATCCCTGTGTTGGGGTGTCTGTGTTGTTTCTGTTTCCAGAGGAGTTCCACTAACGGAGTTCTTGCCACTGCTCTGTCTTGTGCTGCCCAGATCGGTTGTGGATCGTCGCCCAGCCACTCCCGTAGCACTTTTAACTGTGCCGCTTGGTAGTATTTCTGGAAGTGTGGGAGCACCAGCCCACCCTCCCTGGTTGGTGTGGATAAGATAGCCCTGGGCAGTCTTGGCGTTTTCCCTTTCCACACAAAGGTTGTGATTACCCTTGACAGTGTTTTAAAGAATGATCTGGGTACCCCTACCGGGAGGGCCTGGAAATAGTATAATAGCTTTGGTAGGATTGTCATCTTTACTGCTTGGATCCTGCCCCACCACGAGATCAACAGAGGATTCCATCTTTCCAAATCTCTGTGAACCCTCGTAAGAAGCTGCGGATAAAGCTGTTCCACCCTGTGTGTAAGTGTTATTCCCAGGTATTTAATGCCTTCCGCTGCCATCTTGAGGTAGAGTGCTTTGGCTTCTCTCTCTATCTCCCCCCTGTCTCCCGCCAGAATTAGGATTTCCGATTTGTTCCTATGCATTTTTAAGCCTGAGATGACCCTAAAAACTTCTAGCTCCCCAACCGCTGCCGCCAATGTTCGGCCCGGCTCCTCTAATGCTAACAACATATCATCCGCATATGTGGTTGCCTTGTGTTGTATGCCTGCCATGTCTATCCCTTTAATATGAGTGGCTTCTCTTAATTTCATTAGTAGGGGTTCTAGAAAGATAGCGTATAGTAGAGGGGAGAGCGGACATACCTGTTTTGTTCCACGGGATATGCATACCTTTTCAGTAACCTCCCCATTGACGGCCACTCTGCAAGTTGGGGCGTTATAGTTCGCTCTTATTCTTGCAATGAAGTGCTCCCCAAATCCCATGAAGTGCAGGGTCTTAAAAAGCATGGACCATTCTACCCGGTCGAAAGCTTTCTCTGGATCTACTGCAAGTAGAATAGCCGGGGTTTGCTTTATGCTTATTTTTTCCACCAAGTGAATGATTCTTCTAAGGTTGTCGTGAGTTTGTCTTCCAGGGATAAAGCCCGATTGGTCTAGATGTATTAGCTTTGGGAGAAGAGGGGAAAGTCTAGCAGCTAATATCTTAGTGTATATTTTTGCATCGATGTTTATTAGGGAGATTGGTCTATATGAAGCCGGATATGAAGGGTCCTTCTCTGGTTTGAGAAATACTAGGACCTTCACTTCGTTCATTGTGGGGGGGTCACGTTGCCACTATCTTTAAATGAGTTTAGAAGCCTGGTTAGGACCGGGATTAGCAGATCCGCATATTTTTTTTATAAAATGGGGCCGTGTAGCCATCCAGACCTGGAGCTTTATTTTATGGGAGATCTTTTATTGCTTTTTTAACTTCCTCTTCTTTAATAGGGTTCTCTAAGGCCTGCCTGTCTACTTCTGAGATGTGTGGGAAGGTGGTTTTCAGATATGTGTCCTGTGCGTCTGCCTCCGGGTGGTCAGTGGAGTAGAGTTTCTGGTAGTATTCTCTGAACACTTCCCCTATGTCTTGTGTGCACATGAGATGTTCCCCTGTCGTGTCTGTGATGCTTTTGATCGTAATGTCTTTCTGTTTTACGCGGAGTTGTCTCGCAAGTAGCCTATCTGCTTTGTTTGCTTTTATGTAGTACCTTTGTCTTAGATACAGCAGGCTCCTTTCCTCTCCTTTTGTGCCTATCATCTCTAGTTGGCCTTGAGTGTGTCTAAGCATCTTCTTTAGATCTCTAGTGGGTTGTGTCACGATTTTCCCTTGCAGTTCTGTTATTGACCTTTCCAGTTCCTTTTCCCACATATACCTCTGTTTCTCCTTCGTGATTTTTAGTGCCATTATCTTCCCGCGGATCACCGCTTTAAACGCCTCCCAGACCGTGCTCATAGATACTTCCCTAGTGTCATTTTGCGTGAAATATTCTTGTATCATTTCCCTTATTGATTCCCCCGTAACCGGGTCTTGGATTATGTCCTCCGGTAACCTCCACCTCCATAGACCATTAGATTTCCCCGGGAGTTTCAAATCGAGCCACAGGGGTGCATGGTCAGATAGTGCGATTGCCCCCTTTTCCAACCCCTGGATCTTGCCCATGAGCCCAACTGATGCCCAAAAGTAGTCAATTCTTGACATGGAGTTATGCACATGTGAAAAGTATGTATACCCTCTTTGCTCCCCCTTCAATTCCCTCCACACATCATTTAGGGCTAGTTGGTCCATTTGTTGCTTGAGGCGTTCTGACGGAGCCCCGTGGCCATGTCCACTCCCCACGCTTCTGTCCAGTTGTGGGATCCATGCCATATTCAGGTCTCCCCCCAAAATCACCTCCCCCCTTGCGAAGGTTTCAAGTTTTCCCAGGGTGTCTCTCAGAAAGCCATCCTGTCCCACATTGGGCGCGTATACTGACGCGAGAGTGAACCGCTGCCCCTCCAACACCACATTAGCGAACGCATACCTTCCCTCCTTATCTGTAATGGCGTCCTCCAGTGTGGCGTCCCTTCCATCCCTTACTGCTACAAGGACCCCCAATCTTTTTTCTGTTGTATTCGCCTGGGCCCAAATTTTAAATCCCCTTACACGGGTTTTCTGTTTGTCCTTTGCTCTGATATGAGTTTCCTGGAGGAGCAGGAGGTCCACCCCTTCCCTTTTGAGTAATTTCTCCAGCTTCACCCTTTTCGTGGGATGATTCATCCCCCTTATGTTATATGTTACAATGCAGACCTTCCCCATTTAGTAAGGCACATGTTCATTGTACTTAGAATCCCTTTCTTTGTCGCTGCTCTAGTTTTTGTGTCCCCATCCTCATTTCTCTTCCCCCTGAACTCCCCCCCCCCAACCAATAACCATAAACCAAACAAGTTGCCCCGAGCAGGGCGAGGGTTCCTACTGTTGTCAGGCCGTTGCACCCACAGCTCCCTGCCCACCATCCTCTCGGGGGATATTTTTGTGAGGGATCCTAAACCCCACATTACCGTTTGTCCTTACCGGATTCCAAGCCGATGGGTCCCTCCCGGGCCGCCATCTCTGCCTCTCATGTAGCGGTTCTTATTCTCACCTTCCCCCCTCACTGGCGCCTTGAGTGGCTGTCGCCAGGTGCCGACGGCGTTCCTTTTCTCTTCCTCCGATCATGGCATCTTCCTACGGCCTTCTCTTCCCATGTTTGGCCTTCTTTGTTTGATCATTTCCCATCCTTTAGGTTTTCTCCTTTGCTCCCCACTAGATATTGCTTGATCCGCTTCCTCCCCTTCGTCCTGGAGCCCCATTATGTTGGTCGCTCTTCTCTGTTTCCCCTCCCATGTCACCCCAAAAGGGAAGGTCCACTTGTATCGGATTTCTTTTGCCACCAGAGCCTTGACTAGTGGGGCCATCGCTCTTCTTTTTTGCAATGTGACCAGGTCTTGGTATAGTTGAATTTCTTGTCCGTTCATTCTGATGTGATCCATTACTCTGGCCTTCCTCAGTATCTGCTCTTTTTGTGGGTATGAGGATAGCGCCACCAGAACGTCTCGTGGTCTTTCCCCCGGTGCTCTGGACCTTTTTGGTCCGACCCTGTGGACCCTGTCCACTCCGATTGTATCTGTCTCAGATGCATCCAGAATGTCTCTAAACATCTCCTTCACAGCTGTCATAAGGTATTTGTCCAGTACTGTTTCTGCCATGTTTTTGATGCGAATGGTAGAGCGCCTGGAGCGGTTCTCCAAATCCTCACATTGTATCTCCAGGTTATGGGTGAGTCTCACCAAGTGTTCCTGAGTTTCGCTAGTCTGTTGAGTTTCCTCCTCGACCCCCTGAACCGTTCTTTCCAATATGTCTGTCCTCTCCTCCAGTTTAGCCACGTCAACCCTGAGGTCCTGAACCGCCTGTTTCATGTCGTTTTTCATCGTCGTGAACTGTTCCTGTACTGAAGACATGAATTCTTCTTGCAGATCCTGGAACCATGATTGCATGTCATCCCTTGAGGGTGGATGATGGGTGTTCGTCTGTGACATGCCTTCGCCTTGTTGGTTGTCCTGAGGCTTCCCTTTAGCTTGCGACGTAGTGTCCGTTGACCACAATTGTAAGATTACCTTGAAGACTGCGGGGTCTGTTGGGGAGCGTTATTCTTGCTTTTTGCCGTTGACATGTTCCGTTTGTTTTCCAGGGGTGTGCGTGGGCTACTGTTATGCCCCTGTGAGCTGTGAGATGTGCCCACTGAGGTACTCGCGAAGCTGTCGTCTTGGAGCGCCCCGGGTCTCACCCGTCTGTGGAATCCGTGACGGTTGGGGCCTACTTGGATGGGCCCTTTCCTATTTGAGCGAATATCCCTTCCAGGTCAGGGTTTCTTATCTGGGCAGCAGAGGGACCCCGCGCAGTTCTCGTCATGCTGGTGGGCTCTCCCTTCTCCCTATTGTGGTGTGCCCTCTGGTTGTGTCCCCTTGGGCACCTTTACTGCTGCCGGTGGGCTCGTGCCTCTTTGCCCCTCTACGGATTACCGTCTCTGTGCCCCTTCCTTATGAGATATTTAATGCTCCGGCTGTGGGGGTTCCAGGGGAGATCAGTTGCCTCTGGGCCTGTTTCCCCTCTACCGCTTCGCTCCGCTCACCTCAGGGGGCTATTACTAGCCGGGCATTCGCCTCTCCGACCTCACGCTGCAATCCGTGTTGCCCGCCCAGTGCTGGAGACACTTGCCCACCGTCTGCGCCGAGTGTGCGCTTCCCTCGGTTGGAGCATATGCGTCCGCTGCCCCACGCTCCTTGGGCTTTTTGTCTGTTACGCCTCCATGTGCAGTGCTAGAGGCCCTGTGCCCCGAGTGTCCATGCACCCGGCATCTTTGATGGGGGCTGGGGGAGGGGCCAGTGCGCCCGCTCCACCGTCCTCGGTCGCAGCCACTTACTATTCGAATCCTTAGAGAGGAGATGCCTCGGCGGAGTGCCGGGGGACGGGGGGGGGGGAGCTCGCCCCTGTCACTCCGACTCCCCCTTCCTCGCTTCTGTGTGCAGCGAGCCCGTCTGATCCGCTCCGATGTTGTTGCCGGCTCGGCAGCCGGGATCTCCCGATGGGGGAGGGGCGGTCGCTGCCGCACTCGCTTTCACGGCGTTCCCAGTGCCCCTATGGTCGTGCTGCCGGACGGGAGGCTTCAGAGGAGGTGGTGGGGGGGATGATTCGCTCACTGATCGCGCTTGTTCCGCTGCATTAATGTGCTAATTTCGGCAGCCCGGGGAGAGCGCGGTTTAGACGCGGCTCGCCACCCCGGCGGCCATCTTGGAATCCCCCTATTTTTGTGTTTAATGCCTATGGGGTTTCTCTCCCTTTCATAGGAACCATCTTTATTCACATGCTTTACACAGCACCCTCTGTGCAGTAACGAAGGGGTGTTGTAGCGACCCCCAAACATAGACTCCATACCCTGGGACTGACTACTGTCTCACAGGGCATGTAAAGTCCCCATTGACTTTACTAGTCAATTTTTGTGAACAAAACCAGTACAACTCATCTTACTATGGAGGTACTGGGAAGGGTTAATAGTTTTTCCCCTTTATGTTCATTTTCGAGAGGGTACCGTACAGTCCCTCTCTCAAAATTTTCTGGCTGGTGGCAGTGGTTACTACCGTAAATATTCGACCCCAAATATTTTCCTATGGGATTTTCCCATTGTTCGAGTCTACCACATTTTCTGACAGACTCTAGCATACCGCCAGTGTATTTTAATATTAACTTTACTCCCGTAGGTTTTTATTGACAGAACTTTAATATAACTTCTTTCCCGTGTCTTTCTCTAAACTCCTAACCCAGGTCGGGGATCCTTTGTTTGTCCTTTTGCCAAGAAGCCTTCCTTTCGGCGCCACTGAGTCTGGGGTGGGTCCGTTGTGTGGGAGGGGGAGTAGGACCCCTGGACAGGGTTGCCTCCACAACCCATGTCGCACTCTATCCCGATAGGCTGGAGGGTCTCCCGCCAAGATGACCACTCCACTGTGTGAGTGACAGCTAGGCTGTATGAATGGGGCTTTTTTTGCATAAAAGCAGGGTCCTGAGGACTGGAAGAGCAAGACGTCGCCACTGGAACTAAGAAGCCGAAGATGAGAGAAGCCAAAGCCCCCTGCAATGACTGAACCACTGGTGAAGGCCTGCTGCAGCGTCTCACCACTTTTCTCCACACGACGAGAGAAGATCTTCATCCGAAAGAGCCTTCTTCCCTTGAGCTGGTGGGGCCAACCAGTTTGCCAATCGCATTCCCGGACCTGCCTGCCAGTACCCTGTACTCAGAGGCCGGATAGCTAGGCACCAGTCCACTCGGACCACGATTTAAAGGAGCGTACCTTTTATTTGTTGGGCAGCACCGCCGCTGGTTCCATCCCTGGGTAGTGCAGTAACTCGAAGCTTCCTCCACGACGAGAGCCTCTCTTCCTCTGCTGGATCCCCCAAACTGCAGGAACAACCGCCACCGCAGGAGCCACTTCTTCATTTTAAAGGTACATTGTCCCAACAGGCCACCCTTTCTTCGCGGTAGAGCTAAAGGTGTTTTAAATCCTTTACCTACCTGTTGTGTTGGCCGCCCCTCTCTCTTAACATTGTCTTTCACCTTCTGCATCCACATTTTCAAAATCGTTAACCAGAGACTTGACTGCAGCTACAAGAACATTTTGCTCCTGGGCCCTTGCCCTGTACCACTGACTCTGGCACAGGCCTACTGACTCTGGCTAAATTTGCCTTCTCTAGATTGCTTCTCAACTAGACTGTGTTGGTGCACCTACTTCTTATAACCACCCTTTCCTTCCCACTTTTAAACCTTGTGAAATGCCATTTTGCTCAGTTTTCATTTAAGTATTTCCTATACTGATGCACTGTCTTGCTTAAACTGGTTCACAAACATATGGAGAGTGTTGCTAGGGTGTGTAAGAAGATATTTCTGTAAAACTTGTGCTTTCCCTCCCTTGTGAGAAATTGCTAGAGTGTCATTTATGTTTGGTTTGCACTGTGCCGTTTTGTTCAGTTTTCACTCTTGCGCAAACTTGTCTACAATTTAACTAGGGAGTTGTGTATACTCTCTTTGACCAAATTTAACTTGCTTAATAACTGTGATAGATGTGTTTAACTAGAAGTGTATAAAATAAATATATATATTCTTTTTACTACAAAGCTTTAGTCAGTGTTTCCTTGTTCCATAGTACTGAAGGCCTGTTGTGTAAACCCTGAATACTGCTGCTCATATCACTCTTGAGATAAGTCTGACTGTTCAGCCGCAGCTACCAACTAAATCTTTGTGGTACAGACTGATACCAAATCTGGTGTAGTGCTCCCTAAGGGAACTGCACAGGATTCTGCCTAACACCGGGTCTCAAAACCACTTTCATTCACTTTCTTTCTCAAATGTCCCAGTCACCCAACCTCCTTGCTCTGGGCCACCCAACTCATATAACTGGCACTTATTGGTACTTGATGGAGCTGCCGAAGCGCCTCGGTAACCCAGCTTTTGTTCTCAGGGCTCACTGGCTTTCTTTGGCGGTGTCTGGACCTCTCGTGGCAAACATACAGAAGCGCCCTGGTGTCCTGCCTCCACTTCACAGGCTTACCGGTTTTGTCTGGCAGCTTCCATGTCATTCGCGGCACCTGTTTCACTCATAAGCCCTTGGGTTCGGGTGGCGTTGGCACTGGTTCTCGGTTCCTGCGGTTGCCAGGAAAGGTCCCATTATGGCGAATCAGCTCCTGCAGTCCTTCCTTTTTCGCTGTTTCCCTGCTCGCGTGTGGACTTTCCAGGCTTGGTCGGCAGTAACTAGCCAGTTGATTCTCTTTGCAGCTCTCCACAGCACCATTTTATAACTCCAGCATTACTGAAGGGAGCCGTTTATAGCCAAGCAGATTTCTCCAACAGCTAGACTGTTCACTTCGGTCTAGCCGAGTGATTTTCATTCCGGTTGCTCTCTTCCTCGTGTCAGTCTTTGTTACTGATGTAACTATGTGATGTTTGAAAGTTATATGACTAAGGCCCTCATTACGAGTATGGTGGTCCGGAAAAAGGTGCTGTTAACAACAGTTACCGACACCTTTTCCAGAGTGGCATACTCCCATTCCGCTGGTAGGGACAGTGACCAACTGGCAGGCCTGACCTGCTGGTAGTTCAGGCCCCTACCAGCAGTTAATTCACTAAAGCGCCAGCACTGTTAACAACGGTGCCGGTGCTTCAGTGTTCCTATTCCCATGGAATCCTATAGGACTCCATGGGAATGGGAATTTACCGTCCCGCCGCCGGCCGTAATATCCTGGCATTACCAGGATATCGGGTGGCAGAAACGGTAAACTGTGATTGCCAGTAGGTGGCCTACCGGCAGTCTCGTAATGACGCCCTAAGTGTTGGAGAATATGGAGGATTACTGCCACAATTGGCGATTAGGGCCTGGGGTTCTGGCGGGGTCTCCCTAAAAGGGAATGGGGGATACCCTGTCTCACCCAATGGTGCAGCTCCATTCCCCTGAGGGTCAGCTCCCCCCCATGTGGTCTTCCCCTCAAATAGCCGCCCGCAGGATCAGGTAGCGGTTGCAGTCGCCTGGCCATAATAGGTGAGGCTGCCTCCGGGAAAGGAGTGATGACATTATTGGATTCATCACAGTGCCCTACTCTGGTATTCCCAAAAAGATGGTATTGATGATGTTCATCACAATGCCCTACTCTGGTATTCCCAAAAAGATGGTATTGATGATGTTCATCACAATGCCCTACTCTGGTATTCCCACAAGGATGGTATCAATGATGTTCAAGATGGTGCCTGCATTTTCTCAGACACTTTCCCTTTCTCTCTTTTTTTCCTTTTGATGTTCAGATGTGTCCCAGAGTCGAGAACCAATTTAAAAACATCATTCAGATTATCTTTGATGAAGATAGGGACCAGATCCCTTTCGAGTTTGAGTTTTTAACAGTGCAATCTACAATAGTAGACCTGGCTAATCACTTAAAAGATGCAAGCGGGCTTGACTCCTTTCCAAAGCTTGACCTCACAAAAGCAAATGTGTATGTTCATCTGAATGCCTCATATAGACTGGTGATGTCGAAGGTGGGGGGGGGGGAAGCCCTAGAATGGGGTCCACCAGCAAAGCCGGTTACAGAGTAGAACATAACAGATATTCTTGACAAAGGCTCACCTAAGGAACCAGCTTTACAATAAAGCAAAGATAACTCAGGCCAGAATTGAGAGTGCAAGGCATTGATTGATCGACAGTGGTACCAAAGTCAGCAGATGAGACACATTTAAGGAGTCTTCTCCAGATTTTTGCACCCCTTTGGCAGCCTTTCATCAATGAGCAATCTGTGGGAGGAAGGAATTGTAAGGGTGCAAAAGTAGGGCTTGGACACAATGGTGGCATGTTTTTGGGTAAAGACTTTTATTAAATATGAAAGGGTTGGAAAAGGCCTCTCTTTCCCTAAAGCTAAAATGGGTTTCCCTACTTCAAAAGAAACTAGTGAAATCGTCAGGAAGTTCGAAACTAAAATGTCTGTTACTGTCATGTACCAAAACCTACATCTGTCCGTAAGACTAACAATCTAAGATAACTATGCAAGGATGATCTTTTGTCAAAGTAAATAGTGTTCTTGGTTTTTTCAATCAACAGACAAGTTCTCAGTTTCGCTGGTAATAAAGTGATGTAAAATAATGTTCCCAAGAAAAGTACTCCAATGCTAGGGTTGTGCTTCTTTCCCCTAGACTTCTTCTTATCTTAGGTTACTTGATAGTTCACAAATAACTGTTTCTTGATTTCACCGTTGTTATATCCTACCAGCTTGGCACACTCTGCTACAAAGCATAGGATCCGAATCTTAGGGTTGTGTTCCTTTCCCCTAGTCTTTTTCTTGTCCTATTTCTGTTCCTTTAGGCTACTGAGCCCTTCTCCCCTTTTATATAATGTCTCTAAGCAATCCAGGAGGGAGTGTGACTTGAGTTTATCAACATGGCACAGTCTGCTACCAAGTGTAAGGTTCCTTTATTCAGTTCCAGGGTTCTTGATCCGCTCGTTCGCAATCTCTCATATGGGTGCGAGTCCCAGACTCACAATGGCTGGTCACTCCCCTGCCAAGCCAGTATTATCTAATGGATGGTCTTTCTTTCACTCACAGGGTCCCAGACCCTCTTTCACTTTAACTTTGATATCTCATATGGATGTGGCCCCCAAACTCGCACTGTTGCATTCAATCTGCTTGGTTCACTCTTCTGCCAAGTATGCATCTTTCTCTCATTTGCTTCAGGGTCCAAGACCCTCTCTTTCATCAGGGTCCCAGACCCTCTTACTCTTGGGTGCGGGTCCAAGACGCCCACTCTTCCATTGTGTCTGCTTGGTTCACTCTCCTGCCAAGTATACAACTCTCTCTCACTTGCTCTCCAGTTCCTAAGCTCCTAAACTCACCCTGTTGCTCCCGAGGCCTCTACTAGCTCCCGGTCTACCCATGTACGTGTTCACTTCCTTCTCTGAGGTATTGGTGGTTCCCGGGCAGTTGCGTCTCTTCTGAAGGCTCTGTGAGCGTTTGGGTGTCGGCGTGGTCTGCAGCAACTCTGCAGTCGTATGCTTTTTCCCCCGCTGCATGGCCTGTCTCTTCCACGCTTCGTCAGGCCCTGGGAGGCAGAGAGGATTCTCTTGGCAGCAACCCAAGTAATCCTCTCCTAATGGAACACGCTCGGGTTCTCTCTTTCCTCCATTCAGGGCTTCTCTTGTAGGTTGCGCCAGCTGCTCCTGTGCATAGCTCCCGCTGTTCCTCGTCGAGGGATGTCTCTCTATCTCACATCTCAGCTGCACCTGTGTTTGAGCTTCTCCTTCGAAACACTCGTGTGGGATTGATGTACTGCTTTGGGCCAATCACTGGCATTAGACAGCTAGACCTCTCACTCTGCTTCTCACGAGTAAACCTTTGACTCACGGCCATCTTCTTCGTCCCTGTACCAGCCTAAAGCTATAAACATGATACTTTGTACTTTCTGGCTTTAGGTTAGGTGTACTGAGTTGACAACAAAATATTTCAGTTCTACCCAGGGAGAGGGGAGGAGGATTTAGAGTTGGAGAAGGGGTTGGAGGTATTAAAGCAGGTTGATTACGCGTTCTCTGGCGATGGTTATTTTTTAAAATTATGTTTATTGGTTTAAAAGTAAAACAAAAATGTGATTTTACACAAATCAAACATTTAACATATACCATACATAACACGCAACTTCTCTCTCAACAATTCCACTTACACAAAACATCCAATAAATTAATTAGTTACAATTTCCCTTTCAAAAACAGGATTCCTTATTTCTTTGGATAAATTTAAGTTGAGCTTAAACGGCAAAAGAAAGGAGAGTACCATTGAAAGATGCACAAGACCAGCAGTAAGAAATCAAGTAGATTATACATTTGCCACCTAACTCCCTCTCCAATTCCACAGCATTTTTAAACACAAACTCCACCATTTTCATTACTGCAATAAGAGGGCTTGTTCGTTCTCCCAGGAGAATCCATTCCCACCATTGTGCAGGCCCTAATAGCTCCAAGGTATTTCTCTGGCCTTCTAGGAATTTCTCTCTCACTTCCCTGAGGGTGGTGCAAGCAGTTACAAGGTGGAGTAGCGTTTCAACACCTCCTTGTTCATTACAAAATCGGCATTTGGCATTTCCAACTCCAGGTAATTTTCTAGCCCACTGTACTTCTTTTGTGTTAAGAATATTCAATCAGCACCTAAGAAGGAAGTATTGGTATATTGGCGATGGACATTTTATGAGGTATGCGGGGGAGGCAGTTTAATCCTTTTCGCTCTCGATCAAGAGGCTGACTCAATTTTCCTTGCCTCCATTTCTCTATATTTGTAATCCAATTCAGAATTTGGAGTTTCTTTTTCACTTTCTCCGGGTTTGATTCCAAATCACACATTTCAATCCCCTTACTTTCCAGGATCATTACCACCCTTTTCCGCCACTGAATTAAATACTGATCCTGTCTTTCCTTATATGGATCAAATATAGCAAACGGAACAACTGCAGGGTCAAATGTACATTTTCTATACAGGGCTATTGTTTTCCATAGCACCAAACATTCTAGGGATTGTAATCTCAATTTGTGCCTAATTGCAGACATAGGCAGCACATTAGGGAGGTTTAATACTTGTCGCCAGAAGTAAGCTTCCAGCCTCTCCCAAATGTGCCAAGGCAGATGTAAAACCGCCTCTGCCCCATAGGTAAAGATCTGGGCAGCTAAGCCCAGAGCGTGCAAAGGGCAACGACTATCCTGCTGTTGTGCTGTGGCTGCTTCTACTGTCAGGAGGAGTGAGGAGAACGAGAACGAGGAGAGCGAGGAGCGGCGCATTGAAGGAGAGGGAAGTGCGGTCCTAGCTCCGCCCCTAGCCCGCCCCCGGGCACCGCCTCCAGGAAGTGCCATAAAGGTTCTTCCCAAGCACCCTTGCGGCGCTAAGCCCGAGCGTGCAAAGGGCAACGACTATCCTGCTGTTGTGCTGTTTGGCTGCTGGGCTGCGTAAGCAAGTATTACACTATAAAAGCCAACTGCTACGACAGGCAGAGCCGAGGAAATATAAACCCACACCGAGGAGCTGCACTACAAGATGAAATCTACAGCTGTGCACATGGACTCATTAGGAACAGCTGTGCGAACTCGCCTGCAGGTAAGGCAAAAATTTACATCACTCCCAGATGCAAATGGTAGCCCGGAGTGTTTACAGAACATGCCGTCATTGAAACAATCTCGTCTACCCTTTTGCCCTAAGAAGCGGGAAAGCTCATCTACGGGGGCCACTACGCTCGATACAGGTAGTGGAAAAAGGTTGAGTATGGCTACAGAAGACCCTGTGCGATTAGTTCCAAAAACACCTGCTCCATCTAAGGCTTGTACAGCTTTCACCCTCGAAGCACCTATAAGCCACTCCCCCCCTCCCATGAAAGATCGACCATGCACGAGGAGGGCGCCGATCAGGCCAAGGATTTAGACCTTACTCCCGGTGAAGGATATCTGAGCAAAATGACCAAAACTGTGTCCCCAGGAGACAAAGGAAAAAGTTTGATTGAAGCTAATCAGACGGTAGGAGTGCCATCCGAGAAAGGTCCAGCTCTCTCGGCTAATCCGAGCCTTGAAAAGAAGACAGATACACAAGACCTACCTAGAAACCCTGATAATTGGAGAGACTCACGTGGTCCGATTTCACCTGTAATTCCCCCCACAAAAGAAATTGACTCTGTAAACATGCCAATTTTTGAGGTAGCCAATTATGGAATTGCACCTATACGGAACATGTGTGAAAGCATTCTGGACGAAAATACTAGTCGGGACGCGGCATTGGCCTCCCCTACTTTGACTTTAATGAATACTACAAATAGATCTTTACTGTGTGAGTCTACCGAGGAAAAGGAGGATCAATGGGTCACAAATGATTTAGAACTATGGGAGAAAACTTCGCTGGAATCAAATAAGGAAACAGAGGAAAAAAAGCAGTACCTAAGAGAGATGGAGGAATCCACAACGATAAGCGAAATCTTCCAGCCATACCGGGAAGAGAATAGAGGACAATGGCCCAAGGACAAGAGCCCTCAAAATAACACCCAGCAGAGGATTACTGCCCTGTTACCTAATGACCCAATGGCCCATCAATCTCCTCCTTGGAACCTCCATAAAGATATACCGGAGACACCCTACCCTAAAGGGACGCTCCCCCCAAAGGCCAGACTAGAAAAGAAAACCCTGTGGAATTTTGGAAGCGAAACTCTGCTAAAAACTACAGGCACTGAAGGAACGACTATGTTGCCTCTAGCCAAACTGAGCAACTCAAATTTAGCTAGCAAAATCATGCAAGACCTTACCCTTTTGACGGGGAAAATTGAGAGAGAAAAAAGGAGGAGTTTCTCGATAATAAGCGAGAAAATGGCTGAACTTGAAAAGGACCAAACCAAAGGTAGTGCCGTGGAGTTGGAGGTTGTGGGGGCCGAGCTCCTCGTAACAAAAACCCAAAGAGACCCCAGCCCACTGACCCAATCACAAAGATCTCTCGGAGATAGACTCCTAAGCTCAAAACCACAAGGCCATTTTGTAGAACCTCAAGTGACAACAAAGATAACTCAGACGCCTGTGTTGGATGGCCAAGAGCAGTGTTGTAAAACTCTTACGAAAGACCAAACTATACAGCTAATAAAAGACACGTACCAAATGGACAGAGAAAAGGATATGAATCACCTTCAGCAAATGATCATGACCTCGCTGAACATCACACTGGCTCCATACCTAAAATTGTATGAGATGATAAATGACTCTGTGAAAGAAATGACTGCTACTAACATACAAATTAAAGAGGCAAATATACAAACAGATCTGTCCCTGAGGAACTTGAATGTACGAATGGACAAAGAAGCCGAAAAATCGCTCACATGGCAAAATCGCCTCACGGATCTGGCAAGGAGAGATGCCAATGATAAGTCCCTATTGATGGAGGCGGTTCTGGAAGACTGCAAGTGGATGCGAAACCAATGTAAACAGAGAAAAGAGGAGACAAGCTCGGTTGAAAATCCGCGTCGAGGCAAAGGACCCATGAAACTAAGTCAAAACAAGCCACATCAACCTTTGCAAACTGAGCAAATGACCGAAGAGGTAATATTGATCTCTCCTGGCTGTAAGGGGACGGGAACTCCTGACTCTAAACTTCAACCAAAAAAAACAAACTTCGCCATCTTTAGAGGTGGGGCATCCAAGGATCTGCTCTCAGACAAGAAAAATGAACTGAAGGATAAACCTAACGAAAATAGTAAAAAAACTAAAAATGAAGGATTAAAACGGAAGACTAATGGCTCTAGGGCATTCTTAAGGAATCTAAGAACGCCTCCTAGAAGAGAAAACTCCCAACAGGCAAAGAAGCCGAGGAGAGAACTGGCAATGAGAGACACGAACATTTTGATGGATACTGATGCTAAGGTTGTGGGAGGGGGGATCCACCCCACTCCCGCCCCGAATGCCAATGTCGATGAATCAGACCAACGAGCAAATGTAAGTGATCTGATTGACATGATGGAAGAATATAGGGAGGATGAAGAATGGCAATGCATCAGCCCATCAGAATGGGAAACTCTGGACAACTGGGAGATGGTGGAGAGGAGCTCTAATCCCTCTAATTGTAAGAATCCCCAACGAGATACCCCGCTGATTATCTTAAAGGAGACAAAAAGCCGACCGGACCCACTTGATATGGAAGAATTCAGTGAGGCTGATGACAACTTTGCTAACTTCAAAACCCTAGAGCAAAAAAGATTAGAGCTGGCTGCTAAAGAAAGGAGGGTACAATTTCAACTCGAAAACTCTCACCGAAAACAGGATGGAAAGAACAGAATTAAAGAAACACAGAAGAGCAATAAAGGAACGAAAGTGTCCGCCCCTCCCCTGAGGCCAGCTCCATCAAAAGAATGCCGCTTGAAATTAGAGACGACACTAAATGGACCAAGAAGGGCTTTGCTCAATAGGAGATACATCGTCTCGCTTTGTAACCAAACATCAGCTCTACGCACGATATCTACCGAGGACATCAAAGTTGTGGAATTCCCAAGAGTACTAAGAATGGACCAAGTTATATTGCATCTCAACTCAAATGATATTAAGCAGAAATTTCTGAAAGCAACTGACATCCTAAAAAAAAAGGGATTCCGCCTGACAGAATTGGAGGATGATATTAAGCATGACAATATCAATATATCCTCAAAGGACAGACGAAAAGGAAATAATGAGCCCTCATCCCGTACCGAAGAAGAGTCTAGGGGGAAAAGGTGGGAAAATAATGGTCAAGAAAAAGAAGGAAATAATAGGAAGATCCCAAAAGAAAACTTAAAAGAAGACAACAAGAACCCTGAAACCTATTTACACAGCATCAAAGGAAATGTCGACAACTTAAAATCTTTGAGGTTCACGGTTGATAATTCACAACACCCAAGGAAGGATACAATAACGAAAAATAAATTTGAAAATAAATCAAATGTTTGGACCCCTACGTCAAATGACCATAACTCAAAAAAGAAACAATAGAATAAGGAAACCGGGCTTGGATCCGTTCGCTGTGCCTCATGGAACACCAGAGGATTTCATCACCTGTTCTCGACGGAAAGCGCTTTCTTGACCAAATACGATCTCATTTGTATCCAAGAATCATGGCTGTGTGATCCTCCAATATGCGAAGGATTTGAAGTCTATTTCAATCCGGCAAAGAAGGGGCTGAGAGGCCGACCGTTTGCTGGCCTAATGGTACTAAAAAAAATCGATAGCAACTTACAAATACTCAAGCACGAAATTCCAAATCCTTACGTCCAAATATTGAAAATTACCTCTACAACAGAAAATCAGGAGGAGCCGACTAAATTGCTATTGATTAACACATACTGGAGGGAAAACATGCCAAACCCAGGGTCATACTTAAAATCAATCACAAACGCTATTGACAAGTCAATGACGGAGGAAGATGATCAGCTTATACTGCTGAATGGTGATTTAAACATCAAGCTCCTAGACAAAAGGGGCAAAATTAAAGAGTTGGAAAATCTTACAGGAAAAGAAAGCCAATGGATGACGGAAATGGGCATACGGGATATGATGATGTTAAATAGCCAAACAAAGGGTGACCTATTGGGGGCTGATACTTGGCATAGTGGAAAATTGAGAGCCTGCTTGGACTACTGTTTTGTGGGAAGAGATACGCTGGCCTGGATAAACTCGTTTCGAGTCATCAAGCAAGCAAATAGTGACCACTCTCTTCTGGAAACTGAACTTGTATGGGATTCAAGAACTCTCCCTAAGGGAGAAAAGGTGATGGAAACTGAGATATCATGGGGAAGAAACAGACTGCGACTGAAAGATCAGATCATACCTACACTGGCGAAAAACTTCCAGGAAGCGGTAGAAAAGGGAGAGGAGGTGGTCGATTACAAATGGCTGTTCAAAGCCTATGAGGTTCAGTATGATCCATCTAAGCTGAAGCAGATAAAAAAGAAACACGCCTTCAACGAATTTGTAGTCGCCAGACGAAAAAGATACAGAGCCGACCTTAGGCGTATTAAAAAATCCCATAGCCTGGACAAACGCGACCTGGAAAGGAAATGTCGTCAAACTTACAAGAATTGGTTAAAATCAACCAGATATCAACAAACTCAATGTGACGCAGAACACATGATGGCAGCCTTAGCAGCAAATAACACAAAAAGTACCTGGGATCTAATCAACAACAGAGACTCTAATCAGTCGGCCATAGGTATTAACCAAGTCTCCGAGAAAAACTGGTTCGACCATTACTCTGCCCTGTTTAAAGGAAAAACTGAGACAAAGTTTATTGGAAAAAGACCAGGAAACGCTACGTGGTCATTGAACTTTGATAAAGAAGACATTCAAATGCTGATTAAAAAATTAAGCTCTTCCAGGGCTGCCGGCCCAGACGGCATTTCCAATAAAATGCTGAAATCAAGCATGCAAGGTTGGTCTGACCTAATCTACGCACTCTTCAAGCAAGTAGCGAGAACCAAACAAATACCAAGTTCATGGACGGAGGCCTACATCGTGCCTATCTTTAAAAAAGGTGACCGCGGCAATCCTAGAAATTACAGGCCGATTGCGCTACTTGACTCCATTGGCAAGCTTTTTGCATCCATTCTCCTACGTGATTTAAAGAATTGGGCAGTTCAAGCCGGAATTCTAGACGAGAGACAGACTGCCTTCGTGAGTGGAGTGGGCACTAGCCTTAACCTGTTCCTGATCAATATATTAAAAGCGAAGGCCTTAAAAGGGAAAACATCAATATACCTGGCCTTTATAGATCTAGAACAGGCGTTTGATGGAATAAATAGAGAACGGCTATGGGCCAAACTGAGCAATTGGGGATGCCCTGTGGACCTATTGGAGGCAATCCAGGCACTATACACCGATACCTCAATCCAAGTTCAGATCAATGCAGATGGTGGTCTATCAAGGAGGATTAAGACATCCCGAGGTATTA
Source organism: Ambystoma mexicanum (assembly GCF_040938575.1). Lineage (NCBI taxonomy): Eukaryota > Metazoa > Chordata > Amphibia > Caudata > Ambystomatidae > Ambystoma > Ambystoma mexicanum. The sequence goes on along the minus strand of NC_090934.1, from coordinate 382,500,081 downwards.
AGCAGGGATGTGCCCTCGCCCCTTTTCTCTTCATACTTTATATGGCTGACATGAAATCCTCACAAGATCGGATCCGGGCTTTCCCTCCGAAGATAAATGGCATAGAAATACCATGGATGCTATATGCGGATGACGCAGTGCTTTTAGACCAGACGCCGATAGGTCTTCAGCGCAGGATTGAGGCCTTCAATGAATATCTGAAAGCCAATGACATGAAAGTAAATGCAAAAAAATCTATGATTTTGACCTTGAAATCAGCTTGTGGAAATAAATCGGCAGGGAAAATACCGTCTTGGTCATTAGATAAAGAAAAATTGGCAGTGGTCGATACTACAATCTACCTCGGGATAAGAATTAATAGAAGCAAGAATGAGCGGGATCACTACACCCTGATCAGAGAAAAACTAAAAAGTCTGGTTAATCAAGGGCTACTTGTACACCGCAGATATGGAAAATTTTCTCTATTGCCGATTATAACCTTCTATAAGCAAAAGGTGATAGCTGTAATCACATATGGAGCCGAGGCACTTTTAGCCCTAAGATGGGAGGTCTGGAACCACTGCGAAGCCTATTTTTGGCGAAAGATCTTACGCCTACCAAATTCGCTACCTTTGGATCTTATAAGAATGGAATTAAGACTGCAATCTATTTCTTCAATTACAACGTGGAAATCATTATCACTCTATAGAAAGTGCATTTTAGACAATCCGCCTGTACCATTCAGAATCCTAGCAAAACCAGGCGTGTTCTATTGTGACTCAATTCTTCAAGACTGGAAAAAGAGCTGTGAAGAAATCTTAAAACACCTGACAATTTCCGATGACACTCTGAAAAATAATCCAGAAAAGGCTAAAAGAATAAATCGGGAAAAAGATTGGGAGGAAACTCAGGAAAAGAAATTAGCACACAACATCATCTGGGAACGCAAAGTCCTGAATCTGCTACCGCCATACCTGATGAAATTTCCCTCTCAGCACTATCGAGATCTGCTTATGCGCTGTAGATTTAACATCTGGCAGTCGAGAGAAATAAGGTGGCGTAGAAGGCAAATTGACAAATCACAAGCATACTGTAGATTCTGCAGAAAGAAGGGCCAACTGGAAACTATAAGGCATGTTATGCTAATTTGTCCGAACCTGAAATTGATTCGTCTGATGTATATGGGAAATTATACAAGTCTGATCACGGAGGAGAATGAAGAAGAGTATTGGGAAAGGCTCATCACAGCTGAGAAAGTGGGCCGTACCTTGGACGCACTAAAATTTGTTGAATCCTTGAACCTGGAGTGGGAAGAGGGAGAGTCGGAGGTGGACGCCTCCTAAATAGTTGATGAATCTGGCCTAGGGGTGATCATTCAGAGACCCTTTGAACCTTTTGAACTCTACCTTTTGAACTCTAGCATATTTTTGGGGGGCCTCCACCTCTTAGATGAGGAATTACTAAAGGAATGTTAAAGGTTTAACTTTGTCTAACCAATAAAACAAAAAAAAAAAAAAGATCTGGGCAGCCTTTTGTTTATAGAATGTAACAATCAGCACCATTGAGAACCTCCCATATCTAGGGTGCAAGCCCTTCCCTGGTTAGTCAACGAGATTAGCGTGGACCTTAAATAGTTGTACTGGCCTTTTTCATCCAGGTTCCGATTTATTAGAACCCATGGATATATTATGGAATTCACTCTCTCGAGCGGTATTCCTCCCCCTCTCCATGTGAAGCCACAATCTTTCCCTTTGCGGGTAGATCACATTGTAACTATCTTGGACTTCACCACATTGACCTTCTTACCATTTTCTAATAGGTAGTTTTCAAATAACCCAATACGCCTCCGAAGGCCAATAGGCATCAAGTCCAGGAAGACTAAATCGTCTGCAAATAGAATCCACGGTACTTCCACCAGATTTATTCTCAGGGGTGGGGGGGTGGGAGGGGGGGGGGGGTTGAGGCTACTACATTTTTCTGGGATACACCAAAATCAGCAATATAGAGGCAAAACAGCAGGGGGGTAAGGGCACAGCCTTGTTTTAGCCCTAGAAAAGTAAGGATCTTCCTAGTAGGGTGGCCTTTTTCTGACAGATGGATCCTTACTTAGGTGTTTGCATACAGAGCCTCCATGGACTCAACCAGGTCGACGGGACATTGCCAGATGCGCAATTTAGACCATAGCTTTTCTCTAATTATACCGTTGAAAGCCTGCTCTAGGTCCATGAATGCCAAATATAAACAGGTGTTAGACTCCAGGGCCCTCTCTTTGAGAATATTGATAATAAAGAGGTTTAGGGAGGTCCCAACCCCCTTGACGAACCCTGTTTGTCCTGGGTCAAGGATACCACTGCTAACTGCCCATGCCTTTAGATCTCTTAATAGCACAGTCGCAAACAGTTTCCCCACAGAATCAAGGAGGGCGATAGGGCGGTAGTTCTTAGGATCCGCCCTATCTCCTTTCTTAAAGATGGGGACAATGTTGGCTTCCCTCCAAGTAGATGGAATCTCTTTGTTTTGCATAATCTGTGTAAACATAATGATTAGCAGTTTTCCTCATAGCTCCTTATTCGTTATTAATTCTTGATTGGATAGCCCATCGGGCCCAGCCGCTCTGGATGAACTTAGACTACCAATCATCCTAAATGCTTCTTCCTCATCAAAGTGGAAGTTCCAACTCGGGACAGTAGCACCACTATCCTCACTTTCTTACCCTCCTGGTTTTTCAAAAAGGGAAGTAAAATGGGAAACCCATGCTTCTTCGGGAGCCATACTTAAGGTATTCCTGGCTCTAAAGTTACCCTCATTATTTATCAACTCCCAGAGATTTCGTGTGTTCTTAGCACACACCATTTTTAGCATGTGTCCAGCATCCCTCTGGGCTCTCCTTACTCTAGAGGAGAGAAGCCAATTGCAATATTTTTGTCTGGCTTTCTGCATACTTTCCTTCTTTAATGGAGCTCTATCTCTCTGGATCTTTCCAATAGAGGATCGCACTTCATGTCTCGCCACCACCAATCCTTGATCATATATATGCTTCCGAGCCCAGGCACCTTTGTTCCCACTACTGGCCTTCCGAGTAAATTCCTTCAGTAATCCCAGGTATTCTACACTATTTGGGTAATCCTTAGCAAGAGCTTTATACTGACTTGTAATTTGGGAAATGTCTTTGGCTTTCAGCCTTAGATGGTTCTTACCCCATTCCAAATCAACTTCACCCATTTTCTCCAGGCACGTTGGTTCCATTACAGAAATTGAGATTGCTAATAGGTCATGGCCACTTGACCTTTGTTGCAATATCTCAAAGCGATTTACCCACTGCCTCAAATTGTCCGATACAAAGCAATAATCAATGCATGATTTTTGAGCCCCACCTCTCCATGTACACCCACCCGGGATGTCACCCTCCGTTTGGGCTTTTGACATACAAATAGATTGCTGACACATTCCCATCATCCACTTTCGTCCCATTCATGCTCTCGTAGAGGAATTCCTTCTTTGTTAAGTCATTTGCTATTTAGGTCTCCACAAAGAATTATCCTAGTATCATCCCACTCCCTCATCACCACATCCACAGCACTCAGGATAGACTCTATAAATGTAACCTCTTTGTGCATATTGATTCTCCAATAGATGTTTATCAGGAGATAAGGGACACACTTCTTAACCAATGCTCTTTTTAGGGTGATAATTTGAACATAGGGGTTGGGATGTTCTATGATGGTGACAGTTAAACCGATCCAATTTTCATCAGAGTCAGGAGTCCAAAGAATGCGCGACCAGTAAATCCTTTTGGAGCTGGGTTTAAGTGGGCAACATACCCTTCACCCAAGGGTACCGATCTTAACCATGTTTCTTGAAAACGTAATATAGCAAACTGTTCCAGAAGCAGGGATTTTTCAGTGAACAACGTTCAAAAACCTCTCTCGTTCCAGGATGAGACTCTAAGATCTTTCAGCGAATCATGGCCTTTAGTCTATTACCCTTTGGGCTTTCCAAGGGCCCCAGCTAGCCAATCCCACACTGTTTCCTCTTTTCTTGCACCCTTCAAATTCTCTTCGTTTGAATCCTGCTTTTTTTCTGATTTTCAACTGTGAAATTTATTGGAATAAGATCCCTTTTAGAAAAGGGAAGAGTCCGGTTCTTGTGTCAGGCAGAAACTTGTGCAGTTCCCTCTGGGACCACTGCAAAAGATTTAGGACTACAGGTGTTTGGCAGTAAACCCACTTGGTAGCAGTCTGTACCACACAGATTCACTTGGTAGCTGTGGCTGAGCAGTCAGACTTCCCTCAAGAAGAGTTAGGCAGTATATAGAGTATACACAATAGGTACAGAGATGCAGTAGCACAAGCAAACACTGACCAGAGCTTTGGTGTAAAAGTATATAGTTATTTATTTAAAGACACACTTGTAGATTACAGTAGCACAAAGAGAAAAGTAAATTCAGCACACAGTCACTATTATATATATATACAACCCTAATTACTTATTAGACAAGTCTTAATGAGAACGACCACTTATTTTCAGACAGAGGTGAGTGCTTAACATAAGATGGCACTCTAATAAGTTATTAAAAAGAGAGGGAAAAAGGCAGAGTTATGGAAGCACACAAATTTCAATACTTTTAAAAGAACCACAGTAAGGCAGGATAGGCAGAGTTCTACTGGAGAGCAAGGAAGTCAATTGCCAGGCCCACTCTTGGAGAGAGCAAGCAGAAGGGGTCCAGGTTCAGACAGTGGGGTTATGCCCAAAGAGTCTTGTAGATAGTTCGCACACAAAGAATGAAATTAAAGTCAGGAAAAGTTAGCTAGGTTGTCCCAGGCCAGCCCAGGTTAGAAAGTCGAGGCTTTACTGTCACCCCGAACGATCTGTCGCAAGGGAAGCCAGGCGGGACACAGTACCTTAAGTGTGAAGGAAGCTCCATTGGGGGCAGTTGTTCCTGGCAGCGGGTGCAAGTCGGTGTTTCGTCCAGAGGAAGAGGAGGTCTCGCCGTGGAGGAAAGATGTAGGTCGTTGCACTGCCAGGGAAGAAACCAGCCGCAGAGTTCTTCGGTTAAAAGGTACTACCCTTCTCTTCGCGGTAGTGGTAAGCCGTGGTATTCCGGTTGCCGGGGTGCTTGGCACGGGCAAGGCGGCCACGAGATGCTCCAGGAGGGTGAAAAGAAGGCAAAACTGGTTATCCCCACCAGTCAAAGGAAGAAGACTCTCCGGACTGGAGATCTCCTCGGTCGTCGGGAAAAGTGGTGAGACGGTTCAGCAGGGCTCCACCGGTGGTGTCGTCGTTGCAGGTCGGCTCAGCTCTCCCTCCTTGGATTCGTAGGTCCTGTGGCGACTTCTGAAGTTCCAGTCCCCAAAGCCCTGCTTTTATAGAGCAAACCCCCATTCATTCAGCCTAGCTGTCAATCAAACATGCTAAGTGGTGGGCCAATCACACAAGAGTGCGACTTGAGTTGCCAAGGCAACTCAGTCCAGGGTGCCTAAACCCCCTCCAACACCCCCTGTGGTACCCAGACAGAGTGGCACCACTTTTGGAGGCTTCTGTGGAGAAGCCCGCCAAAAAGTGGAACAAAAGGCTCGACTTGGGTTGGAGTCACAGAAGAGAACACAAATGCCATTTTAGAATCGAGTTCTGGCAAAAAATACCAACCGGTGAATTCATATTAAATAAATAAACCGGCGGTATGTTCGAGGCTATAGGAATTAAATAATTAAAGTTGGTAGCCTCGAACAATGGGAAAATCCCATAGAGATATATTCGCGATCGAATATAAAAAGTAGTATCCACTGCCACCAGCCAAAACTCGATCAGGGGGGGCGGAGATGTGCCCCCTCGAACAGCAGACCCCGGGGCAATCAAATTGCCCCGACCAGTACGTCCACAATATGATGGTTTGTACTGGTTTATGTTCATAATTTGGGACTAGTAAAGCCAATGGTGACTTTACATGCCCTGGGAGACAGTAGTCAGTCCCAGGGTATGGAGTCTATGTTTGGGGGTCGCTACGACACCCCTGGGTTACGGCACAGAGGGTGCTGTGTAACCCACATTAAAAACACATGAGACACTATGGAGTAAAAGACCCCATAGCCCATAAAACACATGGAAAGACAAAGGAACACCTCAAATCATGTCTAAGAGTGGGAGTAAAAGAGTCTCACTCTTAGCAGGAGAAAAAAATAAACCCCAAAAATCCAGCAAAGCTGCTGGGGGACTCACTAGGTTTGGGAAATTAGCCTTTACAGAGAATTCTCCCTAACAATCACCTTTACAGGCTTTTTTAGGATTGTATCTCCTGGGGAGGTGCGCTAGTGGCCATCTTAGTTTTTACCTTGAGCTCACCTCACTCCAGTTCGCTCTAATTCGCTCCTGATAATCGATTATATTGTACCCCAAAGAAAGGAATTTCTCATTAAGCGATAACAGGAGATCTTTCTTCGACTGTGTAGCAAGATGCAGAATAACCCAATCAGTCCTCTTATCCAGAACAAATTCCACAATTATGATGTCTGCTGACGTTAGCTGCCTTTGTGGGAGAATACAATGAACAACCTCAAGACATTCCTCCTATTTAAGATCGTAGTATTGGAGCCCTCAATGACTCTTTCCAAATAGATCTTAGGGGTAGTGGCTGATGGCACGAGGCCCGGGGCTCGTTGATTAATTTTTTTTCCCCACCTATCTTTGGCCCCCCCCACCCCCGCTCTTTCCTTTCTTTATCGCTGGAGCCTTCCCCCAGCCCCAATCTAGTGTTTTCCCAGCTTCTAGAAGACTTTTCTTTCTCTTTTCCTCCATTGTTCTAAATGGCATTGGGTCTTTCAGCACTCGTGGGGGCAACTCTTTCGGGGTATTTTTCTCCTTTAATATGCTCTGTGGTTGACTAGCTAGAGCCAGTTGGCTCTCAATTTCAGCCCCTTCTGAGGAACTTATATTATTCCAGCGATCATCATCCTCGCACTTAACAATTTCTTAAATTAGATCACTTAAGCAGGTATCGGATAGATCAACAACTTACGCTGGATTCACTAATTCCCTGTTAGCCACCAGCTCACCATCCTCTTCTCTCAACAGCATATCAAGTTCTTTCCTTGCCTGTTTAGATGTCGGTCTATTGTCCTTCGGGGGAGGTGAGCAAACATTTCTTAGAAAGGCTCTTGAGCCGTTCGACTTCCTTCTAGACATTGATGACATGTTTTTCGGTTTTTTTTGACTGTTTGACTATTGCAAGTTTTTCTTATTGTCACTTCGCCTTATGTTGTTTGAACAAGGAAAATATATTACCATCCCTCACTGGCTCAGGTATGATGGGAATAATCGGAATTGTCACCTCCACAACGCTTTTCTTCTATTCTACTGATGGCTGAACTGGAGGGGCTCTTTCCGCTCATTGTGATTGCTTATAGTGGGCACACATCCTGCGGCAATCCTCCAATTGCATCCATTAGCAAAGATTTATCAACTGTTTCTCGCCTAGCCAGATCACACAGGCGATTTTGCGAATTGATAGAAATGTCCACCTCCTTGTCCGGTCGAGAGTCAACCTTACTCGTCAATATTTCCAACCTCTCCATTTTACTAGACATGGCGGTAATAACTGACGATTGATCCTGAAAGATGTTACATAGTGCCTCATAGATTTTTTTAAAAGGCGTTAAAGATGCTGACAGAAATGCCATCACCGTTTCTTGGAAGTAGGCCCGATCATCCACATGGATTGGCCCCTCATTTTTCTGTTTGTTCCATCGTGATCTCTCAAAGGTTTGTAGGGAAGAAGCAGCTGATGCGGTAGAGCAATCACTCACACTTTCCTCTAGGTCATTTTGAGGCATAAGGTTCACAGGGTGTCCAGTCATAATGTCGAATACAATAATTTCGAAAGTCAAAATGTCGAAAATATTTAATCGAAAATAAAAATGTCGAATTACAAAAATGTCGAATTTTTTTGAATTAATGTTTAAATAAATAATTAATTATAGTTTATAAAACATATTTTTTTAAATGGTTAAAGGTATATCCATGGTGGGTGGGGGGGATGGGGAGGAGGGGGGGGACCCCCCGGGGGACCCCCCCCAATAAAAAACGTTAGTATGTGTGACATTTTACATATAGTTATTTTAACATTGGTTTTTCGAATTTTTTTTTCGACATTTTATTTTCGAATTAATGACTTTTTCTATTATATGTATGTGTTTTCGACATTTTTGCATTCGACATTTTTTTCGACATTTTTGTAATTCAAAATTATTTTTTCGATATTATGACTATAAACCGGTTCACAGGATGCCCCCCACTCTAGATCTTTTCGCTCAACAAAGAGTCCTCCTTATTAAGGTTCAGGACTTCCGATCTTGACCGTGGCAGTTCTTTACAGTGGGTCATTGGTGACTTCACCCAATGGGGATCTGATTGATCAGTTTGTTGATGAACGATCATCACCACAGGTCTCTCCTGAGTTCCAATTGAGGGTATTACCACCCTCTTTTCGAGCTCCTGAAGCTCTTGGCTTTTATCTGCCAGTTTCAGTGACTTATCCAGGGACAAAAGGCTCTCCTTCACACATGACAGGCTAGTTCTTTTCTGTTGCACAGTTTTTATGGTTAAATAGGTTTGTTCTCTAGCTAAGGGGGCTGCTAACTCAGCATTCCGTCCATTTTCCAACAAGTGAGTTTGTTCCCCCTCACACTCACTTGCACCCCTAAGTACCGACGAGGGATGTTCGGTCACCTTGCAGGCCATGAGATTTTTCTGTTTATCTAATGGTATAGTCTCAGTACAGTTTAAACAGGCGTTTCGCCCCACCAGTGTTTCCCCTTTAGTGGACTTGCTTAACTCTGGATAAAGCACAGCAGCATCAGAAGCAGTCGGGGACAGGGTAAATGGACTCTGCTCTCCATGCATATTAGGATTTCCTTCCTATGGCGTTTGTGGTAAACTACTTGCGTAGCCTTGCAATGACGCTCCACAGGGGGGCACCTCTCCCCTTCCTAGGCTTTCAAGCCAATTAATTCTGTAGACACTAACGGATCAAGACTACTCTTTCTCGCCGCCACCCGATCCCACTTGTCAGCCAGCTCTTTAGACTCAAATCGGGGAGGGGTGCATTGCTTGTCTATGAGCCCATTTGCGCTCGGGATTTCCACTCATAATGCGTCCACAACAAGCATATTATTCACCCCTGGTCTTACCTGGAGGCTGGTACGGGCCCCCGGCGGTTATCATTCACCACCGAGCTGTTCGCAGTTCTCGACTCCCCTGCAAACTTCAGTCAACTTCACTTGACCCACTTCACTCTGCTTCGCCAGGTCTGGAGTTTTTAACTTCCACAGCAGGTGTGTCAGCAGGGCGGGGAGGGGCTCTGCACTGGGCTCGCAATTAAAGGCACAATCCAAGCTAAAATAGCAACGCTCTGACAGCGGGACACTCCAGTCAACTCCACTTGACCCAATTCATAGGGGATTCCTCCCCCATGTGATCGTCCATCGGTGCACCCCCCCCTTACGTGAGCTATTGTTCTGTACCGCCCTGGCCCCATGGGAAAGATCTCCCCCTAAGGGTGAAGGGACGACATCCATAAATTTGTCACAGAATCCATTAGAAGAACCCATTATTTATCTCTCTGTAATATTCTTTCTGATGAATGTTCCTCCCATTGATTCCTCATTACACTCCCAACCTGCTCCACTTGGTGGACATCTCATTAACCTAATTTATTCTGTGATCCCTCTGTGACTGAGAGCTGGGGATAAAAGGCAAAACTGGGGTCATGAGAACTGCAGCTTTATATATGCTGGCCCTAATGTCACAACCAGCATGGGGCTTGGACCGTTGCCAACGGTGCCGGCGCAGACCCGCACTGCACCCCCTAGTCGGTGAAAAGGTTCTGAAGGCAGCTGGCACTGGAGATGTATTTTCCAGAGGCTAAGACTGACTCCACATGTTTTTCCTCCATATGTAACTAAGGGCTCCAACTTTGTGAAGATTTTTCAAAAGATGCCATTTTATTAAATGAAAAGGCTGGATAAATGTCTCACTATCCCTACCCTGACAAGGATTTCCCTGCCTAAAAGAAACTAAAGGAAACACTCCAACAAAGGATATCTGTCCCTCACACTTATACATACATAAGCCCCGCCTACCTAGTGCCTTCCTGGTTGCCGTATTTTTTCACCACTTAGCAAGCCCCGCCCACCTGGTGCCTTCCTGCTAGCCGCTCCTTTTCACCACTTAGCAAGCCGCCCACCTGGTGCCTTCCTGCTTGCCACTCTTTTCCCTACTTAAGGAGCCCTCCAGCCTCTTTTCCTTTGCAGCTGGGGCGCATGTGTAAGTGGATCTAGGTCACCTGGCCTAAGCCCCGCCCACCTGGTGCCTTCCTGGTTGACGCTCCTTTTCACCACTTAGCAAGCCCCGCCCACCTGGTGCCTTCCTGCTTCCCGCTCTTTTCCCTACTTAAGGAGCCCTTCAGCCTCTTTTCCTTTACAGCTGGGGAGCAGGTGTAAGTGGATCTAGGTCACCTGGCCTAAGCCTCGCCCACCTGGTGCCTTCCTGGTTGCCGTTCTTTTTCACCACTTAGCAAGCCCCGCCCACCAGGTGCCTTCCTGATTGCCGCTCCTTTTCACATTTTGCAAAGCCCCGCCCACCTGGTGCCTTCCTGCTTGCCGCTCTTTTCCCTACTTAAGGCGCCCTCCAGCCTCTTTTCCTTTGCAGCTGGGGAGCAGGTGTAAGTGGATCTAGGTCACCTGGCCTAAGCACCACCCACCTTCTTAGGCCTGCCTCTTCCTTCCTGCTCTTAACTCTTAGATCAAGGGTGTGCCTCACCCGGGCATCCAAAGCGAAGGGCAGTCAAAGAAAGGGGCAATTCCTGTTTGGGCCTGTTCAGACCAGGAGGATCCGGGGTCCGACCCCCTGCTAAGACAGCAGGTAAGAATGCACCAACATGTGTTTACACCCTCTGTCCCCACAGGCCATCCCCACCCTCTCTGGTCCCCCCGTGTTGTTCCCTTGTGCCCCCCCTTCCTGCACACAGGAGTCTGCCCTGATACATTCTGGTTTCACCATCACCGTCTTGTGGCCAATGCTGGATTTGACTTTTATGGACTTCATTGATGGTGCGTCACCCTTTCTCAACTCTCATGCTGGACTTCTTTTGCATCTTGTACCCATGGTGGCCCTGAATCATGCTGTTCCCATCTTCATCTTGTATCCAGACTTGCAACATTATGTGTTACTACTGACTTCTGCAATTGTATTCGCTCTTCCCTTCTGCTTCTCCACTCTTTTTGACGGCTTACTCTCTGTTCTGTCCTCCCCTCCCCTCTCCCTTTTCCTATCTCCTCCCCTCCTCCCCTCCTCCCCTTACTTTCTTCTATGCACTTACTCTATCAGAATTGTCCCTGGACCTAGTATGATAGCAACCTTGTCTGTCGCTCCCCCATCCCCTTACTGTTCCCCTCCCCTCCTCTCTCCAGCACTATCTGAAACAATGTCAGGCCTAGTACGATAGTCGCTTGTTTTGTTCCTCTCCTCCCTTTCTGCACCCCTCTCCCTCACCTTTTGTTTTCCTCCCCTTCCCCAGATTCAAGCAGAGTTCTGCCCCTGCTCATTCTGCTCGACAATGGCCTGCACCTGACGGGGCCTTTTAAGCCTCCCAGGCTCCCTCAGCTGGAGGTCATTTCTATTAACAATCAGACCACTCCTTCAGCATTGTACTCTTTTAGCCCTCTGCTTCGTCCCAATACATGTGGAATTTTGGAACTTCAAGTCCCTAATGGCAAAGTTAGTTTTTCTGTTTTGAATTTCATTTTTAAACTCTTTTCTGTTCACCATAATATTCTTTAAAGAAATATCATAACGATCAGTCACCATACTTAATTGAAAAGAGGAATGAAGTTCTTAAGAGTTTAAGCCGTTGTTATTCACAGATTTCCTTTCATTGTACCTTTTGGGAGGTAGGGACGTTTTTAGCTTTATAAGTCTCTGTTTATTTTGGAAGGGTTTTGATTTCTCCCGATGCCCAGGAATTGGTGATTGTTTTGACTCACATGGCTATGTTTAATTTGTGGAACAAAAATATTGTTATGACAACAAGCTATTACATACTTTGGCATTGAGGAGATGTCTTCTCTAGAGGAAGAGAAATACTGCGTCCCACCCCACAGAGTCCTCTCATTCCCCTGAGCACTTTGCACTTTCTCCTCCCAGGTGATCCTCCCGCAGTACACCACCCCCAATGTCAGGATCAGAAAGCGTCTGCCTTTCCCTGGCCCATTCGGAGGCGACTTTAGGCAGGGGTTTAGTGAGGAGTCCATAGGATTCCTCATTCTATGTATGTAGTAAAAGCAAGCCATGTAGCAGGTTAGCGATAATAGAAGCAGTTCCAGCAACAGAGATTTTTTGTTGGTACTGTGTGGGCCCAACAGCAGAGATCAAAGGCTGTTACTGTCGTACAACGTGTTGTACCGGCACTGGTTACCTGCTTTACTTTGGAGGATCCGTTGTTGGCAGTCCAGTCTGATTGTAGCAAAGATAGATGTTGGGTGGAATGGAGAGCCAGCCCAGTGCCCCACCCACCCGCTAGAAGAAACTCTGTTAGCCACCGGACCGGATCCCACGCCACAAGGAAGCTTTTCCCCGGTTTACGTGGTGTGAGGACAGTGCAAGCCCTCACAGGAAAGCCGGTGTTGGTAGAACTGAAGAGGTGTGTATTCAGGCTACTCAAGATTAATGTGTCATGAACCACCGTACGCGTCCCTTCTGGAGTTCGTGGTCCCCGACCCATAGGGGACTGAACTCAGCAGTACTTCCAACATGGCCACTGAACGCAGAACGCTGTTTGCCAGTCTCCGCGTTGTACGCTCTACATTCTACAAAGCAGACACACCCCCGCGGCCCTGCGCGTCTCAACGCTACCACTTGTAGTAGTCAGACATGTGTTGCCGGAGCTCGTTCAGTGATTACTTCTGATTCCTGGTTCCCGGTCCCCTGAGTTCCTCTTCTTTCATCCTTCCCCTTTTTTCCTCACATTGCATATCCTGGATTTCCATCGCATTCGTATCTCTGAGTGCGAACCTCACCATTTCATGGACTTCTTCCCGGACATCTGAATGCTTCCTGGAACCGGGTCACGAACCACACGCTGGAACCCGAGGACCCACGCACGGGGTTATATAAATCCCGAACAGTGCGAAAGAAGACATCTTCGAAGATCACGAGCAGACAATACAGACAGGTGAGATGAGGGGAAACCTGTGACAGATTGAGACGCCAACAAATTAATACAGTTACGGAAATGGAGGCTGCAGTTCAAGACCTCATGCGTGGCATGCAGGAGTTAACAACAGAAGTCCAAAATCTTAAAGCCGAAAATGCGGCATTGAAACAACTGGTCCTGTAACGTGACTCCGCAACCAAGGAAAGCGTGTTGTTGGGCGGAGTAGTGGATAAATATGATGGATCTTCAAAGACCCTTCGTGCCTTCCTCGATTCATTTTTAGTGCACTTCACCTTTAAGCCCTACTACTTCTCCACTCCCAGGGCAAAGGTGGGCTTTATGATTTGACATCTCTCTGAGATTGCCTTGACTTGGGCAACTTCCTTAGTTAATTCGGGCGTGTTAAGATGGATTTCTGAACTCTGTCCTGGAGGGGCAGAGGTTCAGAAGGCCAGCCTAGTTTCTTGGAACAGGGTAACCTCTGGACAAGCCAGACCAATCAAGGTAGCGATCGCGGCGGTCAAGACTAGGTCTCAAGAGGGGTGAGGGTGACTGAAAGCCCGCAATGAGCACACAAAGCAAGGACGCTTACAAATTACTCCAAGCAGGTGTTATATTAAAAATAGAGACACATTTATTACAAGGCCTCTGTAACATTGACCATAGTAAAGAATCACGATCAAGCTCAAGTAAACCAACACATCACAATCAAATACAATATATATATACAATTACCGAAGGATCTAAGAGTTAGAAGCACGAAATATGCAGACCACCTAGATGGGGAGGAAAACAGGAGGTGCAAGTAATCGTAAGACCCAGTTCGCCTTCAGAGGCCACCTAACTAGAAGGAAGTCCGAGCCCTATGAAGAGTGGAGCCTTGTGCTCAAAAGTACCTGCACACGCAGGTGCCAATGGGCCAAGGGGAGTCTCTTCAAGGAAGTCAGGCAGTTCAGAGCAGTGAACAAAGGAGGGCAACAGATCTCCGCTACTCAAGCGCGGCCTCCACTTGCGGGCAGAAGCAGAGCGCGAGTGTGAAAAAGGTGTGCTGTTTAACACAGCGAGGAAAAGCTACGGGCTACTGCAGGAGGGCGACCAGTTCCTAGCGTTGCTACTCACCGGTCCCCGATGCAGGCAGACCCAGGCTTCTCTGCGTCCGTTTCGGTGCTGGCAGGTTCAGATACGAGCAGGGGATGTATCGGCATCGTATAGATTCCGCGGCAGCAGAAGTTAGAGTTGAGGATGTCCCAAACGCAGTGAACCCACACAGTTTGTTACCACAGCAGGGCAACGAAGCGGCTGTGTGTATTTCAGCCCAATGTACACTTCTCACTTCAGACCTGGGAATGCCAAGTGTACGAATCGTGTGAGAGTGTGAAGGACTCGGAATACAGCAGCAACCTAACGGCGGTTACAGAGCAAGACTCCTGGGTAAGCTAGTCAGTCCACTGGATGGCCCAGAGACGGTTCTGAAGGCTTATGTGCAGGAGATGATGAAGATGCCAAGAATAGTTGTTCCCATTATTCCAAAGTGTCGAAGTACCAGTACAGGCCTTCTCGTTCGATCAGAGGCAGAATGGTTTCACAGGGCGACAGCAATGCAGAGGAGCAGTCCTTCAGCGGGTCACCAGCGATTCCTCGGTTCAGCATCTTAGTTGCAGCATACTTGGCTCCTGTATCCGCCGTTCGTGAGAACTCAGGAGATCGACATGGTAGTGGTGTTTCCAGCCTCCTCTTATCCAGAGTTCCCTTCACGCCAAAATGGAGAGGAGCCAATGGGAGATCTGCTCACAAAACACTCACACCATACGTGGACCTATCACAGACCACGGTGGTCCCAGGCATTCAAGACACACTAGACTCTCTGGCACCCAGGATGTGTATTGGGACCAGACACACCAGCCCGCATCCTGGAGGCACACACAAGGCATGCAGAAGCCCGCAAAAGCATCTGTGTTTCGCGGGAAAGTACATGCCCAAATAAGGATGGCCCCGGGTCAGCTCGACCTGGGGAAGGTGAAGGGGCAAGACGGTCAACGGGCAGGACAAAGAACCTCGTGGCATGGCCATTTTGGAAGCCAGGCCACCCATTTTGGCCTGACGCGAGAAGCGCGGTTTACAGGGCAAAAGGGAGTTCAAAAACACAAAGAAACGATCACTGCCACCAGTGCCGTCCGTGACATACTTGCACAGTTCGTTATAAATCCATCGAGAGTTACAAGGGCCTGTAGAATGACTAGAGACCCAAGAGAGCGGTAATGTAAGTTAGGGTGCACTCTTGTGCCATGTTGCGCGAAAGCTGCAACATGAGAAAAGAACTACGGAAAACAACGTTTCCCGGTACTGACTGTCTTAAGGGCATGTCATTTTCCCTGTAAGAATGGAGAGAAAGCCCAGAGGAGTGCGGCAGAAGGCTGCGCTTCTCTGGCAAAGTCTAGATCAAGGTGAAAACAACAGCAAAAAGTTTAGGGGTTACCACATGGAAGGAAAATTACCTACAATTTAGAAATCTTTCCTAACACTTGCCCCTCCCAGACTATGGACAGGGGGAACTAATCCACCCCTGGATGAGTCTCTTGTTCAGGTCAGTTAAACATTCTGGACAACCCATCAGCATTGCTATGCTGGGCACCTGGCCTATGCTCAATAGTGAAGTCAAAGCCTTGTAGACTTATGGACCACCTAAGCAACTTTTGATTCTCTCCCTTCATGTTCATCAGCCACTTTAAGGGCTTATGGTCAGTTTGCACAGTGAAGTGGGTCCCATAGAGGTAAGGCCTCAGCTTCTGTAGGGCCCACACAACAGAGAAACATTCTTTCTCCACTGTGGACCATCTGAGCTCTCTGCCCTTAAGCTGGCGACTAATGAAACCAATAGGGTGTTCCTTACCCTTCTCATCTACTTGCAATAGTACAGCTCCTATCCCAGTGTCTGAGGCGTATGTCTGCACAATAAAAGGTCTTTGATAATCAGGGGCCCTAAGGACAGGGGCCTGGCACAAGGAGTCTTTTAAGCCGTTGAAAGCCTTCTCACACTCGTCGGTCCAAGTTACCTTCTTGGTTTCTTCGGAGTGGTGAGGGCAGTCAGAGGGGCAGCTATGGTGCCATAGTCTGCCATGAAGTTGCGGTAATACCCCATGAGTCCTAATAAGGCTCTCACTTGGGTCTCTGTAGTGGGGGTAGGCCAGTCTTGTACTGCTTGTACTTTACTGGGAAGAGGCTGTATCCTGCCTCCACCTACTTCATGTCCAGGGTAAACCACTGAGCCTTGTCCAATCTGGCATTTACTAGCCTTTATGGTCAAGTGTGCTTTCTAAAGAGCCTGTAGCACAATCCCGAGGTGTTTCACATGGTCTTCCCGGGTGGCGCTGAAAACTGCTATATCATCCAGATATGCAAAACAGAATTCATCCAACCCATTCAACACATGATTCACAAGCCTCTGGAAAGTGGCAGGTGCATTCTTCAATCCGAATGGCATTACCCTGAATTGGTAAAGACCGTCTGGAGTGGAAAACGCTGTCTTCTCCTTGGCATGTTCTGCTAAGGCTATTTGTCAATAGCCCGCAGTGAGGTCAAACGTGCTGAGGTACTTGGAGGCACCCAAGGTATCCACCAGCTCATCTGTTTGAGGCAAGGGGTGTGCATCTGTCTTGGTGACAGCATTCAGAGCCCTGTAATCCACGCAGAACCTCAATTCAGAAGTGCCTGCTTTTGGAACCAAAACCACAGGGCTGGACCAAGGACTACTAGAGGGTTCAATCACCCCAAGATCTAACATTTTGTTGACCTCTGTCTCAATGTAAGACCATACTTTGTCTGACATCCGGTATCCTCTACTTTTGGTAGGAACGCTGTCTCCTGTGTCTGTTATGTTTGCACCAAGGTGTCAAACCAGGGGACTGCGAAAACAGGGGGGAAAATTGCCTAAGCAAACTTTTCACCTCAGCCTGCTGATCAGAAGTCAGGTGAGGGGCCACTTGGACACCCTCAAAGGAGCTATCTGAAGGACCGCTTTGGAACAGGTCGGGGAGAGGTTCAGACTCCTCTTCCTCAACATCTGAAGCCAGTAGCAGTGCTGCGATTTCGACTCTTGGGACGAAAGCCTTCAGCCTATTTACGTGGAACACTTTTGGAGCCTGTCCAGGCCTTCCAAGGTCCACTAAATAGTTAACCTCATCCAGGGGCTCCACCACTGTGTAAGGGCCTGACCATTTGTCCTGTAAAGCTCTAGGCCTTATGGGATTCATGATAAGGACTTGCTGACCAGGTGTAAAGTTGATGAGGGAAGCATTCTGGTCGTACCAATGTTTCACCTACGCTTGTCCTGTCTTCAACTTGTCACTAGCCAGACCCATCAGAAGTACCATTCGTTTTCTGAGCCCTAACACATAGTCTACTACGTTGGTAGTAATTGGGGGGAGTGGGCATCTCCCATCCCTCCTTGACTATGGCTAAGGGTCCCCGCACAGGGTGACCAAACAGAAGTTCGAAGGGGCTGAAGCCAACACCCTCCTGTGGTACCTCTCGGTAGGCAAACAGTAAGCATGGTAAAAGAAGATGCCATTTTCTTCTCTGAGGTTCTTTCAGAGCCCCAATCATGCTCTTTAACGTTCTGTTGAAATGTTGAAATGTTCCACCAGACCATTGGTCTGGGGGTGATATGCAGAAGAGAACTAGTAGGTGACCCCACATTCCTTCCACATAGCCTGCATATACTTTGACATAAAGTTGCTGCCTCTGTCAGACACAACTTCTTTAGGGAAGCCAACCCTAGTAAAGATGCCAAGTAACGCTTTTGCAACTGACTTGGCAGTTACAGTTTTCAATGGGATGGCCTCAGGAAATCTGGTAGCATAGTCGACTAGCACCAGGATAAACCTATTGCCTGAGGATGTTTGCGGGTCAAGGGCACCAACGATGTCGATCCTTACCATTTCGAATGGTATTCCCACAACTGGGAGTGGTACCAATGGAGCTTGGATTGTTGACCCACTCTTACCAGATAACTGGCAGGAGACACAACTCCTGCAGTGACTTTCTACTTGCACCCCCATCTTGAGCCAGTAGAAGTGCATGGATAACCTTTGCTTGGTCCTCTTAATACCAAGGTGACGAGCAAGGGGCACTTCATGCGCCAGCTGCAGGAGGAAGGGTCTTACAGCAAGGGGAACCACCAACCTCCTATGGTCTCCTTCTGTAGACTCTGTGGGCTCACTGTATAGGAGTCCACCTTCCCAATAAATCTGATGCTTCCCAGGAGGTTCACCCTTAAACTGGGAGCAGGCCTGTCTCCTTAGCCCTTCCAGAGATGGGCACTCACGTTGGCCTCTACTGAATTCTTCCCGGTCAGGACCACCTTCTACTAACAAGTCTTTTAGTTCAGGATGGTCATTGGGGTCAAATACTTCAGGTATCACTGCCTCCTCATCAGGTCCGGGCGATTGACCAACTTCCTCCACCGCAGTGGTAGGTGAGTTCTGGGGAATATTTTCTTTCCCTCGTTTTGGTTTCTTTACTCCTTTAGCCTTGGGTTTCCCCTTTGGCTGGGGCAGTGCATTAGTCTTGGCCAATGCTGCCCGTGTTTGAGACCGTGTGCAGGGTCTGTCAGCAGTGTCTCCTACGAGCCCTAAAGCTCTGAGATCGTTGCCCTACAAGACCTTTCCTGGGACGTTTCTCTGAAAGCTCACTGGAATCCTGACTGCTGTACCATTTAAAGTAAGATTTACATGTATTACTGGAAACATGCGAGGTGGGCCGTCAGCCAACTTAGTGGGCATCAGAGTAGCTCTGGCAACCTCCTCTGAGTCTACCAAGGTAGAATCTACTACAGTTCGACTGCACCCACTATCCCTAAGAGCTGGAGTATCTACTCCATTGATCAGCACACTGTCTTTAAAGTAGTGCTTGGTATTATCTAGAATCCTAGCATAAGCCTCTGCGACTTTAGTCTCCCAGGAACCCAGGGAAACTAAAACTACCTCAGCTTCTATCCCACTGGGGAAGGAGTCTGAGGATAAGAATGCTCCTGTAATCTCTTCTTCCTCGTAGGAGGAGAAGGCCAGATTAGCAGAGTGGACCCCCAAAGGTTTAACATTACACCGGGGATCCCCTTCACGTGGTCAGTTGCTCCACAAGCAAAACAAGATCCATTGGGTCTGTTTACATAGGGAGGCTTATTGTAACCAGAGTTCTGTTTCGGAGGCTGACCTCCACTACACTGTGAGTTCTCTTGTGTCTTACCCTTATTTTTCTTTTTGTGGCCCTTTTGAGAAGATTTATCAGATTCTCCACCCTCCTTATCTTTGGACTTTTTCGCTTCCTCCTGCTTACCAGGATGAGTTTTGTCCTCATGGGACACTTGATGTGACACCCATAAATCTGCTGCAATGGCAAGCTTCTTAGGATCTTTCTCCTTTGAATCTGCCAAATGCTGCTTAAGCTCAGGGGAAGAAGATGCAAAAATATGTTCCAGCATGACAAGACTTATCATACCTTCAAAGGTAGAAACCTTATAACCTTCGACCCAGCCTGTCAAGTTTTTTAAGGATTCAGTTACATAACATACCAAGTACCACCTTCTTTTTTCTTATACTCTCGGAATCGTTTTAAATATTGGGCAGGAGTCTTTCCAAACTTTAAAATGAGAGTTTGTTTTAACATTGCAAAATCTACTCGCTCAGCCTTCGACATTTCCATAATGGCACTGCAGCCAGAATGGGGCAGCCTGCTGAGTAACCAGGCAATTTTATCAGCATCGTCAACTTGATGAACTTCACATGCATACTCAAACGTATTCAGCCAGTCCATAATGTAATTCTTTTCCTCACACACACTGAGCAGATCTTTTGGAAACCTTGGATGAGAGGAGGCCCCAGACCCATGTCCAGGACCCTTGGATCCATTTTCAACCTGAAGCTTGGCCAGTTCCAACTGGTGATCCCTGTCTTTCTGTTTTTCGGCCTGTTCGATTTTTAGTTTGGCCATACTGGAATCAAGCTCCTTCTGCCTAAACAGCAGCTCTTGCTTCTTGAATTCAAGCATGGCCTCCCCATCGACACTAGCAGAGGAAACATTAGACATTTCATCCTCCCTGTCCTCATGGTCGCGGTGGACCAGTGCAGCGGCAGAACTGTCAATTCTACCAGTGAGAGCAGCCCCACCTCCTTCTGCACTGTCCTCGGAAGCTATAGCGTCAAGCTGAGCTTCTTGCCACGCCACGATTCTTTGGATCATATCCAATTTGGTGCCTTGAGAGGAGACACCTCTCTCCGCACACATCTTTTTCAACGTTTCGGATTTAGAAGCATTTAAAGTTAACAAGGTATTTGTTTCCATACTGTTATATAGGACTATGGCCTTTTAAAAGTTATACTACGACAATTCACTACGTATCCTGGTAGGAATAACTTGAAATGCCTTCGATCGTGCGCAACACTGGATTCCTTCAGTCGTATCCCACCGCTGTACACCAATTTGTTAAGATGGATTTCTGAACTCTGTCCTGGTGGGGCAGAGGTTCAGAAGGCCAGCCTAGTTTCTTGGAACAGGGTAACCTGTGGACAAGCCAGACCAATCAAGGTAGCGATTGCGGCGGTCAAGACTAGGTCTCAAGCGGGGTGAGGGTGACTGAAAGCCCGCAATGAGCACACAAAGCAAGGACGCTTACAAATTACTCCAAGCAAGTGTTATATTAAAAATATAGACACATTTATTACAAGGCCTCTGTAACATTGACCATAGTAAAGAATCACGATAAAACTCAAGTAAACCAACACATCACAATCAAATACAATATATATACAATTACCGAAGGGTCTAAAAAGTTAGAAGCACGAAATATACAGACCACCTAGATGGGGAGGAAAACAGGCAGTGCAAGTAATCGTTAGACCCAGTTCGCCTTCAGAGGCCACCTAACTAGAAGGAAGTCCGAGCCCTACGAAGAGTGGAGCCTTGTGCTCAAAAGTACCTGCACACGCTGGTGCCAATGGGCCAAGGGGAGTCTCTTTAAGGAAGTCAAGCAGTTCAGAGCGGTGAACAAAGGAGGGCGAACAGATCTCCGCTACTCAAGCGCGGCCTCCACTTGCGGGCAGAAGCAGAGCGCGAGTGCGAAAAAGGTGTGCTGTTTAACACAGCGAGGAAAAGCTACGGGCTACTGCAGGAGGGGACCAGTTCCTAGCGTTGCTACTCACCGGTCCCCGATGGAGGCAGACCCAGGCTTCTCTGCGTCAGTTTCAGTACTGGCAGGTTCAGATACGAGCAGGGGACGTCTCGGCGTCGTGTAGATTCCGCGGCAGCAGAAGTTAGAGTTGAGGATGTCCCAAACGCAGTGAACCCGCACAGTTTGTTACCACAGCAGGGCAACGAAGCGGCTGTGTGTATTTCAGCCCAATGTACACTTCTCACTTCAGACCTGGGAATGCCAAGAAGTGTACGAATCGTGTGAGAGTTTCAAGGATTCGGAATAAAGCAGCAACCTGACGGTGGTTACAGAGCAAGACTCCTGGGTAAGATGGTCAGTCCACTGGATGGCCCAGAGACGCTTCCGAAGGCTTACGTGCAGGAGATGATGAAGATGCCGAGAATAGTTGTTCCCACTATTCCAAAGGGTCGAAGTACCAGTACAGGCCTTCTCGTTCGATCAGAGGCAGAATGGTTTCACAGGGCGACAGCAATGCAGAGGAGCAGTCCTTCAGTGGGTCACCAGCGATTCCTCGGTTCAGCCTCTTAGTTGCAGGATACTTGGCTCCTGTATCCGTCGTTCGTGAGAACTCAGGAGATCAACATGGTAGTGGTGTTTCCAGCCTCCTCTTATCCAGAGTTTCCTTCGCGCCAAAACAGAGAGGAGCCAATGGGAGATCTGCTCACAAAACACTCACACCATACGTGGACCTATCACGGACCACGGTGGTCCCAGGCATTCAAGACACACTAGACTCTCTGGCACCCAGGATGTGTATTGGGACCAGACATCCCAGCCCACATCCTGGAGGCACACACAAGGCATGCAGAAGCCCGCGAAAGCATCTGTGTTTCGCGGGAAAGTACATGCCCAAATAAGGATGGCCCCGGGTCGGCTCTGTCATAAATCATCAATGTATCAATTGAAAAGGATACGGTAACCAAAAAAGGATACAATTGGTAGGGCTCTTCCTGATCCCTTTTCACACGACTTGATTGTAGTTAAGTCAAATTAGATCTTCCAAATGATACAACTCTCTAATTGATGAAACAGGCAGAGAGATGGATCACTGGAAAGGGCGTGGGTATTGTATCGGAAGTCAGCCTAGGATAGATAAAGTATCATAAGAAACTGTCCCAAACTCAACTCACTATGATAGCACAGTATTAGCATTAATTCAAAACACTGACCTTATGGAAAAAACGGAAGTATTCAACGAAAGTCTCTTGAAGAAAACCAGGAGTTGAACCAATGACAAAGGAGAGGAAGATTAGTAAGGGAGACTTAACCCGAACGGCAAGAGGCTCACACTAGATACCGGGTTGGTGCACCACAGGATAGCGTCCAAAGTACTGTGCACAAATGACCTTCCAATAGTTCATGAAATACTTCCTTTCCAACGAAGAACAAAAAATAGAAGTTCACCTGTTAACTATCACAGGTACTAAAGGTTCCAAGTAGTTCAGAAAACCACGTGCAGGATTGTACACGACAGCCAGGACAGCCGCGCTTGGAGACAGCGTTTCCACGTGGAGATTTGGCACGTAAAAGGATACACGGAGCCCAGGACAGCCGCGCTTGAAGTCAGCATCCGCGTGGAGATTTGGCACACGAACAGGATACACGCAGTCCAGGACAGCCGCGCTTGCAGACAACGTCCGCATGGAGATCTGGCACGCGAACGGGATACACGGCTCCAGGAATTAGCGTGTGGAAGAAAACACGCTACAAAAGGCCACAGAAGTTGCTGAAGGGAATGTGAGGAGTTCAGCTACAAAACGTCAAAAATGAATTAATCAGAAGCAGCGATCGACGTTTCCACGCTGCTTATGTACATACTGCCGTGACACACGTGACGGAACTAAGTCATGCGAATTTAACTACGTGAAAAATGCAGACGTTGTTTTCCTGGCAATGCATCGAACAACCTCCATTTCGAATGGAACGGTCTAGCGGTTCTATGGGCGTAACTCATTCTGTATGGAGAGGTTGTTCTCGGTCCAGAGATATGTCCAGCAGGCATGACAGGCTCGACCTGGGGAAGATGAAGGGGCAAGACGGTCTACGGACAGGACAAAGAACCTCGTGGCATGGCCATTTTTGAAGCCAGGCCACCCATTTTGGCCAAAAGCGAGAAGCGCGGTTAACAGGGCAAAAGGGAGTCCAAAAACACAAAGAAACGATCGCTGCCACCAGTCCCGTCCGTGAGATACTGGCACAGTTCGTTATAAATTCATCGAGAGTTACTAGGGCCTGTAGAATGACTAGAGACCCAAGAGCGCAGTAATGTAAGTTACGGTGCACTCTTGTGCCATGTTGCGCGAAAGCTGCAACATGAGAAAAGAACTACGGAAAACAACGTTTCCCGGTACTGACTGTCTTAAGGGCATGTCAGTTTCCCCGTAATAATGGAGCGAAAGCCCAGAGGAGTGCGGCAGAAGGCTGCGCTTCTCTGGCAAAGTCTATATCAGAGTGAAAACAACAGCAAAAGGTTTAGGGGTTGCCACATGGAAGGAAAATTACCTACAATTTAGAAATCTTTCCTAACAGGGCGATGCCCTCCTGGATGACTATGATGGTTTCGTGCAGGCGCTAAAGACCATGTTTGATTGCCCAGAGCAGGTTTACAGTGACCAAGAACGTTTATTGGACTTTCAACAAGGATCCCAGGATATGCTTACCTATGTGACCTGCTTTAAACAACTTGCCAAGGAAGCAGACTGGTCCCCTGAGGCTTATTTCACCCTCTTTCAAAGAGGATTGAATGAAGAGATAAAAGACGAGCTAGCCAGGGTAGTTCGCCCAAGTTCCTTCCAGGCTCTCATGGATATTTCCTTACAAATCGACTTTCGTATCCAGGAAAGAAAGGCGGAAAAGAAGAAGATTAAATTACCCTACCAAAAGGCCTCTACAGAACATTTCTCTAGACCTGAGCCTTCAGCTTCCCCGACCACGGACCCAGAACCCATGCAACTTGGGGCCCGCAAGAAAGCATGCAACGGATTCACACTGGTCTGTGCAGGTGTTGTGCCTCTGATAAACACCTTGTGAGAGAGTGTCCTATTGCCCCTCCACAGCGTTCGGGAAACGCCAGCTCCCGATCCTAGATGGAGCACAGCTTCGGGAGAGAGATGTTTGGTCCACATCTATTCCATCCTTGAACTCTCCTGGACAGAATAACCTTGTGATTCGCAGGCCTTTCTATCGCCTTCCAAGAAAGAATCTTACTCCATTCTGGCATTAGTGGATTGTGGGGCCATGGGGATATTCATAGATCATGATTGGGTCACTACCCATAACATTCCATATGAAACTCGAGACATCATGCAACCTGTAGAGGCTATCGATGGAAGACCTCTCTCTTCAGGGCCCATAACCCTTCAAACCAAAGAGATCCTGCTTTTTATAAACCACCATCAAGAGAGGATCAAATTCGACATCATAAGATCTGCCCATTACCCAATGGTTCTGGGTATGCCCTGGTTACAGAAGCATAACCCCTACATTAACTGGGCAGCAGGATCCTTGTTTCTTGGTTCGGAACATTGTCTGTCCCAATGTTTATCCCTAGACTCCTCGTCAGGATCCTCTGAAGATTTGCAAGCGAACCAGCAAGGTTCATACACTGTCTCGAATATCATCCAAGTTCCCAGGGGCTATCAGGCTTACACAGATGTGTTTTCGACCGCCATAGTTCAAGCTCTTCCCCCTCACAGACCTGAGGAC
Organism: Ambystoma mexicanum; assembly: GCF_040938575.1. Taxonomy (NCBI): domain Eukaryota; kingdom Metazoa; phylum Chordata; class Amphibia; order Caudata; family Ambystomatidae; genus Ambystoma; species Ambystoma mexicanum. The sequence continues at coordinate 382,474,987 of NC_090934.1, read as the reverse complement.
TGCGCTGTTGATACTGAACCCTCAGCAGTGATTCCTTTTGGAAAGATGTTCATTCTATCAGAACCTGAGAAAAGAGCTCTCCGAGAGTACCTGGATACCAATTTGGAAAATGTTACTACACGACCATCCAAATCCCCGGTGGGAGCTTCATTGTTTCTTGTTCCCAAGAAAGATACCAAGGAGTTTAGGCCTTGTCTAGATTATCGTGGCCTTAATCAATGCACCCTCAAGGACCGCTACCCGTTGCCCCTAATCTCGGATATCTTGGAAGCAGTAAGAGGAGCTGTAGTGTTCACAAAATTAGATCTCAGAGGTGCCTACCATCTGATTCGTATAAAGGAAGGTGACGAATGGAAAACAGCCTTTAGAACACCCTTTGGTCATTTTGAATACTTGGTTATGACCTTCGGACTTGCCAATACCCCGGCGGTCTTCCAATGTTTTATGGACCGGGTGTTCTCCGATATGCTGTTCCTCTTCGTCATTGTATATCTGGACGACATACTGATATACTCTAAAGACCATCTGAAGCATGAAGAACATGTTAAGGCAGTTTTACAACGTCTATGTGAACATAAGCTCCTGGCTAAACCCGAGAAATGCCTTTTCCATGTGTCTTCTGTTCACTATCTTGGATTCGTCCTTAGCCCAAAAGGAATTGGAATGGACCGCTCGAAAGTAGACTCCATTCTATCCTGGCCTGTTCCAACTACTGTGAAACAAATTCAATCCTTCCTGGGGCTTGCTAACTTCTACCGGAAATTCATACCCTCTTTTTCGGAGATTGTACATCCGATCATTACATTGTTAAAGAAGGATACCCCCTTTCACTGGACAGCAGCCCAAGATGAGGCGTTTCAACGGTTAAAGTCGGAGTTTACACAAGCCCCTATCTTAGCCCAACCTGACATTGATCAACCCTTTCTAGTGGAAACTGATGCCTCTAACTACACCATCGGGGCAGTCCTGAAACAGGAATTCGATGACAAGCTAGAACACCCCATCGCCTATCTTTCTCGCACCTTGACTCCTAGTGAAACCCACTATTCTGTTTTGGAAAAAGAACTACTAGCCATCCGTCAAGCCTTCACAGACTGGCATCATCTACTCCTGGGAGCGAAACATCCTGTTCAGGTCCGAACGGACCATCGGAATCTTCAAGTCCTGCAATCCCTGGAATCTAGGAACAGTCGTCAAGCCCGTTGGGCCATCTTTTTTGCCCAATACCAGTTTCAAGTCCATCATGATCCTGGAACACACAATATAATAGCCGACGCCTTATCCCGACGTCCTGACTACGAAATCCTTGAAGATCGATCCTTCCCAAAGATGTTTCCCCACACAATTTTTTTTTTGCCCAAGCAATGAACCTCCTGGAGGATATTCGGATTCAAACTCAGTCCTCTGAAACCTGGAAGGAGTTTAATGGCAAAAAATCGATGGAACCTCAAAACGAAGGACGGATATTTATTTATGAAATATTGCCTGGTCATTCCCACTCAGAGACTACGACAAAAGATCACAAGCCTATGTCATGATACCCTTCATTCAGGACACCATGGCATTACCAACACCCTCATTCTAATACAAAGACAGTTTTGGTGGCCGAAGAAGAAGGATGATGTCCAGCATTATATCCAAACATGTGCAGTCTGCACTCAAAACAAGCATGACAACAAGAAACCGGCAGGTCTCCTGCTCCAACCAGCCCTGCCAACAAGACCTTGGGAATTCATTGCCACAGACTTTATTGTGGAACTACCACCTTCCAGGGGGACACAACTATCATGGTTACCATTGACTTATTCACTCACATGGCTCATTTTACACCTTTATATAAACTACCATCTTCCTCTGAACTTGCCAGAATCTTCCTGGAACACATATTCCGACTTCACGGACTACCCTCCAAGATCATATCTGACAGAGGACCCCAGTACATATCTCAGTTCTGGAAACAATTATGTCATATACTGGGAATCCAATGTGCCCTATCCTCAGGTTATCACCCACAGACCAATGGAGCTACTGAACGCATGAATCAAACTCTGGAACAATATCTTCGCTGTTTTGCCACCAAGGTCCAGAACGATTGGTCACTCTTAATACCTGTGGCTGAATTCGCCTACAACAATTCGGTTCACTCGGCTGTCAAAACCAGCCCCTTCTTCTGTAGCCAAGGATTCCACCCTTCGGTTCTACCATCCATTCTCCCACATCCTACCCCAGTTCCTACAGTTGACTCCTGGATTGAAACCCTCATCAACATACACAAAGAAGCAAAGGAACACCTAGAAAGGCCCAAAGAAACATCAAACACCATGCTGTCTCCAAAAGAAGACCAGGGCCTTCATACTCATTAGGTGATAAGGTCTGGTTGTCTTCGAAACTTCTACCCCGACACCTACGACCAATTAAATTGGCTCCCCGGTACTATGGCCCTTTCTCCATAAAGGAAGTCATTAACCCGGTGGCCTTTTGACTCAGACTACCAGAATCTTGGAAGAGGATCCACCCAGTCTTTCACACTTCTCTGTTGAAACCATACGTCCAGTCCTTTCGAAGTGCTCCAAGATCTACCCCTGTGATTGTCAATGATCAGCTAGAATATGAGGTTTCCAGAATATGCGACTCCAGGTACAGACGTGGTCAGCTACAGTATCTGGTCGAGTGGAAAGGGTACCCTCTCAGTGAATGCACCTAGGAACCAGTCTCAAACATAAATGACCCCAGACTGCTCCGAAGATACCACCTTGTACACCCGGGCAAACCCAGAGGAACTGGGTTTTGGAGGAGGCATGCTGTCATGAACCACTGTACGCGTCCCTTCTGGAATTCATGGCCCCTGACCCATAGGGGACTGAACCCAGCAGTACTCCCAACATGGCCGCGGAACGCTTTTTGCCAGTCTCTGCGTTGGACGCTCTACGTTCTACAAAGCAGACACGCCCCCGCGGCCCTGCGCGTGTCAACGCTACCACTTGCAGTAGTCAGACGTGTGTTGCCGGAGCTCGTTTAGCGATTACTTCTGATTCCTGGTTCCCGGTCCCCTGAATTCCTCTTCTTTCATCCTTCCCCTTTTTTCCTCGCCTTGCATATCCTGGATTTCCATTGCATTCGTATCTCTGAGTGCGAACCTCACCATTTCCTAGACTTCTTCCTGGACATCTGAACGCTTCCTGGAGCCGGGTCACGAACCGCACGCTGGAACCCGAAGACCCACGCACGGGGTTATATAAATCCCAAACAGTGCGAAAGAAGACATCTTCGAAGATCACGAGCAAACAATACAGAAAGTTGAGAAGGGGAAAACCTGTGACATAATGATGGTGGTTGGCAGGAAGCACTGAGCCAGTGGATGATTAGGAGGCAGCTTGTAGGTGCAGCTCAGTGGAGGACCTTGAAAAATAGACACAGAAGAGCAGAAGAGTACCTAGTCAGGAACGCATCCAGGCTCGGAGAAGGAATAAGATTTTAAGGATGAAACCCAAAGGTCCCGCTCAGGATCAGGGACAGGAAAAGGGAAGAAAACAAAACACTAACAAAAAAGCGAAGGCTAGGAAAAATGAGAAGCACTGACACGGGTTACTGCTACAAAGTAACAAACTCATTGAGACGCGTCTGTCCATGAGTGAGGACGGTTCTTCTAGCCCCTGCTCATTGGGCAATGAGGCCAGAAGCTAGCATAAAAGTTGTCTCAGCACCTGAAAAAATCCTTACCATACCGTACATGAAAGAAACCCAGGAGCCAGACCCCTACGCATGTGCAATAAATCCCACATGGCGATGCTCAGCGTTGATCCTCTTCCCCAGATACCCTGGTGGCTAGGAGGGTGCTGCATCCTAATGCACCCAGACCAGCCACAGCAATCCTGTGGCTGCCACCATCGGGGGTAATGGTGACACGCAGGACCACCCACTGTAGGTGACTCGCCATGCATGTGGTTTGTGTTCGTGGAGTACATTACAGTTACCACATGGGCTCTGCTTCGAGGTCTATAGCCAGTGCTCTGAAGCATCAGTGTCAGTGGCCGAAGGTTGGTGCAGCACAGCTCTATTGGTGGATATGCAAGTACAGCACTGCACAAGCTCAGAAACAGTGATGCAACGCTGCACTATGCTGGCTCAGCAGCACAGCAGTGTCTTGGACAGAGCCAAGGGTATGATCATCTGAGACAATGGGCCTCATTACAACCCTGGCGTTGGACCATGGTGCTATTAGCACCATGGTCCATGCCGGATTCCGCCATGGTGGATGGCGGATTTACTGTCCCATTCCAAGGTTGGCGGGGCAGTAAATTCCCATTCACTATTGCCCCTTCCCCATTCCCATTTTTGCCCCATAGGGCTCAATGGGGATGGGGAAGGCGCTAATTACGCACTGTAAATTACGGTGCCGTAATTAGCACCAAGGTCGCTTAGCGCCTTGGACTTTAACGCCTGCAAAAAGCAGGCGTTAAAGTGTGAATCTGGCGTTAAGGGTATAACGGCGCCGCAGCCTTTTACGGCGCCGTTAACCCCTTGACGCCAGGGTTGTAATGAGGCCCAATATGATGACACAATTTGAGAAAGACACAGACCACAGATTCAAAGTTCAAATTTAAATGATTTATTAAATCAAGTCAGGATGGTTGAAGGACTAACTTTCCCTTTGCAAAGGTGGGATTTCCCTACCTGAACGAAACTAAGGAAAGTCTGAGTCAGAAGTTTCCACCTGAAAGTCTGCCTGTGTCCGAAACCTATCCTTGTACTCACAACTAAAGCCAAATAAAGTTTAGGGATATCAATAATAAAAGAAATGGTGATCAAAACAAAGTCCAGAGCTTCTTCCAGCTCCTAGCTTTATTTTCAGCTCCCCTTGCCAAAGTTCAAACAGTTCCACAAATCCTTGAGGTTCCCGTCCCCAAGTTCAAGGCAACACAATTCCACACAATCCTCGGGTTTCCTACCACAAGTTCAAGGCATTACAGTTCCAAAGAAAAGCGTCTTGAGGGCTCTGTCCTCAAGACAGAATTGGAGTTCATCAAACCTCAGGGTTGCCTTCCGCAAGACTTCAACTTCCAACTTATACTTGGGGGGACGGAGTGGTAAAAATGCAGTGGTAATGCTATTACCGCTGCATTACCGATCTGCCCAATTCTGATTTTGGGTGGAAAGTGGGAGGTTTACTTCCAGCTTTTTGCTGGAGGTAAAAATCTCCACTTTCCACCCATTTGCAGCACTATTAACATTGCACAAATTGCGCCGTGGTAGTAGCGCCCAGCATGCCCCATAGAATCCTATGGACTCTTTGAAAAATGAGGATTTACCGCAACTCGGGATCAGGCGCTAATAGCACCGGACTGAGTTGTGGTAACGATATTTGCGTTGGCGGTATCCCGGCAGATTTACTGCCGGGATACCACCAATCTTGTGATAGAGCCCTTAGTCTTTTAATGTTCAGTACAACGCCAGATTAACTCAGCACTCCTTCTGGATTAAATTAACAGTTCACTTAAATTACTCCTTCTTGGTTTACTTCAGCAATGTGCTTAGCTTTCACAATGGTGGGTTTTCTGGGCTATGCACAGTTGTCAGACCACACAGTCCACCCATTGCAGGTCATGCAACCGGAAACCCTAGGCTCTTCAGCCCACACAAGTTCTTCTGCATTTGCCCCTGTGTAAAGAGTCACACTCACTTAGCTTCTCCTTGTCGACCTCTTGGCTTTATGTGCTGGTTCACACTCATTTGGTTTCTTATGGTTAGCCTTTTGGCTTTGCCACAATGTAAGAAAAAGCTCACAAATGTTAGGCAACCCCTCCCTCTAATGTGCAGACCAGTCAGCCCACTGTGGAATATGTGCAGATGTGGAACAAATGCTGCACAATGCCCTAGCTCCTTATTTCTCATTAAAACTCATGCATTCAGAACATATTCTTATTGCACATAAAAAATTCAACAGATATTTAAGACCAATACTAAAACATCACAGAACTATCACACCATTGTGTGGCGGATCAAGTTCATACATACCAATTACATAACAGTTAGAAACAACATTTTTAAATCTTTCAACAAGCGGTCAAGGGTAATTTTGCCTATTTGTTCGAGTGCATCAGTGCAAAGTGGGTATAGTGCATCAAAGTGCTATATAATCAAAGCAGCAGTTTACAAGTAATTGTTCTATTCATACAGGTAGGTATGAGCCTACACACAACACACAGCTACCAGTTCTAACAGTGCTGTAAGCATATATTTCCCTCTGCATAACTTTTATTACTTTCCAGTTCCGCTTCTGAGAAGGGTGTTTAAAGTACAATATTTGGTCTGCCACAACGTGTCACTTATCCTCTGCCAGTCTTTGGCCTTGTCGCACTGTATTCATGCATAGAATTCTCAGTGTGGTGATTTTATTTCTTCCCCACCTTTCTTTCATGCTCTTTCGCAAACTTCCACACTTGCTCTCTTATTTCGTATGCTGTTTTCAAATGGGAACTTTCACATTTATCTTTCATCAGACTGTAGCCTTTGCCCATAAAGTTTTCATTCACCTCGGTATTCAATATTTGCACAACAACTCATTCTCAAGTGTTCATTACTTGCTTAGCTTTAAATCGTATTTCCAAAAGGTGATTGTTTTAACTTTCAATTAATTCAGTATTCAAAAGTGTTCAATATATTATTCATGACTATGTCCAATTACTTTCAGATCGCTCTGCATTTACAGATTACTTGTTTCAGTTTGTTGGGAATTCTCAGATACTTGTAATTATTAGCGGGGTGCCCCGGACGCAGTGTTCCCTGAATTGCACTCATTGGTTGTGCGCAACCGCTCTCTACTGCTTTGTTGGTTCTCTGTTCGATCCTCCTGGATCTAAGAGCTTTGCCTCTCTCGCGGCTGCTACTGAGAGCTTCCCTCGCTCTCTCTCTTGCCGCAGCGGCTGTGGTCTTCTGGCGGAGCACAGCTTCCCGCTCCTCAGCCAGACAGTTAGACCCTCTCATGGCCCGCACTCAGCCTGGGTGCTTTCTCCTTCTCCGATCTCACGCGACTCCCAATTCTGGTTTCTCTGACATGCTTCTCTTCAGCCTGTTCCGTTCCCCTTCCATGGTGTGCAGCCCCACCTTTTATACTCCCGAAGGTTCCACAGGTATGGGTCAGTAGCTTTAATTGCCGGACCTCTGTCCAGCCTATTTGCTGGACATGCCTTACTTCCCCAATGGTACTCTTTCCTAGTCTTCTTCTTTGTCTCTAGAGTGGTGAAAAAATCTACTGGTGTTCACTTCTCGTATTCGCCTCTTCCTCGTCCCAGTACCATAGTAGGTTGAATGAGGAAATTTGAGTCAAGCTAGTTCACAGTAGCCCATAAATGCTGGGGGAAGGTTAGGTTGGTTCTCAGAAGGGAAAGAGGGATACCATGTCTCACCTGTCAGTACCCTTTTCCCAATCCCCAAGCATCCTCCACCCAGGTGACCCTACCTCGCTTCTTCACACCTGGGGTCAGGATTCAAAAGTGATGGCCTTTCCCTGGCCACCTAAAAAGAGGATCCAGGGGGAGCAGGAGTGAGGATACCCTCAGGTTTCTCACATTCCCCAACTGATGTAACTGGGAAAGCATGTCACTGGGGAGGGTTGATAAGGATTGTCACTCCCTGCACACTCTGGATAACGGATCCTTTGTTAAAAATTGGTAGGTGTTTTGCTCTATGACCTTTGGCCTCACTGGAAACATACTAAAATGGTATGACTGGTGGCTCCCTCTGAGATTCCTTATTTCAATACATCAGGTCAGTAACTTAATCTTGTGGGGGACATAGACTTGTAAGGCATGCTCTAGGAGTCTACATTCACTAAAGGGCAGAGATTGTTAAACTCATTTGTGAGGCTTGATCTAAAGAACACTGACTGTTACATTCACTTGCTAATCATCTTCTGAAATTGAGACATTTGCATTTTTTGAGACACTTGTCCTGGTGGTCATTTTCACTAATCTGTGGGATTTGTTTTGCCAGAATACTTTCCAGAGCTCCACCAGAAGAGGCCCACGGAACCAACTGACACACTGGGACGGATGTCTTCAGCTCTCATGCTCAGCAGCCAGCTCCTCACTACAGCCTCAGCCTCCACAATAAGCAGTCAGCTCCTCACCACATCTTTGTGCATTCCCAGTGCCCCTGTTGTGTTTCCCAGAATGAAGTAAGACCTATTTCATGTACTGATGTGTGAAGCTGATGTGGCAGAAACTCCAACTATGACATACAAGACAGGTGAACATTCAGGAAACCGCTATGATTATGTGGCGTTAAGCCCCTGTTCCAAGGGCTTGAATGGGGGTAACGGCCCGGCAGTCCAAGTTAATGGCCCGAGCGAAAGGCCATAAGCAACCCTTGTTGCCAAAGCGGTAACCTGGGGTGCTAAAAGTAAAGTATTTTCATTCATTGACTAAATATAGTGTTTTAAGATGGCCACCATGGAAAGGGAATGTGAGGCTCCGTACGGACCCCCACTTCGCTTTCCATGGTGGGCTGCGGGAGCCAAAGGGAAGGAGCAGCTGTGTCGTTGGCACTTGCTGCCGCCGAAATAAGGTAAGTAGCAGGGTGGGAAAGGAAAAAATAAATAAAAAAGGGGACAGAGGGTGGGGGAAGATAGTGGCGAGGGAACCGACCGTCAGGCGGCAAGGAACACGGGCTGCGATCCTCGGTTTCAGTCCACGTTCCTAGCCACTTGATTGGCTGGCTCCCCCCACCAGGGTGCTAATGGGTAAAAGGACAAACTGAGCACATTAAAGGCCCCACTCATTATAAAGTCATGCATGTCAACCTATTATATAAAACAAATTATATAAAGAGGCTTATTTCTAAGACTTTTGTAAATATCAAACCAAATTATATTGCCTCCTGGGGTGGTGTCTTAGATTTTAGATAGGTTTCTAGTTTTTTTTGTGTTTATGATATTTTGAAGAGCCGTATTTGGCCAGCATTTATTATGGCGATGTCAAACTGTTTGACTTGGCCCATTACCTGGTCAATTCTGGGTTGGCTAGCCTGTTTTGTAACTGAAGGGATGTAAACACTTACCAGTAATGTATGCTAATGGCCAAGCTTAGCAAGGGAGCCTAAACTAACAAAGGAGGTTTTGGCTGCCCCTCCGACCCCCACCAGGAGATGTATTTAATAATGTGTTTAAATTGGGCACTTTTAAGCACACATTTTGTTAATTGGTTTGGTAAGTTATTAAAACAATCCAAATCATGCTAAGTCACCAGCATTTTCCAATTCATCATCATGATGGCTATGCCAATAATATATACACGTATCACCACTTGAAGAACTCACTTATATTGGCTGTGCCTAATAATTCCTGTATTGCCACCATAAGAAGGCACTGTCATGAGCTGTGCTACTGTAATTCATTTCACTGTATGGGAGAAAGTGAGCTCTCACAGTCATTTCCAGGTAGTAGGGAAGACAGAGGCATCTTTATTGTCTTGCAAGGCAGTCATAGCTACAATTGTCTTTACTGGAACAATCCTGTAACAACCTGATCCATCCACCAGATCTCCACCTTTACAGGTCAAGCCACATGACATAATCTAAACTATTGTGACAAATCCAGGGAGTTTGTCCCGTCTTCCCAAGGGGGGAGCTGCCATCTTTGGGACTAGGGAAGTGAGCCCATCACACAATAGTCTCCGTAGGGGACTGGACAAGCGGGATACCACTGGGGGTGACCCCACTTCCGGGGACAAGGAATGTCCTAAAGACAGAAAGCCTCCCCTTTCCTAACAGTGTGACCTGTTTGTAGGATATGTGGGGACTAAGCAGGTGCATTATGTCCAGGGTCCTTTTAAGGTGAGAAGCTGGGTTTCCTACCTGGATATGGTGCTGCCTTTCACTAAAGATTCGGACCAACCGGGTTGTTCCTTCCAATCCATGAAGGAACCTAAAAATAGCCACAGAGCCAAAGAGAGGGAGAGCATCCACCGCGCAGGATGAAGCTCGGCCGACCGGAGCTGTGCAAGAGAGGAGTCCAGCGCAAGACGTATGCCGAAATGGGAGAAGGGGCATGGGAGCTCTGAAGAAAGCAGAGTCCCCAAGCACTATAGGGCCACTGAATCAGGGAGCATTGTCCTCACCACCAACAAAGACAAATAGCTTCTAGAGACACTGAGGCTGCCAATTCAAGTAGCTGAAAGAATCTGATTGGCCCAACATGGTTTGAAATCCATACTGGGAAGAGAAATATGGAGTTTGTTGTCTTCTTACCCAGCTGTGGTGAGGACAGCCGAGCACAGAGACTGGAAGCATGGCGACTGGCGGTAGCGCAAGAGGTGGAGCGGCAAGGCAGAGCGAGAAGGTAGCCCGGTGAGCGTTGTGCCCAGTGAAGCTCTGTGGAGGCTGCAGCGAGGTGAAAGGAAGCAAGCAGTGCTTCCTGACAGCCGCAGAAGCCGGGATGCTGACCGAGGACCGGACATCTGCAGGAGGTGCCTGCAGGGTTAGAGAGAGCCGCAAGAGCCAGAGGAGCACTTGATTCAGAGTCAGGGATGCAGAGAGAGTGCAATAAAGCAACCGTGAGCCCAGGGAAAGGGTCGGGACACTGAAACACTGTTGGGCATGGCAGGCATCGGAAGCCCTAGACAGTGGGATTGGAGTCAGGGTCCCACTCTACGAACTTGAGGCAGACCAAGAAGGGAAGTCAACGGGGCATTGTATGCAAAAGAAAGTCCTGGCAGGAGAATATGCCAGGCAAAGCCAAGTGTGTTATGTGGATTGCAGTGAATGTGGAAAGGATCTGACAGGAGAGTATACCAGGTGTTTTGTTAGTTAGGGAATCCCATGGAAGACCCATGCCCTGAGGATTCTGAATTGCAGTGAATAGGAAAGAATCTGGCAGAAGAGTATACCAGGTGTTTTGCGAGTCTGGGACCCACACCCAAATTGTATCAAGGAACTATATGGGAGAACCTGACAGGAGAGTATACCAGGTGTTTTTGTAAATCAGAGAATCCCAAAGAAGTTTCATGCTCTTAGGATTTTTGAATTACGTTGAAGGTGAAATGGACCTGGGGAAGGGAGTCATTTCCCCTGGAGTGAATTGCAACTCCAAGAGGAAGGGATTTATCCTCTTGGGCTACAAAGGACTTGGTTTTTCTTTTGAACTTTTGTTTTGGTGGAGAGAAACCTGGGGAAGGGAGAGAATTTTCCTGGAACTGTGAACATTATCCATTTAGAACTTTTGTTGGATTTATGCCTTTTTGTTGAATGTAATCATTTGCACACTTTTCAAGCCACAGACATTACCCTTAGCAACTTAGTTACTTTCAGAGTATGAGGGCTAGGATATGATTTCATACACAGTACATTTTTGGTTTGGATATCTTAACATAGGACAGCCCCTTTGGTTGAGGTAGGGACATACTTCCTAGATTAGGGATAGTGAGGCATTTTCCAACCCCTTATTTATTTAATAAAAGATTATGACTAACACCATGAGTCCTCTGTGACTATGTCTCATTCTCAGCTTCTTACAAAAACAAAATAACTACCAGGGTCTAAGGAACCCATAGCCCGAGAAGTGCCAACGGAGGAACAGCAGGGGTGAGACATGCTGATAGCCTGATGGTGGCAAGTCAAGAATGTGCTAGGGCTAGAAGAGCCCCTAGCCCAAGAGGGACCAAATGAGAAAGTAAAGAGGTGAGATATGATATTTATAACGCGCCTGTACACAAGTGTTTCTAGGCATGACAAAACAAGGAGGGGGAAACAAAGGGAGGACAAAACAACAATCTTACTAGGCCTTGTGTCATTCAGATCGCGCAAGTGCGGGGAAGAAGGAAGGGGAGAAGTGCCTGGGGTGGGGGAGAAGTTCAGGTAACTCACTAAGTGCAGCCAACTGGTGGCTCATAAGTGCAGAGAGAAGGGACTGCAGGGTTTCAGGTAACAGACCCTTAAGTGCTGGGGGAGCCCGGAGGCAGTGCAAGGGCAACTGGACATGCAGGAGCCTGGGCCCGAGTTCCGAGGGTATCCAGGTGACCAGTGCGCGTAGCAGTCAGCTACGTCAGCAGGGGAGAAGAGGAGAGAAAGCGGAAGTGAAAAGGAACATCTTGAGTTGCTTCCTGAAACAGAGGTGGTTCTGCTCAAGTTTGAGAGAGGCAGGAAGGCTGTTCCAGAGGGAAGCCCCAGCTGACGAAAGAGATCTGCCCCCAACTCTCTGCTTGGAGAAGCGTCTGACCCTCAGAGAGTTGTAGGTGGATCAGCGGAGGGCTCGAGAAGGAAGATGTTCTGGAAGAGAAAGTTGGCGGAAGAGCGGTCCCAGGCCCCAGAAAGCCTTGTGGACGATGCAGAGTGTCTTGAACTTGATCCTTGCAGCCACGGGAAGCCAGTGAAGAGATTACATAGAGATAAATACAGGTGTTGAAACAAATATCTTTGAGCCTGTGTGTCTCTTGATACCATGGTTGTCTCACAACATACACAACGGCCTAGAGAAGGGCTACATCATGCTGTCCAAAAATTTCTCAGGGGCGCCTCTGTTTTTCTACCCAAAAAGGAGGGTATCCTGAGGCCATGTATTGATTACCACGACATAAATAAGATAACACGCAAAGACTGGTATCCTTCGTCTCTGATACACTATATCATAGAATCCCTGCAGAATCAACATCTCTTCACAAAGCATAATTTAAGAGGTGCTTACCACCTCGTACGGATTAAGGAGGGAACTGAATGGAAGCAGCCGTTAAGTTACCTTTAGGGCTTTTTAAATACTGCATAATGCCTTTCCGCCTATGCAATGCCCCAACCGTCTTCCAGCATTTCATGGACCACATATTTTCAGATTTGATTGTATTGACCGTTTAGTTTTACCTGGACAATATCCTCATTTTAACCTCACCTCTAGACCAGCACTTGCATCATGTCCACATAATTCTTCAGCAGCTGATAGACCATCACTTTATATGCCAAGATTGATAAGTGACAGATTCACCAACCAATGATCCAGTAACTGGTGTATTGAATAAGCCAGTAGGGGCTACAAATGGACCCCAAAAAGATCCAGGCAATTATCAACTGTAAGGGGGGGCATGGCCAAGCAGCCATGGAGTAGGCTGCGATTCCTTGGAGCTCCGTGATCTGACTTATTGATTCGAAGCAAAACGCATGTGTTGACGGCTGATTCCAGCGAAAAAAAGATACTGTATCTGGGTGAATACTTCAGTCAGCAGATGAGCGTATCGGCGAGAGAAAGTGGTCACAGCAGATTGAATTAGGCCACTTTGGGTCTGGGTCCTGATCCGGGAGCAGCGCAATGGATACTAAGATGGCGGCTTGCCAACACAAAGGGAGCCCCGGCGGCACTTGAAATCGGGTGCCATGCGGACAGTGAACGGACTGCAGACTTACAGCGCGGATGGAACAGTGAGTGGCCGACTACCGGAGAGAAGCCCACGAATAGCCCGAGAGGATGTACACAGCATTGGGCCACTGGGCCATGAGATAGGCGGCACGTCCTTGGTGCTCCCACCAGACCAGGACGATGTATACACGAAACAGACAAGAAGAATGACAGCGTTCACACAATAAGCTGGAAGCGTCGAGCACGCAGGGATTACATCCCGAAGCCGCACCGAGGAGTGGATGAGCAAATACGGACACAATAAGTGGCGCCGAGACCTGTACACCCGAAACAAAATGGCGACCGATCCTGAACAAAGGATTACACTGGTGGACTGTGAAGCGGCCTCGTAAGGGTTGGGACGCAGCAAATGGGTATATGCATCTTGTAAGTACCATCGGCCTTTGCAAGGTTGCATCATGTCGGTGAAAAGTTTGAGAACCAAGACCAGACAACCCACAATGTAGGTCTTCGCGAGGTCTTCGCGAAAGCGCAGAGGACCCCCACAAAATCGGAGCGGAGCGCGTCCACGACTACTGCTGAAGAAGCCTCAGAAGGAGATAAGCACCAAATTCTGGAGGCTATATTGGAGCTGAGCACCAAGTGGGGCGCGGCAATGGCGGATTCACGGACAGCCCTGGAGGGCAAATCGATGCGGTCGGGACTGAACTTGCCCTGTTATGGCAGGATGTCAGGGGACTGGCGGAGAGAACAAGTGGGCTGGAGAGTGCAGTAAAGACCGATACTGATGTCAGCACAACTAATGCAAAGGAAGTTCATGTGCTCAAACAGCAGGTTGCTAACCTCGAAAATCGGGTGGAAGAAGCGGAGGGAAGAGCAAGGAGAAATAACATATGGGTGGTCGGCCTGCCGGAGGGGGAGGAGGGTCAAGACCCCACAAACTACGTTGAAAACATGATCCTACAAGAAATAGGAGCAGATAAGCTTTCGCAGGGATTCACGGTGGAGCGGGCGCAACAAGCCTTGATGAGGAAACCGCGACCTGGGGCTCCGCCGAGACCTATCATCGCGAGGATCTTGAACTATAGAGATAGGGAGAAGATCCTGGAATATTTTCGTAAAGGTGGGACAATACAGAGAGCATCTGCCAACATTACAGCATACCCGGATTATACGATGCTGGTGCAGAGACAGAGATACAGATACGTGGCAGTCAAGAGGAGGATGTGAGCAGCAGGCATCAAGTACATGCTCCTGTACCCGGCAAAGCTGAAGGTGATACATAAGAGCAGAGCGCTCTTTTTTGACACTCCCGAGGAGGTGGTAACGTGGTTGGATCTGCAAGGCTGCCCGGAACAAGAAGTGGACCAGGACTGGCAGGAACAGGACGGCTGAAAAACTGGTGCCACGGACTTGGGGGTACCGGATTATACCGGGAAGCGAGACTGGTTGAACACTGGATAGCATTCGGGCCTGGTGCCCGTCATGGACTGGAATATAGTAGGTAAATTGTAATTGGAAGCTGCATAAGGTTAACACAATGCTTAATACATTTGGTAATAGGAGCAATAGGATGGAGGCAACCCACTCCCGAAATACTAATAGTTAAGTGGCCATTAGGGCGACTTTACCCTACTGAGCCCTGAGCATAAGCTTGTGCTGGACGGGGCTAGGTGTGGGGGTGCCTGAGATCCAGGGATGGAGCTAGGCAACAGTTGGAAGGGGCGTTGTTGGGAAGGGGTTGGGTGGGGGGAGGGAAGGGAGGTGGGAAGTTTGGGGTGTACATAGCTTTGGGGAGTTTAAGTTTGAACATGAGCCTACATGGAAGAGTTGAAGGGTTGTACCTGCATAGCATGACCGGGAGGGTTCGGTTGGAAATGAGGGAGGAACAAATCAGAGCGCTCTGGGAGATCTCAGGATAGTGACTTGGAATGTCAGGGGACTTAACAGTTATATGAAGAGGAATAAGGTCATACTGTATTTGAAAAGGCAAAAGATAGATGTTGCATTGTTACAGGAGACACATTTGACGCGGGAGAAGCTGGAGCTAGTTGGGAAAAAATGGAAAGGGACTGTGGTGGGTTCGTTGTACTGTGCTTACGCTAGGGGAGTGCTTGTCTGGGTGGCACCTCATGTCCCGTTTCAGCTACTGCAGGAAATGGCGGAAACTGACGGGTGGATGGCTATATTGAGAGGGCTGTTGGAGAATAAAGAGGTATGCATCGTGAATACGTATGCTCCTAACCATAACACGGCGGCATACTTCAGGACTCTGTGCACCAATCTTAGTATGTGTGTGGGAAGCGTGGTTATTTGGGGCGGGGATTTCAATTGTGTAATGAACCCCAAGGTGGATAGATCTGACAGCAGGATTGATAGGCCCACCCCAGCGGCCAAAGCATTGCAGGTGTTACTAGATGATTTCGGCTTGGTATATGTATGGAGAGCAAAACATCCCAACGATAGGCAATATTTGCATTATTTTGCCCCGCAGCAGCTACACACGAGATTGGACTATGTCTTTGCCACGCCGGATGTGGTGGCAGAGAGCACTCAAATAGAACACAAGGCAAGGGTCCTCTCGGATCACTCGCCCCTGATTCTTGGGTGGCAATACTGCCCCCCGAGGGCGCGGATTCCGACGCGGCGCCTCCGAGCAGAGGCACTCAACGATCCGGTCTTTCGTGAGGACATAAGAGATGAGATCATTAACTATTTTGAAACGAATACTGGTAGTGTTGACTCGGCGGGTACACTATGGGAAGCTTTTAAGGTGGTGATGCGGGGGGCAGCCATAGCTAAGTCAAAGGGCCTGCAAGGTGGGGTTCTGGCTGACCTACAAAGAGTTGAAGATGAACTAGAAAGTACATTAGAAAGTGACAGTGTGGACACTGAGCTAGTACTTAAAGTACAACAGCAATGTGCGGAACATTGGGAAAGGCTCTGTAACTTCAATTATAAAAAGTATGTAGAAAGACAGCACGCGGGAGGAGATAAAACGGGTAGGCTTTTAGCATGGCTGTACAAGAGTGAGACCCCTAGACCCCGATTAGGACAATAACTAGAGAAGATGGCGATGTAGTAGACACTCAAGAAGGAGTTAACAAGGAATTTGCGGATTATTATAGGGTGTTATACGGGGACAAGGAGGGGAGTAGTCAAGAGGAGATAACCAAAACACTAGAAGATATAGGATTACCTAGGATAAGTGATGAGGAGAGAGAAGAGCTTGATGCACCAATTACCCTGGAGGAGTTGAAGGAGGTTGTGAAGCAGTTGCCCACCAGTAAGACCCCAGGAGCAGACGGGTTCCCTAGCGAATTTTACAAAGTATATACAGAAGAAGTGCTACCCCCAATGCTAGACATGCTTAACAAAGCTTTTGAGATGGGAAGGTTGCCGGAGTCACTCAGAGAAGCGATCATAATACCGCTTCCTAAACCCAACAAACCGGGGTATAGTTGTAGCTCCTAGAGGACTTTGTCGATGCTGAACCAGGACAGCAAGATACTGACAGCTGTCCTGGCAAACAGATTGCGGAAAGTAATTAGTAAATTAATCCACCCGGATCAAATGGGCTATGTCCCGAACAGGAATATAACCCATAATCATAGGAGACCCCACCGTGTGATCGAATGGGCGGATAGAAATGAAGGCGAAATGGCGATTGTATCCCTAGACGCAGTTAAAGCTTTTGACTCTGTTAAGTGGCCATGGCTGCTGGCGGCCCTGGGAGGTTACGTAGTAGGGCCGGGTTATATCAGGTGGGCGAAAATGCTATACAGTGAGCCGTTAGCCAGAGTTCGAACGGGATCAGTGATATCCGAGAGATGGCAGCTTAGAAGAGGTACCAGGCAGGGGTACCCCTGGGCCCCGATGCTTTACATCCTAGCCCTGGAGCCCCTAGCGATATACCTAAGGCAACAATATGATATGATAGGTATTGAGGTTGGGTAGGAGCGGCATCTAATATCCCTATATGCGGATGATTTATTACTGTACTTGAAATACCCGGAAGAGAATCTTCAATATATCTTTGAAGTGATGGAGAAATATGCAGGGTTGTCCGGCATAGCGGTAAATCCTCAAGAATCCAGTATATTCCCCCTAGGTAGCTATAAGGGGACCCGGAGGAAAGGTTGCCGGTGGTACAGATACCATGGGTGATTGGTTCTTTCCGTTACCTTGGCATAGATGTGTATCACACCGCAGAAGAGGAACATAAGCACAGCACTGTGGAAGCTGTTGAGAAAATCCGGAAATGCATGAAGTTTTGGGAGAAGTTGCCCCTAGCTATGATGGGACGGGGGCAATGCTTAAGATGGTGGTCCTACCTAGGCTTTTACATTATTTTAATAATATCCCACATATGATACCCAAGAAGTTCTTCACTAAATTGAATAGTATGTGCAGGGACTTCCTATGGCATGGTACCCGGAATAGAGTAGCGCTATGGAAGTTGCAGAACTTCTACGAAAAGGGAGATATCAGGCTGCCCAATTTTGAGGTCTACTATATAGCAAGTCAATTACAATATGTGACACACATGTTTTGGTCATGCCCAGTAATCAAAGGTTTCTGGGGTGAAGTGGCACAAAGATTAGCGACAAAGATTAGCGACAAAAAGGGTCACGCTTGTCATAGATGCGGCCTGGGCCTGCTTTCTGGGAGGGTTCCCCAGACCACGGAAACTCAAACATGTTGAGAAACTGAGAAACTTGGCATATGTGTTAGCAAAACGGAGGATCGCCAAGGGATGGTAGAAGTGCAACAAGCCACGGGTGGAGGTATGGTGGAAGGAGTTACAGAAATGGGCGGAGGCTGAAACAGTAGTATGGCAGGAGGCGAGCAGCATGAGTGGGGAGGAAGAAGTGGGTACCTTGATGGCATGGAAATTATTAATAGCGGAACTGTTCGGATCTATATCGGACCCGACGGAATCCGAAGATAGTGAGACCCCGGCCACATGTAGCAGATGCTGAACGCTCATAATGGAGGGTGGGACTTGGGGAGCAGTGGGAAAATGGAAATACAAATGGTGTCTAATGGAATTGTTGTAAATTACACTGCGTGTTGGGTTTGTTTGTATTGTTGTTTGGTTTGAATAAAATTAATAAAATATTTAAATAAAAAAAAAAATTATCAACTGTAAGAGCCCTCAAGATGTCAAGGCCACCCAATGGCTTTTGGGTTTTGCTAATTATTACAGACTATTTATCCACAAGTTTGCCCACCTAACCTTTTGTTTAACACATCTGCTGAGTGCCGACATTCTATTTATGTGTGATGCCCAGGGAGAACAGTCCTTTCAACGTCTCAAACAAGCCTTTGCTTCAGCTCCTATTCTACATCATCCATATGATATCAGGCCTTTTTATCATTGAATCAGATGCGTCACATGGGGCGATTGGTGCTGTCCTCCATCAACAGGACTGAGACACCAACCGAGACACCAACCAAGAACCTCCGGTAGCACATTACTTCAGGAAACTGTCCAGTAGCAAGCAAAACTATGCTGTTAATGAAAAAGTATTGTTAGCTACCAAGGAGGCATTCATTGAATGGTACATTTCTATGATCCACGCTTTGCCGAAATAGCCAGCAAGCATTATTGGCTTTCTAATTCTCACATTACGATTTCCACATAATTAACATTCCCGGTACTCAGAATAAAAGGGCGGTTGCATTGCTGAAATTCTTATAAGATGCACCTAGCAACGATTCTTTGTCTTGAATGTTAGATCCGTCTAAACACTTCCTGGGGGCTATACAACCATATTGCAACGTATTTGATAAGATCTGGCCCTCAATCCTTCTATGGTGGACCTAATCAACACACCTGGTATCATGTCCACAGACGGACTCGTCTTTTGCTACAGTAAATTATATTTAGCTTCTGAAGAACTCCATAACGCAGTTATAGCCAGTTATCACGACTCTCTAATGGGTCGACACTACAGAGTAAAGGCGATGCTAGAAGTGATTGTGATAAATCAGAGGTGATCATCCCAAAGACCCTAGTCTAGGACCATTCTCATGTGGCCAGGAGGGAAAGACAGCGCTACCTGATCCTGACCATGGGGGTGAAGTTCTGCGGGAGGTTCACATGGGAGGGGAGTTGGGTCAGGAGAAATGGGAGAACCCTCTAACCAACTTGCCGAAGGATCCCACAGTCTTAATGGCCTTTTGTGAAATTGAAGACTTTGATGTTAAAATGAATAAGAACATTAGGGACTGCAAGTCCCATAATGCTCTTAGTACTGAGACGAGGAAGAGGGGATCAGAGTTGCAGAGCTGTAATGTGCAGTCTAGTGGTTATAATGACCCACAACTGAGCAGGACTTTTAAATATTTAAAGCGCCTTCAGGTGCAAGCCATTAGAAAGAAGCAGGGGGCTCAGCAGAAGAAAGCAGACGCTGGAACCGCTGATGTGTTGTCACCGGGATGCAGTGCAGAGAACGTGCAGCAGGAAGCATTGCTGAGACTCGCTGTCCCGTAAGAGAGAGAAGCTCTCCCGATTCTGAAGCCTACTCTAGTGGGTTGCGTTCACCTGAGCATGTGACGAGCAAAGAAGGCTCCCTTTCTAGGAGGTGCGAGCAACAGGAGTGATACCGGAGCTGTCAGACAACTAAACAGTTCAGATGAAAGAATAAGTTAAAGCAGCAGCAAGTCTGTCAGAAGCGCAAGGAAAGACTGGTGAGTTGGCCTTCGATAGGTAACCCTGGGGCGCTCCGTAATAGACCGCTGGCTCAAAGCAACCCTTTTGAATACCAAACTGTTCAACTAACGCATATTTGGCATTACTTTCATGTTGAGAGAGACTGAGTGGAAAAATATTGTAACCATCATTGCCAAAGTAAAGAAGTTTCAATATTCAAACAATTTGAATGTAATCTGTGAAAAGGGAGATTACCTGAAAGGGAAGATAACAACGAGCATTGCCTAACCCAAAGAAAGACAATTCTAGTTCAAAGGGGGGATACAGCTTTCCTAATGAGGGATATCTGAAAAATTAACATTACCAGCAGCTAATTAGTGGTGTAGAAGGAACCCACAAGTGGCAGGAGAGAAGGCCTCCTTGTAGAAATCATCAAGGGGGAGAGAATATGACCTGCATTGCAGGTGGCACACAATTCAGTGGGAAAAACATTGTCAATGTGTACTGTATACTTGTAGAAGAAGTTATAACCCTCTTGTTGTTGGTGAAAGTCGAAAGAATCATCCATGAAGTAGTTTTTTATTTGACTTTCCGCATTGAGGATCTAAGTGTGGAAAGTTCGAAGCAAGCCTCACCACAGAGTACTTGTAGTAATGGTAGGAGTGTTATCCTGCCAGGCGAGTATACAAGAAAAGGGACTATTAGTGGTTAGTCCTGGAAGGTTAGTGGACCAGGAAGAAGATAATTGAAGTACTGCAGTGTGATGAAGGTTGTGGTTGAACGAAGTTGACAAGTCTACTAATGTGTAATGATGAACTGTGGTAAAACCATCCTGACAGAACTTTGTTTATGAAGAAATGTGAAAGTGGTTGTTCTTCAAAGAAGAGAAATTATATTGACTACTGAATGTAAATGTGAATATAAAATATTTTTGGTTTATCAAGCAAGAGCTTGTGGAAACTTGGACAATCATTTTGAAGAGTAATAAATCCTGTTTAGCAATAAGATACTCGAAGTGACAGGTAAAAGACTTATGGAATGAATAGAACTCTGTGTTGTATGTGTAACAGAACTTGGCTATTTTAAAGAACTTTCCTGATTTGAACTTTGTTTGGCAATATCCTGAATTAATCCTGGGGAAGGGGATCCGACCCTGGGTACAAGGCTACATGTTTACAATGTTTGTTTGAATATAACTGTTATTTTATTGAGTTTAAATGGCCATATGATACCTGTATAATTTTGTTGTGTGTATAAGTGTGAGGGACAAATTCCTTTTGATATTAGAGTGTTTTATTTTACTCTTAGTTTGACAGGTAGGGAAATCCTCGTTAGGTTAGGGAAAGCAAGGTGTTTATCTCACCCTGATTATTTAATAAAATGGCTACTTGTCTGTCTCTCATTTCTGACCCCTGACATGATTACCAGGCAGTTCTGGCCCAAGACGTAAAAGAATACACCACAACTTGTCCGGTCTGCGCTCAAAACCAAAACCTACGGGAAAAGACCTGTTGAGTTATTACAACCTCTGGAGCAGCCACCATACCACTGGCACACCATAGCAATGGATTTCATTGTTGTATTGCCCAAATTCAATTGTTGTGCATGTGCGTTATGGCCATTGTTGCTTTAGTAAAATTGCGCACTTTGTCCCTTTGCCTAAACTTTCTTTGGAGGCCCAGATCGCATGGTACTTTCTTCATGTAGTATATAGCCTACACAGTCTTCTGAGAAGATTAGCTCAGACAGAGGATCGCAATACATCTCACAGTTCTGAAAAGCCATATGTCATCACTTGAAAATACCTGCTTTGCCCTGCCTTGCTTACCAGTCTTGCCTGCCTGTCTTACCTACCTGCCTTGCTAGCCTGACTGCCTGCCATCTTCTAACCTGCCTTTCATTCCTTAATGTTCCATTATTTTGCCTGCCGTCTACCCTTTGTTGCTTACCTGTTCACCCTGCCTGCTTCTCTGACTATTTGCCTGGTCCTCTTCTAGTCCAGCTACATTCCTTCCTATTTAGAGCCCTACTTCTCCTGCAAAGCATCTGGAGGTCTACCTACCAGCAGCCAACCAACGCCTCGCTTCCCCAGTGTCCGCACTGTTCTCACACCACACTAATATAGGGGAAGCTCTCACATGTTGCGGGGAGTTGGAGTGCCAGCACCAGGATCTCACCTTCCTTAGGGTGCAAAGCAGATTCTCTGCTCTACACAACCACTGATTCCATTCTGGTCCAGTCGCAACGGATCACAGGAAAAGACCAGGTACGCTGTGCCAGTGTGATGCCATCCTTGAGAGGCTCTAAAAGTGGGGCACAAAGAAAGGTATTTGTTAATACACACAAGCCCAGGGTTCAGGTTGGACTGGGAATGGGTGAGGGTTTTTCTAAAGAAATCCAAAGGTTGCAATTCCAGGTTGCTTAAGGGCTATTATCCATCATTCACTTACCGTGGGCTCTGACCTCCTGCTAATCAAGTGAAAGTCACCCACAATCAATGTCCCCTAGACTTCGTTCTTGGCTGGGTTAATGATTTCCACTGCTGTAATTTTGTTTAAGATGCTAAGGTCCTAAATGGATCCTTCATCCTGCCAGGCTTGAAGGTCCTGGGCTTCCTTCAGAGGATGCCACTCCTTGGTCAGAAGTTGCCTGATCTCAATGGTCCGGGAGCTTCAGAGTTGAACTCTGGAATGCTTTGATAGTCTGTGTCAAAGTTTCATCCAGCACTGGGTGGTTGAGTGCCTCTTCCACAAGTTGCCTCTTTTTCCACTCTTCTGCGCCTCAATGCCCCAAAACCATTGAATCCACTTCACCTCCCCTCTTAACTATTTTTTCTCCCACTCCTATCATCGTCTGCTCTTTTCTTGAGGCCTCTGGCAATTTGTCTGTCTCAATCGATCTCTCGTTCAGTGGTTCTAGTCTTTGTGGTGAACCAGAAGAAGGACACATACTACAGTGGGTCATGATTCAAGAGCTTTTTATTTAAAATAAAATAAAAATTACTATCTGGCCCTATCGCTATGAGGAAAGTTCCCTACCTTCTAAAACAGAATTAAGGGCCCTCATGGAAGTCCAAAATAATTAGTCATGAGTCTAAATACTAGACCACTAACTAGCCCTAACACTTTAGAAAATCGAACTAAAAAGAAGAGGGGAGGCTTGAGCAATACCCTCAGTGTGGGCTTCTGCCTGGCCCAACTCGTAGATGACTTATCTTGATTCTCAAAATTCCTTTGAAATATAATTACACAGTTCAGTCTTCTTATAGATTTTGGTACTTAAAAAAACAAATCCTTGGTATTGTTTTCTCTTCCCCCTTGGAAAAGAAGAAGAATTCTTAGATTTCGTTACTCAGACTGTTACAAGTGTTCAAATCCCTCCAGGATCACTTTAAACACAATTTTCTGTGTCCCACCTTCATGCCACTGGCACTCCCCAAAGTCCTTTGGCTCTTTGGTAGGTGTGTTGTTTTTCAATCGACGTAGTAAACATAAGGCATCTGTCTGCTTAGTTTTTGCAGCTTCCTGTCACCTACTTGGCTTTGCAAGCCTGGTTGCAGAGTGTTCATGCTCCATTCAATCTGTTTCATGTAGGATGCAAACTCGACAGATTTTATCAGTTCCTCATACCTTTGTCGGCTTTGCCAGCCTTGGTAAAAAATCACACATATCCTTTTCACTCTGTTTTCCATAGGGAGTGAGCCCGAATCTTTCAGGCTCTCATTCTTTTGTAGGCTTCTCCAGTCTTGAAATACAGTGTTCATATCGCTTTCACTCTTTTCTACATTGGGTGTGTGCCCGTTCTGTTCCTTCAGGCTCTTGTTCCTTTGTTGGCTTTCCCAGCCATAGCTCTCTCCTTTCGTGTTTCTTTGATTTCTGCAAACTCGTCGGTTTTGGCAATCTTGGAAACCACAGTTTGTAGCCCTCACTGGCATTCCCGCGTTGGGAGTGTTCGATTCCCTGTAGGTGCTCTTCTCAGCGGAAAAGGCACTTGCTGTGTGGATGTCAAGGACCCGGGCTCCTTTCCTTCCTCTCGTCTCAGCGTCTGTTGCTGGAGGCCAGGCCCACCACTGCTTTCCAGTGGTCATGCCACCATTGAAGACAGTTGTCTTCCTGTCTCTGTCCTTCTCCTGACAGGAGCCTCTTGCTCGGTCCGAACACCTGCTGTTCAACCTTCATCTAGTGGTTCTCACTTCTCCCACGCCACCGCTGGTTCCATGGTTTGGCATGGCTTTGCCCCCTCCAGGATGTCGTCGCTACAAAGGCTCTGCGTAGCAGTTACTCTACTCCCCCCGTAGGAGTCTCTGCTCAATTCGCAGTCCACTCTGCTCTTATGCACTTCATCAGAACCAACAGAATTGTGTCTGTCTTCTTTGATTATGGCATTCTGATGATCTTCAGCATTACCGAAAGCCAAAAGAGTGAAAAAAGGGTCTTTGTTGGTTATAGTCACAACGGGAGATACTAAAGTCTTTCCACAACCATATGGACAGAAAGAGTGTTAAGGACTGAGAGTCCCTTATCAGAGTGATAGTCCTTGTCCCCAAGCAGGGAGTTACACCCAGTGAGGTCCCACTTGCCCAGACCCCTAGGGAGGGTCTTGCTTGGCAGGCTCACCTCCCTATCCTCAAAGGGGGTGGCTCCACTCTGGGACGAAGGGTTGATTTGTTCAGATTCATCCCATCTTTCACTCTGTTTTCTTTCTCTCTCATTCTCTCATTCCCTCATTCCCTCATTGATCCTTTGGTGTTCTTACCCGTTTATCTTACTCCTCCTCTTTCTTTTTTGTATCTCTCCATGGTCTCCCTCCTCAGCTCTCTATTTCCTTCGTGAAGCCTTTTCATTCTTCATTATCTACTCCACTTTCAATTCCCCTCTTCAGTGTTCCCCACTCTTCCCGTTGTTTTATTCCTCCTTCCTTCACTTCCCACTTCCCTCTCCAGATCTCTCCACTCTGATACACTTCTTCCACTATCTGCTCCCCGCTCCAGATCGCTCCTTTCCTTTCAACCTCCTCCACTCTCTATTTTCCTCAGTTCCAGAGATGAACCTTCACCTACATATCACTTTCTCCCTTCTCCTTTCCTTGTGTGCCCTTCACCCTCATATCACTGCTGCTTTTCACCTTCCAGCACTCACACCAGCTTTGACTGGATTCGGCTTAAAATGGTAGAGGGGACCCAGGTCCACGAATTGTGAACTGCGCTCATCTGTGTGGAGACCAGAGAATACAGGGATTCTCTGTTGTGACAAATCCAACCAGATTCTCACAAAAGCCTTGGTTGAAAACTCTTCTCATGTGGCGAGGGCACAGCAAACACCTCTTGATCCAATCACTGGGGGTAATGCTGTGGGGGCGGATCACATGGGAGGACAATCCGACCATGGGAAGTGGGAATACAGCTTTCATAATAATTCTAATGTCTTGATGCGCTATGGTGCTACTACAATGCTGGATAAAACTAAGTTTGCTATTAGGGACTTCACATCCCAGAATCATAATAGTATTGTGACGAGGATGAGTGAGACTGAGGCACAAGGATGCCTATTGAGATTTAAAAGGCTACACCTGAGGAGACATGAACAGGTGTTGGGTAAGATTTTCTTTTTAATGCTAAATCTCCCTTACTTGTGAGAAACTCAGAACTTTTTGCTGAGCTGGTGGATTATTGTTCCCTATACCAGTGTGTGTGAACTTTTTTCCACACTCACACTTTCTTTTACTCTTTTTACGGGTATCATTTTTAAGACTCTCCATAGTGTCTTTTGAATTGTATCCTCTTTGACACATTTTTGGCATTCACAGGCTATTGTTTCTGGGTTGCCCTTTTGGTACCCCTTTTTAATTTTCTCTGGCTTCCCTTGTGAGAACTACTGTTCCCCAGGATACAAAGGATATTTTACCCTCTCTACAATTTATTTTGGTGAGTCCAGCACCCCCCACCTTATGTCTCCCAATCACAGTAACATTGCATCACAGCGACAAGCTTACCCTAAATAGCTGGTGGCAGTGAATCTTTTTACTAATTCAATGCACCTTACTCGCAGGCTGTTTCCACAGCTGCAGTAAGGGCACCCATGTGTGCCCATTTTACCAAAATGGTCTGTGTCTTCTTTCTTGGGCCGTTTTTGAGTTTCTTGACCTTTCTTGGTCCTTTCCCTACTCTCGACGGTGGCCAATTCATTTGTGTGGGTTATGACTTCGGCGGGAGACCTTGGGAAAGCCCACCCAGGCTCCAGAGTGTCTGGGACAGCAGGAAGCAAGGGAGGAATCCAAAACTCTGCAGTCCTTTGTCTTCCAGCCTGGCTATTGGGATCCAGTTGCAACTGGGGGGTTGGATGCCCTGAAATGTTGCATGCCTGTCTGATTGGCTGGGTTCCTATGTAAAGGTCCGATCCTGGAAGCTGAATAGGTTTTAGACCACTGGAGCCAAAACCAAAGAGGAAGATGAAGAAAAGCCAGCTGAGACGATTTCCAGCGACGGGAGTGCCTGCTGAGTAACTGGAGCATGCTGTTACCCTTCCTTCCAAGCAACCTGGGGATCCCAAAAAGGACAATCCTGATGAAGAGCCTGGCGCGATCCACTAGACTCAAGAAGACCTACATTTTGAGCCATCCCACGTCGTGCTGCGACCTTGCGGGGCTGTGATACCCCAAGATACCCCAATACCCTGGAACCTCAAGCCATCGGGTGGTGCACGGTCTTCCGAATTCCGAATCTTGCTGAAACTTTGGGGCCAATCTGCTGGACCTGCAGAGACGTGATTTGATCCTTAAAGTCTCCTCACCAGAGTGCTTGACCAAATTAGCGACAAGAATCCGAACAGCGATATTCAGTCTTCTCCTGGCTCCTGAAAAGGGTGCCAAAGCCACAGAGCCGCATCCAGCTGCGAATAAACTCTTGCCTCGAGCCTTCCCCATTGATCCCTGCTGCAAATTCCCTTCCAGTGTCCTATCTTAAGTGTTCATGATAAGGAATTCTTTTGGCTGCAGATCCTGAATAAGTCCTGCTGCAAACTCTTCTTCAGTACGGAGGTACTGTGTTGGCTGAGGTATTACCTACCATGAGCCTTTTGTGATTCCTGTGAAGCTTTGGGGGTGATTCATGTGAATGGGAGTCCTCTCATCCAGTTCGCCCAGGCCCAATGCTGCAATCCCGCTAGGGTTTCTTCTCTGAAGTCCCTGCAACCCTTTTGCAACTCTAAAGTAAAATACTTACTTGTTTTAAACAGCTTTCCTCGGGAACTCTGACTTATCCTACATCTGTGCCTATCCTGGCCTGTCTGTTGTCCACTGGAGACCTAGTGACCTCCTCCTGCCACAGAGAAAACTCATGCTTCAAGAATAGGGAAAGACTTATACGGTTTGGACCTTTTGCCTAAGAAATGTAACACATAATAAAACGTGATTTACTTGTTAGAGAGCTGGTTGGTAACTGTCCCTCTGAAATATGATCAGTTACACAAGTTCTTACTATCCTTTGAATGTGTTTTACCATTCTGTAAAGTATATATAAGGTTATTTTACTCACCTGTGTATTTGTTCCCCCACTTACCATAAGTAACTATTTCTTTCAGAATATACGTGTATACGTTTAACAACTGGGTCTTGCTTCCCCTGACCTGCTGTATAGCCTGTTTAGAATAAGTTTGCCTTGTGTTTTACCTACCTTGAATAGCTGTGTGCCATTCTTTATAAATGTACTGTGGGTGTTACTTACCTTGGTCTGCCTTGTGCCATCTTAAAATAGTGTAATGAGTTGTTGCTTAACTTAGGCTGTGTTCCACTGATCTTAAAAACAACAGTAATAGTTTATTACAATATTAGTACTTACTCACCTGGTATAACTGAGGGTTATCCTGAATGTAGTTATAGTTTTATACTGTTCCATGAATTTGTGTTCCGCTATTCAGAAAGGTATCCTGGTAACAGGGCTGGTTTACTAAGTTATTTCTAGACTGTCACTGCATAACTGACAGGGTCTAGTACCCTCCTCTGCTGCTTACCATGTTAAACTCCTCAACGCAATCAGACCTTATCTGTCAAAAGACTCATGCACCAACATAGCCAGAGCCATAACTGGCTTGAGGCTAGACTACTGCAATGTTCTTTTCCTAGGGACCTCCAACAAAAACCTCGAGAAGCTGCAAGTAATCCAGAACAGCGCCCTGAATGCTGCACAAGGCATTGCCAAGAGAGAGCACATCACTGCCGCCAGAAAAGCATCCCACTGGCTCCCCATAAAGGAAAGGATCATATTCAAAGCACTAAGGATCACCCACAACACCCACCTCTGGGCCCCAGTGTACCTATCCCAGAGAGTCCACCCGGTCTCCTCCATGAGAACCACTAGGACACCATATGCCAATATGCTTTCTGTACCTAGGGTAAAAAGAGCTAGAGTAGGGGGCGCATCTTCCCTTACCTTGCTGCCTTACACTGGAACACCCTTCCCACCTCTGTGCGAGCTGAACCTTCACTGACTGCTTTCCGCAAAGCCATGAAAACTTCCTTGTTCACCTAACCAACACCATATGTTCAAGCTCTCATGTATGATGTATTATGATGTATGATACCTCCTATTGCTGAACACAGGATCCTGCCTCACTGTAACCCAAGGCACAACCTGTACTCATTGTAACTAAGTGCATCTACAAGTAACAGCGCCACAATACCCCTGGGCTGCCTGCGCGCTATATAAATGTAATAAATAAATAGAGTACGAATTCTAAAAGAAACTTGTGGTTTTACTCCCCCTGAATAGGTGTGTTC
This sequence comes from Ambystoma mexicanum, assembly GCF_040938575.1. Classification (NCBI taxonomy): domain Eukaryota; kingdom Metazoa; phylum Chordata; class Amphibia; order Caudata; family Ambystomatidae; genus Ambystoma; species Ambystoma mexicanum. The sequence continues at coordinate 382,446,221 of NC_090934.1, read as the reverse complement.
TATTCTAAATGTGTATGATTAGGTCTGACTTGCCTAGAAATACTGTTAGTGATTCTGAGCAAGGTTTATGCTTTGGTCTGTGTACCTTAAGCATTATGTTGAGTTTTTACATTGTGTTCATGATTTTATGACAAAGTACTTACCCACCAAGATTTACCTTGGCCTATTTGTAGCTATAATAAACCTTTATTTGTTATAATACTTCTGGGTATAAGTGTTTCTATTGAACCATTTGTATGCTACAGGTTCTTTGTAGTGTCCTACAGCCCTCTCTCCCTCCTAAAATAAGCCTGAATGCTCAGTCTATGCTACCAAATACTCAGGTTGTACAGTCTTATACTAAGAGTGGAGCCTTGTACTGTCTCAGTTGTATGGTTTAGTGAAGCCCTTAGTTGGGCTTACTAAAAACTGTCCTAACAACATGAAAAAAGGACTCCTCAGCTAAAAGCAAGAGAGGGAGAAGCTGAAGAAGTCAGGGTGTCAGGAGACCTGTGCGATGTAGCAGCAGCTGTACTTAATTAGCAGCGGAGAATGCGTGGTATTTGTGAAGGCTATGGCAGACCAGTAAAGACTGCAGAGTGCGCCCTGTAAGGCTCTGTCTTGCGAGTGGTGATGGAGTCGTAGCTCCTTTCTGCAAATCTTACACTATGGAAAGCAGTGCAGAGCTCGGACGTTTTCATTTAAATGTCGTTGCCTCTGGGTGTTGGGAATACACCTGTGTGTCTGAGGGGCAGTGGGAGAGACTCACGTGACCGAGCGAGCAGGAAGCTGCAGGCAGAGGAAGAGTTGCAGCAGAAAGCAAGCAAAGGCAAGAACCCATATCGGTGAGTTTCTAGCAAACGGGGAACACTGAGCCGCTTTACACGCAAACACGGAACAGAATGCAACTGTAGTAATAAATTAAGAAGAAGCATTGTGTAACCCATCCTCTTATGATAACCCGATACATGGGCAGAGACAAAGGGCCTCATTACGACCCAGGCGGTAAGTTACCGCCTGGGTCGTACCCTTACCACCATGGTGTAAACTATGTTTACACCATGGTGGATGGCGGATTTACCGCCCCATTCCAAGGTGAGTGGGGCGGTAAATCCCCATTTCCCATTTACCCTTCCCCATTCCCATTTTTGCCCCATAGGGCATAATGGGAGTGGGGATGGCGCTAATTACGCCACCGTAAATTACGGTGGCGTAATTAGCACCATGGTCCCTTAGCGCCATGGATTTTAACGCCTGCAAAAAGCAGGTGTTAAACTCACCATGGTGCCAAGGGACCTCGGAATCCCCTTAACCCCTTAACGCCTGACTCGTAATGAGGCCCAAAGTAACCAATCCATTGTTAGTGGGCTCAAAGAGTCCGGCGAGAGAAAGACAGCCTGCGAGTGAGAGTTTCCATTGTTAAACAGCTGAATCTTTTTGTCCACATTTATTAGACACCGAAATAGCTGAAACAAGGGAGAACCCTTTGACACGTATTTCCCAGGCCAAGTGGGTATGAAATGACATGATAGTTTATTTATATAGCGCCTATGCAGAATGTGTTTCAAAGCGCTTCAAGGCAAGGGAGGGAACCAGGGAAAATAAAACATTCCTACAGGCCATGAACAGTAAGGATGTGAAATTAACTATCGTACTCGGCCTGACGACATTTCAGCTAGTGCAAAAGCTAAGACATACATAAGGAAGGGAGGGGGAGAGTGGGAAGGAAATGGATACAGACAGGCGACTACCGTACTAGGACTGCCCACATTTCTGGTAGAGCCGGAGAAAATAAAAGGTGAGGGTGGGGGTGCAGAAAGGGAGGGGAGGAACAAAACAAGTGATTATCGTACTAGGCCTGACGACGTTTCAGATAGTGCTGGAGTGGGGGATAAGTAAGGGGAGGGGGAGGAGACAGACGAAGTTGCTATCATGCTAGGTCCAGGAACAATTCTGATAGATTAAGCGCATAGAAGAAATTAAGGGGATGGGGGGAGATAGGAAAAGGGAGAAAGGGAGAGGAGGAGAGAACAGAGAGTAAGCAGTCAAAAGAGTGGAGAAGCAGATGGGTGAGCGAATACTATTCCAGAAGTCAGTAGTAACACATAATGTTGAAAGCCTGGATACAAGATGAAGAAGTTTTGGGATGTTTTGTGGAGCAAAACTAGAAATTTCCCAGCCTTGATATTGGAGGGTTGCTCAGAGGGGTGTTGAACTAGCATTGACAATGCCAGGAGGCTACAAAAGGGTCTGTGTGTTAAACTGACATTGGGCAAGCCAAACAAGTTGATAATGTTAAAACATGTAGAATGAAGCTTCGAGGAGGTACTGAAGACGATAGTAGTGCTAGGAGACTATGGCATGGGAGTGGACCAGGGCAAGGGAGTTTTGAATATGTTTGAAAAGTCAATATACCTGACGGTTATTTGTGAAGCATAAACATTGAACTGTAAACTTTTTGTTGCTGAGACATTTTGGACCAATCCAGATTTACCAAGAAAAGAAGGGTTACGGGTTGCGTGGCCTGTAATGGGTGGACTGTGTGGTCCAACAACTGCGCCAAGACCGAGTAGCCCCTATTTGTGAAGAGTCAAGAAAAGCCAAGATACAAAGACTGTGTGTTCAAAATGTTCAAGAGAAAGAAATAATGTATTTGAACTGTTAAAAAGTTTGAAGGGTTATTAAGTTACATTGTAAATATCCTTGAAAGTCGAGCAACTTAAACCGTGTTCGAACTCGGGAAAGGGAATCCAGAGATATCCTGTAATTGTGTTGAACTTGGGGAAGGAAAACCCTGAGACCTTTGAGAAACTGTTGAACTCTTGAGGAAGGGATCCCTCAAGGACTTTCTGGGCCTCATTATGACATTGGTGGTAGCCGTGCCGGTAATTACTGGCACAGCTGCTGCCGGATTCATGAAATTACCGGCACCCGGCAATGGAGATCTACCGGAGCATTCCAGTCCCAATGGACCCGGTAATTCCCCTTTGTCGGGTGCCGGTAATAATTACTCCCCATTCCCATTTCCATTCCGACGTCTCCTACAATCAGGCTGAATCTAACCCTTTGAGAGCATTATTTCCTACAATTTGCTGCTCCCACACATTTTCTTGCTTCTAAGCACCCTGTGCTTCGTTGGATTGCTGTGTTTCGTTTGCTGAACTGTTCTTTACCTGTTTACGGCCTTCGCATGCCACCTGCCTCGCGAGCACATTTTAAAAAAAAAAAAAATGTCGACCTCGCCTGAATCCTCGTAACGGCTGCCCCAGCTTCTGAATTGCTCCAGCTACCTCAGCGACTGGCACCCAAGCCATCTGTCTGCCACCGCCTTCTTCGGCCCCCTGTGAGGCTCTGACTTGGTTCCTGCCACCCTCGCCGCTCCAGAGGTCCCCTCCGTCTGCCTGGACCTATGGTGCTTTTCGCCTCAGCAATCGCTCTTGCGGCTCCGGTTGCTTGCTTCATCCGTCGCTGCCTCCTACGACTGCTGCCTCCATAGCCACGGACTCCGCTGCTCCTTGGACTCCTCCATCTGTCTCCAGCGGCTCCGGTGACTTGCTTCATCTGCCACTGCCTCCTACGTCTGCAGCCTCCATAGACATAACCCCCACTGCTCCTTGGTCTCATCCGTCTGTCTCTGAAGCACAGTCCTTTCACCTTGGACTGCTGTGCCTTGTCTGCCACCTGTGCTGCTGTGACCCCCGCTACCCCGTTGGGCTCCTCCTTCTGTCTCCAGTGCACTTCCCACCACCATGGACTGTTGTTCCGTGTTTTCCGCCTCTGCTACTGCGGCCCCTGCTGCTTCTTTGGCCTCTGCCATCTGTCTCTAGTGCCTCTGGCACCCATGTCCCCGCTACTCCGGGTGCTGCTTGTCACCAGCGTCCTCTTTCGGCTGCAGCCCACACAGCCTTTGTGTCTGTGGCCACGGCCCACGCTGTACCTGTGACTTCTATGTCATCCTCTGTTCCAGTACCTGCTGACTTCCGAGACCACAGCCCTCACAACCTCAATGCCTCTGTTGCCATAGCCTGTACTGTTCCTGATGCTGCATCTTGTGTCCATTGTGACCTCTTTCAGCTGCTGCCCTCTCGGATTTAGTGCCTCTGCGGTCGCTGCCCCTGCAGCTCCTGGTGACCGCTCTGTCATCCTTTGCCTCAGTGCCTGCGACCACCCTAGGACCACAGCCCCCGCAGCCTTGGTGCCTCTCCTGCTGCGGCCTGCACTGTTCCTGGGGCCGCTTCTTCTTCACCTCCTGTCACTGTGTTTGCGACCTCTTTCAGCTATGGCCCCCTCGGCTTCAGAGCCTCTGTGATAGCGGCTCCTGCTGCTCTTGTGGGCCACTCTGCCATCTGCTCACACTGTTCTTGCGACCACCCGGGACCGCAGCCACCGTAGCCTCCGTGACTCTACTGCTGTGGCCTCCACCGCTCATGTGGACTGCTCCCTCAGCCTTCAATCAGCAGCTCCTTCACCACGGACTATCACTCCCTCCAACTCGGCCCTCACTGTGATCTGTCTCTTGCAGCTGTGGTCTCTCCAACTCCAGAAGCCGATTCCTCCTACCACTGACTATTGCATCCTCCACCTTCACTGCTTCACCCCTCTATGAAGCCTTCCACGACCCTCTGCTGCATCCCTTTCTGACTCCCTTCAATTCAGCCTACAGGATCCTACTCCTCTCTACTTGCCCCTGATCTAAATACTGCTCTGTGTTATGCGATCCTCCTCCTTTCTGCTCCGCCCCTCTCCCCTTCCCTCCCCTCTTCCTCCTACCCTCTCCCCCATCAAAATTCTGTATCTCATTATCATGGTCATCTCCTCTCTTTACCTCACATCCCCCCTCACTCCCAATCATCCCAGCACCACAATCTTATCTAACCACATATCTCCAATTCCACTGATACCTTTGACGTTGCCCTTAGGAACACCCGGTCAATCAGTAACAAAACCACTGCTGTCCTTAACCTATTCTTGCGACTCAATCTCCAATTTCTTTGTATCACCGAAACTTGGATCCCTCCTCACAACACGTATGTTCCTGTTTCCCTTACCTCATCCTCTTCTTCTTTTGCGCACCTACAAGACCCTACAAGATTCTTCAATGCTCAGATGCAAAAGAGGAACCCACTGGAGAATATAATGCACACTCTCCAGTCTTTTTAATAGGCATTCCTGCACCTGCCTAACGGAGAAAGCTCATTAAAGATTTTAGAATTTCATCCGGAAAATGGCAGACACACATATAGTCGGGATCGGCTTTATGTGTTTTTTAGCACAATAGAGTGTACTTACTTGCATTTGTGAGTTCAGTGATAGAGATGTATCCATTCCTACCCACTTCACTAAAAAACTGTGAGTTCCTAGTGTGACCAGAGTATTGGGCAACCCACAGTTGGAATACCCAAAACAGTCCCTTGTGTTTTACACCATGCGCTCTGCCTTAATGATGAGAAAACTGAGTTACTCATCCGAGACTCTCAGTCTAAACTCACGAAACATGACCCCAAATATAACTCCTTCATTATTAATGGAAACATTATTAAAGTCACCAACGTCACTAAAACACTTGGAATTTACCTAGATTCCACTCTCTCTCTCAATAGACAAACCGACTCAGTAGTCTCAACATCATCGTACATGTGTAAACTCATCACAGCATGTCGCCCCTTCCTGACAACGGACAACTGCCTGATCCTAGCCAGAACCCTCATCATGTCCAAAATTAACTATTGCAACGCCCTTTACCTAGGCACTAGTCAAAGAAACCTTGATAAACTCCAGGTCACCCAGAACAATGCCATTAGGGCTGCTCTCAACATCCCCAGGCGCTCCCACATCTCCTCTACCAGGCGCAACCTACACTGGCTACCCATTACACTTCGCATCTCCCTCAAAACACTTGTTCTAACCTACAAGGCACAACATAATGCTGCACCTGCTTACCTGTCCACGCGGTTCATACAACACACAGCATCCAGACCCCTGAGATCTGCACAGGCGCACACACTAATCATTCCCCGTTTCAAGCTGCAGACAGCTAGAGGCTCGGGTTTCCCAGTCCTGGCCGCTAAGCTTTGGAACTCTCTACCCAATGATCTTAGGAATGTGCCAGCCATCCAATCCTTCAAAAACAGAACTAAACGTTGGCTGAACGAACAGGATGCACTGGCCTCCGCTTTGTAATTCATGCAACGGTCACCCGCAAACAGGCTACTCAATGTATATACTGTATATTTGACCACTCTGCCATTCCATGTAATATTTTCTGATTCGTGTTCTTATTCTTGATGTAAATATGTCTATACAATGTAATCTGTACCTACCTATGTAACCCTTTCTCTAACTACCTTTTCCAAACATGCGCCCTGATGCCCTTGGGCAGGGTGCGCAATACAAATAAACAAAATACAAATACAAATACAACACAATCCATACAAGATATATAAAAGACCATTGGGGTCTAAAGGGTTAAAGGCACGAAATATATTCACAACCTAGAGGGGAAGAAAAATAGGCAGCGCAGATAGTCTTTAGTCCCCTGCAACATCAAACACACACCTAACTAAGAGGCAGTCCAAACCCTAAGAAGAGAGGAGCCTTATGGTCAATAGTACATGTAGTGCAGGCGCACGCGGTTGTTCCATTGGGCAAAACGGGGTTTCTTCAGGGGTCTCTAGCAGCTCAGGACGTGTTAGGGAGAATTCTCTGTTAAGGCTAATTTCCCAAACCTAGTGAGTTCCCCAGCAGCTTTGCTGGATTTGTTGGGGTTTATTTTTTTCTCCTGCTAAGAGTGAGACTCTTTTTCTCCCACTCTTAGACATGATTTGAGATAGCCTTTGAATTTGTAATGTGTTTTATGAGCTATGGGGTCTTTTACTCCATAGGGTTTCATGTGGTTTTTGGTAAGTGTCTTACACCGCACCCTCAGTGCAGTAACACAGGGGTGTCATAGTGACCCCCAAACATAGACTCCATACCCTGGGACTGACTACTGTCTCCCAGGGCATGTAAAGTCACCATTAACTTTACTAGTCTTAAATTGGGAACAGAACCAGTACAAACCATCATATTGTGGAAGTACTGGTAGGGGTAATTAGATTGCCCCTGGTCTGTTTTTCGAGGGGGCACTGTGCAGTCCCCCCCTCGTCGAGTTTCTGGCTGGTGGCAGTGGTTACCACGCGAAATATTCCTTAAGAATATTTACTATGGGATTTTCCCATTAATTTTAAACGCACCACTTTTTGGTGCAATGTTAAAGATACCGCTGGGTTATTTATTTAATATTTATTCCCCGGTTGGGTCTTTTCGTCAGGACTCGGTTTTAAAATGGCGTTTGTGTTCGCCTCTGTGCCTCCAACCCAAGTTGAGCCCTTTGTTCCACTTTTTGGCAGGCTTCTACACAGAAGGCTCCAAAAGTGGTACCACTCTGTCTGGGTCTATAGGATGTGTGGGAGGGGGGTTTAGGCACCCTGGACTGAGTTGCCTCGGCAACTCAAGTCGCACTCTTGTGTGATTGGCCCAGTAGTGAGCCGCCCGGCTCACCACTTAGCATGTTTGAGTGACAGCTAGGACTGATGAATGGGGGTTTTCTGCATAAAAGCAGGGCTTTGGGGACTGGATCTTCATTCGTCGCCACAGGACCAAAGAATCCGAAGAGGGAGAAGCTGAGCCGACCTGCAACGACGACACCACTGGTGGAGCCCTGCTGAACCGACTCACCACTTCTTCCAACGACAGAGGAGATCTTCATCCCGAAGAGTCTTCTTCCTTTGACTGGTGGGGATAACCAGTTTGCCCGCCTTTTCGCCTTCCTGGATCATCTTGTGGCCGCCTTGCCTGTGCCAAGCACCCCAGCAACCGGGATACCACGTTTTACCACTACCGCGAATAAAAGGGTAGTACCTTTTAACCGGAGAACTCCGCGGCTGGTTTCTTCCCTGGCAGTGCAACGACCTTCAGCTTTCCTCCACATCGAGATCTTCTCTTCCTCTGGACGACGCAGCGACTTGCACCCACTGCCAGGAACATCTGCCCCCGCTGGAGGATTCTCTCCACTTTCAAGGTACTGTGTCCGCCGGGCCTCCCTCGAAACGGTCTGTGTGGGGTGTCTCGTAAATCCTCAACTTACCACTTGGGTTGGCCCTAGGCTGGCTAACTGAACTTTTCTGAGCTGATCTAATTCCTTTTTAAACTCTCTGCAAGACCTTTCAAGCCTTTTAAACTGTGTGATCTTGGGCGCATTGGTGTTCTACTCTCTCTAAGAGGGAGACGGGCCTCTGAACATTTTCCTCACAAGTAGACTTTGACTTTCCTGCCTTGCTGGGTGCTTCTAAAGTATTGTGTTGTGTGCTTATCTAATTTCTGCCTTTTCCCTCCCTTTTTTTTAACTTGTTGAAGTGCCATCTTTAGTTAAGCGCTCACCTCTGTCTGAAAATAAGTGGTGTTAACTAAGACTTGTCTAATAAGGAATAAGGGATGTATATATATTAATAGTGACTGTGTTTTGAACTTGCTTACAATAATAGTGCTGGAGTGTTTCTAAGTGTGTCTTTAAATAAATAATTATATACTTGATACCAAAGTTCTGGTCCGTGTTTGCTTGTGCTACTGTATTTTGGTACCTATCTTGTATACTCTATATACTGTCTAACTCTTCTTGAGAGAAGTCTGGCTGCTCAGCCACAGCTACCAGGTAAATCTGGGTGGTACAGACTGCTACCAATTGGGTTTACTGCCAACACCTGTAGTCTTAAGCCTTTTGCAGTGGTCCCTAAGGGAACTGCACAGGTTTCTGCCTAACAGGAAGGTAGGTGAGGCGATGAAGAATAGATTCCCACTATTCGAGGAGGGCCTCCACTTGAGGGCAGAGATGATTCCAAGGTTCTGGAATAGGTTGCTAGTTCACACTAGTAGTGGAAAAGAGAGGGACTCCCAGGGGCCACTCGTGCATAAAAACAGATGGAGGGGCTAGAGGCCACTGGTTAAGGTTAGGGTTACTCACCAGCCCCAGGCGCACTCCAGACCAAACTTCGGCAGTTGGGCCCACTGCAGCTGCAGGTTCAAATACAACAAAAAGGACGTCTCTGCGGCTTTCAGTTCTGGCGGTACAGTGATGATTCCCAACCGGGACAGTGGCGATTTCTCCGCTCCTGATGGATGGATCAGGCCAGTTTCACTGCAGAAGGCTTCAGGAGCAAGAGGGTCTCAAATTCAGCGCACCTGCAAAGGTCATTGCTGTGGCTGGCCAACATGGTAACCGCGTTTACTCCGGTCCTGGCGCACTCGTCTCACTTCAGACCTAGGAAGGCCAAGTGTTCGGTGTGAGGGTGCTGGGGACAAAGAGCTAGCAGTATGCTCAGTTTCGAGGGCCTCCTCGAAATGACGGCGGAGACAGAGCAATAGTTCTGCGTAAAATGGTCAACCCACTGGTTGGCCCAGAGACATTTCCAAGAAGGCTTACTTGCAAGTTTTGTTGAAGGTGCAGAGAATAGTTGGTCCCATTATTCCAATGGGTCGAAGCGTCTTCGCAGACCTTCTAGGACGACCAGATGCAGAGGGGTCCCACGCGACGACAGCGGGCTCAGGGTGCCAAACCTTCCAGCGGTTCCTCGACTTGGCTTCTTAGTTTCAGGATACTTGGATCCTATCCTTCGTTCAGTGAGAACTCCAGAGATCGACATGGTATGGGTGTTTTCAGCCTCCTCTTATCCAAAGTTCGCTTCATGCCAAAATGGAGAGGACCCATTGGGAGATCTGCTCACAAACACACACTCCATACGTGGACCAATCACGGACCAAAGTGGTCCCAGGCATTCACAGCACTCCAGACTCTCTGGCGCCCAGGATGTGTATTGGGGACAGACATCCCATCCCACATCCTGGAGGCACACGCACAAGGCATGCAGTAGCACGCCAAAGCTTGGCATTTCGCGGGAAACTGCATGACCAAATAAGGACTGACCCGGGTCGGCTCGACCTGGGGAAGGCAAAGGGGCAAGATGGCCAAAGGACAGGTCAAAGAACCTCGTGGAATGGCCATTTTGGAGCCAGGCCACCTATTCGTGCCAAACGCGGTTAACACAGTTTAATTGGCAGGAAAGGGTTTAAAATTACATGAAAAGATAAGCTGCCACCAGCCCTGTCATGACACATCTGCACATCTCCAGAATAGTCCTACGAGAGTATCTAGGATCTTTGTAATGGACTGAGACCCAAGTGCACTGTACTGTAAAGTAAATTGTGCACTTTTTACATGTTGCAGAAAAGTTGCAACATTGGAAAAGGACTAAGGGAAACAAAGTCTCCCAGTACTGACTGTCTTAAGGGCATGTCAGTTTCCCCATAAAAAGTGAGCGAAAGGCCGGAGGAGTACAGCAGAAGGCTGTGCTCCCCTGGCAAAGTCAGACTAAGGTGTTTAAACAGCAGCAAAAGTTTGGGGGTGTACAACTGGAGGGAAAATTACATATAAAATGAAATCTTTCCTAACAGGCTCGTTCACCCCGGGTCCCCCTCTGCCGGCTCAGACCCACTTTAACACAAAACCTTCAATTGGTCTCTGTAAGGAACTCATGGTGGCAACAGTAAAGACAGACACAAGTGATCACAGTTCAAGGGTGTTCATTAAACTGTATAATGGGTGAGAAAAACACCTAATCTAAACCTAAATCTAAGATGGGAGCAAGCTACGACCATCAAATAATAATAAAGCAGTCCTAGTGGCGTCTTGTCAAATGAAAGAGCCTATACTAAACAAAAAACTATTACCAATCCTAACAACTAAGTTAGAAAATAGTGTGGGATAATGTTGTCAAGAAAAGAAAGAAGTGTTCACCAAATGATAATTCAGTATGGTACGGCTGGGTCTCCCTTCCGTGTTTTCAGCATGGGACAAGGCATGACCTTTGAGCACAGCACACGCCTGGGCCTCACCAGCATGAGGGTACAGTTCCTTTCAACGATGCCAGGACCTTCCGGGGCAAAGTCTTTTTCTTGCAAAAGTCTCTTTCCTTAGAAGGACGGCTGTACCAAAACAATAAACAAACAAAGCTTCCTTTGGCAATCTTTAGATGTTGGGTGACTACCCTTCGCCTCGTGGATCCCTCTCAGCTGGGCTCTGATCCTTCTTGCAAGGTTTGCCTCCCTCAATCGGGTTCACTACGGCCTTTCACTCCAAATGTATCACTTAACGATCTTAATGTTCTTTTCATCAACTCTCCATTGTGGACATCCCTCAGCCGGGTTCACACTTGTCCTCACAATGTTCTCGGGTGTATTACTAGTTACTCTCAATTCACAAGCATCCCTTTCTTTCGGTTTCACATTTGCCAGCATTGTAGACATCTCTCAGCCGGGTACACATTTGTTGTCACAATGTCTCCACTTCTTCTCTTTATTTATGCTCGGGTCTTAGCCCCCAATCAGGCTTTCCTAAAAGCCTCTAGTCAGGCTTCCCTTAAAGCCCCCAGTCAGGCTTCACACAATTCTATTAATCCCTGGTTTTCGGGTGTGTCCCTTGTTACCCTGATTTGTAGGCATCGGGTTTCTATTTGCCTCTTTCACAGGTCCCTCCGTTTTATCCAATGTGTCAAAGACTTTCGAGTGTGCAAGGGTTTTTGCTCGACCCCCGTAGGACCACTTTGACACTCTACGGCAGCCTCTCCTAAGACTTCTTGGGTCTCGTAGTTTAAAAAAAAAAACACCACAACCCAAAAAGCTCCAGTCAGAGTCCTTCGAGTTAGCACCCCCGCGGTGCTGGACCACTCTGCTACTGAACCTTTTGCTAGGGTTTCTTTACAATTCAAAACATACACAAGTTCTTTGTTTAACAATGTTGCTGCCTGCAACCTTGGGCCCAGCCACGCTCTATCAGTCTTCTTCGACTCACTGGCTGTGCTGAACTGTTGGAATTTCTTGTCTCGGGAGTCAAGGACGGCACCACAGTAGCAAGCGCTTCTCCCCGCTTTGACTATCAGCTCGGGAGGGCCCCATCAGGTAAATGGCCCTGGTGTTGGTCCGTTGTCTGTCTCGGTCTAGGAAAGTATTTGTGTTGGGAAAGGGGGGGGCAGAACTTTGGAGTATCCTACGAGGTAGGATGGGAAAAGGTGTTATAAGAAAGGGGGTACCGCGTCTCACCCGTCGGCGTCCCACTTTCACTCCCCGAGGACCTCTCATCCAGGTGATCCTCCGCACTGGTCCACCCCCAGAAACTGGATACAATAGCGATTGCAGTGTCCTGGCCACCTGGATGACAGAACCCCGGAGACTAGCAAGTAAGACACCTTCAGGTTTTTCACATCTCCCTACGCCTGGCTCAGACAAAATTTCTGTACTACATCAAAATCGAAGACTTTCTACTGTGCACAGGATTTTGCTTGACCCATCGCAGGACCACTCCGATTCATAATTATACGTTCTCTTCTTGATATAACCTTTTTCTCACTTGCACTTTTGCCACTTCTAGGCTGGATACCTTACAGAGACCTTCGATTGAGCACCCACGCGGTGCCGGACCCTATTGTAGCTTGCTTTTTAAAGTTCAGTCACTCATTAGAAGTTCAACTTTACTTGCATCTCTTATCACACGCGTTTTAACAATGTTCATTCCAGCGCTCTCCATACAATGTTGCTGCCTGCAACACTGGATTTAACACAGACCAGTCTTATATCGGTCTCCGCAACTCACCGGCTGTGTTGATTCACTGATGCTGCTTTGTTCTTGGAGCCAAGGACGGTACCACGGCGGTTGTCGCTTCTCCCCGCCTTGATTATTGATGCGGGAGGGCCCTGGGTATCTCCGACACACAATGCAGGATTCTTCAGCCTGGTTTCCTGGTCTTACACTTTCTATTCTCTAGGTCTCTGGAAAGTAACGGTTCCATGTCAAAAAGGTCAAGGGAATCCCATTCTGTTTTGCCATTTTTCCTCTCTTGTTCAGCTGCGGTCTCGAAATTGAAGTTTCCTCTTGTGATTTGCTTCGCTCAGAATGCGCTCTTCCGACACTGGTCCACCCCCAGGAACTGGATCTAAAAGCGAGGGACATGTCTTGGCCACCTGGATGTCAGATCCCCGGGGACTAGTGGGTGAGACACCTTCTGGTTTCTCACAGAGTTCATTAAAGACAAATTCAAGTCTATTGATACCCTTAAGAGTATTGATATAGTAGAGTTTAACAAGTTTGATTGGGAGGATATATACTGGGCTATCTTAAAGTTAAAACCATTGAGAGATATCACTATGGGGTGCAGGCATGATGGCCTGACAGTTGGTCTCCATCCCTGCCCTAGCTATTACTGCGGTGCATTGACTGACGAACTCCCGGTATTCTCTCTCAAGACTTGGGTAACAGTGGCTGGATCGGTGGAGGTCCTAGAGGGAGAGGACTTGTGAGGCAGTGGTGCGCCTGAGACAGTGGCTGGTGTGGCGATGTGGAGCTGAGCACTGGACCTGGTGGACATGCGCACGAGGCACTGACGAGACTCGGCTTGAGTGCTGTGTGCAGAGTGGTCCGCTCCCCGAACCCCCACCAGGGCGAGGGACAAGTAATGTTGCGGGAAGCCTTCCCCGATGTCGGAAGAGAGGAAGGAGCCCTGCTGGGATGGAGACTTCCCCTTGCTGCCCTGGGGGATGCCGGGCTGCAGTTCCAGAGGACTGATCGGCTGGGAGAGGCAACCGCATCGGTGGAGGGCAATCTCAGAACACGGCAGCCATTGCAGGATTGGGCCTAGTGATGGAGTGGCAACCTTTTGGGCTATGGCATTGGGCAAGTACACCCACACCAAGGGGTTTTAAAGGGACCAGGAGTACACAATGATTGACATATTGAAGGGACTGTCCTGGGCCCTGGGTGGGATGGTGCTGTGTCGTGGTGGGGGGCCTGCTCCCCTCGAGCTGTAGTGTGGCCGTTTATGGGCACTGGGTCTGCAATAGAGAACCCCCTGTTGCTGATCTGAGGAAGGGGAGAGAGAGGTGCTTCTGTGCTGGTAGTCCCTGTGTTGATGTGCACAGTGCCAGACAGAGGGGTATTTTTGGAAAACCCCTAGACAGTGGTGACTGGTGGAGTGGGCCGTGGTTTGCATGCTGCCAGAAGAAGTGGCCCGGAAACTAGATAACTTCAGGAGAGGTAATCCAGAAGTGGCAGACCCAATAGTGGCCGAGAGGCAGTTGGTGCAGGTGCCCTTGGTTGAAGGGATGGCCACCAAGGCAGATTTCAGTGCGCTATTGGGGGAGATAAGGTCGATCAGAAGTGACATCCATGCCTCGATACAGTCCCTGGGAGGCAGAGTGGAGTAGCTGAAGCAACAGGTGGACCATAACCAGGTATTGGTGGATCTTTTGTAGATGAAAATGGAAGTCTGAATGAGAGAGTTGGAGGAGAAGAGTATGAGGTCTCCCTCAAGGTTGATGACCTCAAAAAATCAAAAATCAAAAAGGCAGTGCAACATTTGCATTTTAGGGGGTCAAAGAAGGAGAAGGCAAGAGCGTCCTATGCCTGGAGGCTAAGGTCAGATCTATTCTCTCTACCTTGTTGGTAAAAGAGGGGGAATTGGAGGGAGTCATCAACTTTGACTGGATCCCCAGAGCGCCCCCCATCCACCACCTGGAGGACTGCGTGCGAGCCTGGCTAAGTGCCATAACTACAAGGACAGAGTGCTCATTTTATAAGCTGCAAGGCAGTGCCCAGACCTGCCTTAGGAGGGCCTAAGGGACCCAAGGGGCCTGGGAGGTGGGAAACGAGGTTGCGGAGTAGAACATTCCGAAGGCTGAACACTCCCTCACCACCAACTTGAGGGAGGCTGATGGATCAGTTGAGGAGGATGTGATTTCCAGGTGTGTAAAATATATGTTTGCTTTTGGGGCTCGCTGTTCAGTGTTGTTGGGGCGATAAGTTGTTGGCAGGGAGGGGCTCAGCACTACCCTGGTGACCCTGACATTTGGTTGAGGCTTCTCATGTGGACGAGGGATGAGGAAAGGGTTCTGGGGAGTGGGGTGAGGCAGGATCTGGTTGGGGGGGTCGAGTGGATTGGCAGGTCTGGTTGACTCAAGAGGGATAACGGCATGGCAGTGGCAGTGGGTAGTCCAGGTTTGATGGGGTAATGGCTGGAGGTGGAATGGATCAGGCGCGTGGGATCCAACACCTGAAAGTAGGGATGCTAAATGCTAAGGGCCTAATTCACCTACCAAGAGGGCCTTGGTAGTCCAGATGTTTAGGAGGAATAGGCTTGACATTAGGATTTTACAGGAGACACAGTAGAGGCGCATCCTATGTTCCTTGTTTGGGGTCTGCCTATTGGACGTCTGGGGAGTCAAGAAAGGGGGAGTGTAGTGGAGATTCTTCTTCATAGAGATCAGCCCAGGGTGCATGGTCCTATGAGAGGGTGGTAAACTTGGAGGTTCTCCCATAACAGTGGCCACTATATATTCCTCCAATCAGGGCCAGCTCTCATTTTGTGAAGAGGCTTTATTGGTCATAATTGCGGAGTCACAGGGACGTTAATACTAGGAGGGATTTCAATCGGTGGGCGAACCCGAGATGTGATAGAATGGCTACCAAAGTGGAGGAAAGGCAGAGGGTGCATCCGTATGGGAGGTCGCTCGGATCACTGTTTGCTACCTTTGGGCTGAGAGATGTCTGGAGGGAGACAAACTTAGAGGGGTGAGAATTGATTAACTTTGTGTCCCTAGGGAACCGTTGACATGTGTGGCTTCTAGCGTGGTAGTTCCAATAGGTTGGTCACCCATGGATGTTACCCACCGGGCATGGAATGGCCAGAAGGCCTTTGGAGGTGCAACAAAACCCTGTGGAAAGATTTGGTGTTTGAGTCTGCATTGAGGGATGCAATTAAGGAATATTTTGTGCTCAATGACACAGGGGAGATAGGTCTTTGCACCGTTTGGGAAGCCACTAAAGCAAAGTTGTGGGGTATATTGATTAGGGAAGGATCCCGAAGAAAAAGAGAGCGCCATATTTTGGGAGACAAATTACAGGGGGGACATTAAGCAATTGGATGGCTCCGTTTTCTGTGCAGGGGGAATCTGTGGCAAAATAATGGAGGTTCTTCTGGTCGAGAAACAGGAGCTTTACGACCTGGACATGGGTAACGTGTGCAAGTTGCAATATTTAAAACAGTCCTTTTACAATAAGGGCGATGAGGCAGGCTCTATGCTTGCAGCTCGGCTACGCGCACAGAGGGCGGTTAGGTGGATGGCAGTGATTGATGGGCCTGATGGGGTGATTTGTACTGACCTGGGAAGAATTTCACAGTGTTTTGCCTCGTACGATGAAGCCCTCTACACAGAGGAACATGCAGTCGATGAGGTGGTGATCCAGTCTTAGTTAGCTGGGGTCTCACTACTGACTTTGACGGAGGAGCAATCAGGAGGGATGGAGCAGCCAGTTACCCTGGGGGAGGCACAGTTGGACATATCGTGCCTTTCATTGGGAATGGCTGCCGGTGAGGATGGCTTCACGGCTGGGTTTGATAAAACGTACACAGCCCAGCAATGGCCTTTTTTGGCATCGCTATATGCTGACATTTTAAGTAAGGGGGTGGTTTCTCCCATGTTTGGGAGGGCCCTCATAGTAGTTATACTGAAGGGAGGGAAGGATAGGCAAAGATGCAAATCGTATCGGCCGTTTAAGTTTCTGAATCTTGATGCAAATTGTTTTACGAGGGTGTTGGCCACTCGATGGAAGGCGGATTGCCAGGCTTGGAACATACGGATCAGGTTGATTTTACTCCTGGGAAACACAGGGCTGACACGTTTAGAAAGACCTTGGGACTTATAGACTGCATTAGAGAGGTGGTAACCCTTCCCTGTTGGTGCTGGACGCTGAGAAGGTGTTCAACCGGGTGGATTGGGGCTTTTTTGTACTGAACGTTGCAGAAATTTGGTTTTGGGTGGGGTTCCTATGGGCTATTTCAGCTCTTTACCAGAACCCTTCGGCAAGAGTGTCTGTTAATGGGAAATGTCAACACAGTTTCCACTGTCTCATGGAACCAGGCAGAGATGCCCTTTATCCCCGATGTTATTTACCCTGTCGCTTGAACCGTTAGCTGCATTCATCAGAAGGGGTCCACAGGAGCAGGCGATCCAGGTGGAGGATCAGGAGAACAAGCGGGGATTGTCAGATGACATCTTGCTACACCTTAGAAAGCCAGGGAGCGCGATCCCGGCGGCGCTGGCAATTATAGTGGAATATGAGAGGTATTCTGGCTTCAAGATTAACCAGAAAAAAATCCATCATATTTCCCTTTGAGAAAGGGGTAGACTCTGAAGACGTGGCTCTCAGAGATATGGGCATGGAGATTTGTACAGGCTCTTTGCGATACCTGCTGGTGAATCTGGCTAAATCCCTAGGACGAACTGATGGAGGCGAATTATCCTCCTCTACTTGCAGCTCTATACCGGGACTTGGATAGATGGAAGGGGTTGTCAACCTCGTGGATGGGGGGGCTCCACTTTTTGAAAATTGTCATAGTTCCGAATATTCTGTGCGCCATACATATGCTCCCAGTGAAGGTCCCTTGGTGGATGTTTGTTCAGATTCAATGTAAGATGCTGAAAGGATAAGAGATGGAGAATAGCATTTCCGAACCCTGATATTGCCCAGGGAACTGGGGGGCATGGGGTTCCCAGACTTCGAGAGGTACTCCAGGGAGGCGCAACTGAGGGTAGTTCTACCTCGGCTCAGGGTGGATGCCCAAAAGCAATGGGTGGGTTTAGAAAACTATCTGCTCTGTCCGGCTACAGTTGGGGAATGGCTTTGGGCATCAAGGGAGCAGACTCCTCTACGGGTGCGGCACAGTAGAGTATTAGCAGTGCTATGGGACATCTGGAGACCGGGGAGGGCAATGAAGGGAGTTACCACGTGGCATTCACCATTTTCACTTGTGGGACCTGTCATGAGAAATGCATACCTGAACCAAGGTGGGTCCAATTGTGGTTTGAAGCAGGATTGGAGAGGGTGGGGCAGCTGTGGAGGGACAGAACTTTTTTAGCATTGACGGATATGGAGGTGGCATCGGGCCTTCCTAACCTCTCGGTTTCCCTTTACTTACAACTGAGGGGGTGTGTTGATGGCTGAAAAATGGAAAGAGAGTTGTCTCCGATAGAGTTGGTGTTTGGTAGGTGGGCAGGAAGTAAGGGGGTGACCTCAACACTCTATAAAGCCCCAGGGCTTGTGGGGGCGGTAGTATGGAGTCGCTCTGGCTTAGCTGGGATAGGGATATGAAGAGTAGCATTGACGACAAGTAGTACAGGGCGGCACATAAAACCACAGACTCTTGTCAATATAAGCTACACAAGATAAAGCTCCGGCACAGATGCCAATTTGACCCAGTCAGGCTCTCCAAGCTGTTCCCGGGGGGCGGATTCGCACTGTTCGAAGGGATGTGGCCAGCCTGCATCTTACTGGCATATGTGGTGGTCATGCAGGCGGGTGCAGGCCTATTGGAAGGAGGTGTTGGGATGGATCCAGGGGGTAGATGGGATCATGAGGCATTTGGAACATATGTTAATGCTATTTGGATTGGTGAAGGAGGAGGATGCATGGAGGGCGCTCCCACATATGCCCCATTTCCTGTTGCTTGCCGCTCAGGCGTGCTTTGTGGTGGGCTGGAAGAGGGCACAAATTCCAACGCAAAAGGAGTGGGTCACCAAAGCAAAGGATTTATTCATGATGGAATCTATCACGGCTTCCCTGCGAGATGTAAGGTTGTTGAGAAAAGAGCAGTGGTTGGTCTTCTTGGAGAAGTATGATGGCTGGAATTGAAGGGTCAAGGGACAAAGGCACTAGTGCTCAGTGTGGTGAGGACTGCCTGACCTGAGTTGGGGGTTAACTTGCCCCATTGCCTGCCCGAAACCTGTATGCAGAATTAATGACTTTCCCTTGATGTGATACTTGATGTATGTTATTCTTCATGTGGTCCTGTTGTGGAGATGGGATTGGGGAGGGCGGGGCACAGGGGGAATGGGGTGTTCCTTGTTTTATTGTCTAATAATTTGAGAGAGATGGTCGTTTTGTGTTTGAAAAAGAAAAATTGTCTAAAAATAAAGATTTTGCTTAGTCTACAAGTGGGATTTCGTAAGGTCCTGTCCACCTATCTTCAACATATTGATTGTAGATGTTCCGATTGCCCAGGCAAGAGAGTTCTGCAGCCCTCCCTTATGTATCCTATTTGAGGACTTTGCTGCTGCTTTCGAAGCTAAAGACATGGGACATGGCTAAACCCCTATTAATGTTATGTCAATTATTACATGAAGACACGATGGGGTGAGTTCGACTAAATAGCTATAGTGGAATCTCATTGTGTATTTGGATAGGGCAGGGGGCGAAGCAAGGCTGTGTGCTTGCCCCCTTCTATTTGTTTTTGGCTGACACTGGAAAGTCTTTTGAAGGGATGAACAATTTTCTGCCAAAAATAGGAGCGTGGCATGTCCCGTGTCTTCATTTTGCTGTTGAACTAGTGATCTTTGATACAACTTATGTTGGAATAACCCGAAGTGCACTAGCGATTTTACAGTATGAGAATGGCTTGACTGTGAACCTTAACAAATCAAAGTATGTGTCCATTGGCAAAACAACGGATACTAGGGAAAACATCTGGACATATAAGGGTAAGTTGGGAAAGGTTTCACAATATTGCTATTTGGACTATGATATTGCATCTGATAGGAAAGAAACTGTGCTGTTTGCCAAAAGGAAAACAAAAGCAACTTCCCTATTGATAGTAATTTGAAACTTTGTTACAAGAACAACCGGGTATAGCCTAATTTGGTCTCATCAGAGTATACCGTCAGAAATTAATTCCAGCTATAATATACGCCATAGAATCATCTTATAACAACTGTGACGAATGGGCGGATACATTAGAGGGTGCTATTTGCCGTAGATTACTGAGCCTTTCCAAAGCGACGCTGGTACAAGCTATTTGCCTTGAAATAGGATTAATCTTGTTAGCTAACCTGATTAATATCAACCAAGGCTTTCTGTACATTAAATTCATGTGTGCTGGGAAAAATTCTATATTGGATTTCATTAAAACCGAGTTGCTAAATACGAGATCTAGAAGTTTAGCCATCGTTCAGGGGAGCTGTAGAGAATTATTTGCATTAATTGCTTGGGTGCCAAACTGGTATGAAAAAGTTGGTGTTTTACTAAGCAAATTGAAACGGTCTGTGGAGAAATGGGACTGTATACAAAATCATTAACATGTTGGCAGGTTGAAGTCTTTAAATACCTTTTCTCGCATATTCTTCCCGTTTAAAAAACAACAAAATATATTCCAATTTCCCTCCCCAGACCTAGGAAAGCCTTTCTTTCATGCTTATAAGAATGAACAAGCTGAAAGTGCTGGAGAATATAGGTGCATGAAAGTGCTTTCCATTGGATAAAAGGTCATGTAGACTTTGCCTTGGGGGCAAGCAAGTTGAATCTGCTCACCATGTATTGACATCGTGACCTAGCATGGAATCCACATATTTGGCATACTATAAGTACCATGTAAATGATATCAATAATATCAGAGACAAAGGATTTTGGGCAAGGTTTATCATTAACATTAGCGGTAACAAATTAGTATTCTTCTGTGAATATACAGTCTGAGACTGGCAATATCTAATCAAATCAAATTGGTTCAGTCTGAGCCTGATTGATTGGTTGTTTGAGTGTATGTATGAATGTTCAGATGTCTATGTACTTGAATATGTATTTATTGGTTGATTGGATGATAATAAATGTTATGGCCCTATTAGACATGGGTATTGATTTCGTTTGGTGATTATGAGTTGGTTGTCAGCATTCGAATTCTGAGTTTGTTGTACTGAAACTGGATTTTACTTGAATTCATTATTTGTATAAGGTTTACATTTGTATATAGATGAAATAACTTGGATAGAATTGTATTGTATTTAATTGGAAGTAATGTAACTTATTTTATAATTATTGTTGATTGTTTTGTTGAATTAATATGTTCCTAAAGTTATATAACTAAACATACTAAATAAATAAAGGTGAAATATAACACTCATCTCGCTTGTGAATTAAATTGTAAAAATTGACATTTACAATAAATTATACATTTTTGCATTTATTTAGGTCTAAAACTTTGAACCCGGAAGACCCGTTGCTAGGTGCACCAGTTGTTAGCAGCTTATCCCTTGTACCCCAGACTCCACTCAAGAAGGAGAGCACAGAACAGCCTAAGAGACTGCAAAGCACTGCAACACAGAAACACAATACTTGGAAATCGGGAATCCCAGCAGCATCTAAGGTGGGGCCAAAGCTTGCTGACCAGCAGCTGAACTCCACTGCCTGTGACTTGCAGGATGGCAACATAAGTGCTGCAAGGCAAACATCCAGTATCAAGAGCGCACCAAGAGACACTGAAAGCATCATATGTGAACAAGTGGACACCACCATCATCAGTAGTGGTCCAATTGATGACAAAAGCATAAAGAGGAAGCCAAAGAATGCCACCTGCATCAAGACTGTATTAATGGATGCTAGCAGCATCAAGAGTGTGCCAAGGGATGCCAATAATGTCAGGAATGAAGCCAAGTACACTGAAGCAAAAGGCACTAGATCCCAGAAACCAGAACATAGAGTAGATTCCATCCATGACCCCTCTGGCAAGGAGCATAATGTGCCCTGGATCGGGCTCTCCCTGTTGGAGACCCTGAAACGTCAACTGTCAACATTAGGAGAGGACAGCGATTCTGATCAGCAGGAAGACCATCTCTGAAGTCTGAACATGTACTGTTTGTAGCCATCTTCAGTCATGCGACAGTTTTGCAAATAAGAGCAATCGCAGAGCTCACCACTGCAATCAGTTGTTTCAGGAATAGATAGTCACATCTATAGATGCTGTGTACTACACCTTTCAGTGCTGCATCTCTATATTATGTGTCCGAGTCCTGTGTCAAAATGTCATTCTCATCGCAGCAATCATGTATTTTCTGAAAAGCAGCGCAAACTGAACCCCAAACCCAACACATAAAAAACTGCTATATATAACATTAGCGTAGCAGACATCTCTTCCAAAGCAATTGTTGTTTAATGTTCTAGTTTATCATGTAATGTATTTCTCCTGCATTGCAGTGTATTTGTTCATGATTCAATGTACTTCTGCTTGAATGCAGTGTACTGTTTTAGCATGTAATGTTTAGGCTACAGTCTGCCATACTCACAGACAACCTATAAAGCTTTGAGGCCATGACTTTTACAGCTGCTATACAAATGTCACATAACAAATGTCACATAGTACATGCAATATACTCCCCACAAACAAATGCAAATCTTCACACCAAGGACAAGTGCTACCCCACAAAGCCACAGACACAAGAAGTCCACACACCTAACTTCATACGTAATCGCTACCTACAAGAATAAGCAATGAACTCACCTACCAGAACAAGACATTCACTCAACCACTAGTGCATGCATTACATGCACCCACTATTGCATGCATATCCATATAGCAAACAGCACAAACAATGCACACACTCCCCATCACAAGCATTCCACACACCCACCAGTACATGCAGTCCTCCACACCGACCGGCACATGTAGTCTCCCTCACCCACAGGGGCATGCAATTCCATATATTTAATGAAACAAGGCATCCGCAAACCCACCAGCACAAGCAATCTACTGTCAGTTCTGTCCTGGGAGCTAGCCAGTCTGGGCTTCTAGAACCCTCAGGATCCCTGCAAAGCAATTACCCTCCAAACCTATGGAGAAGATCCCTACGGGACACACCTCTTGGCCAAAATCAGACGGGAATAAAGGAGCTGTAGGGAGGAGACAAGAACACAAGATTTGTTAGAGAGGGAAGCCGAGATGTAAAAGGGAATACGAGGAAGGATGGCTCTCACATGCTCGAGGCAATTCCTCTCCTAGAATCTGTGAATAGAATTCCTGTGACAGAAAGGTGGAGAAGGTGGAAAATGCTATTCAGGATATAAACTTTGCTCACTAAGTACCCAATGCTAAATACCTTATTTGGATTGATGGCTAAGGCGGAGGATCCTGGCAAGGGTTGTAGACCATTGCAAGAACACTGATTTGCTTCAGCTGAGCCTTAATATAGTAGTTATCAGCTGTGTTGGGGCGTTCTGTGCGGTACGCGTCCCTGCACACTATAGAACAGAACACTAGAGCATGGTTGCGTATCACGCTATGTTCCCCTTTCATGGAAGGAGTCCGTCCTTCCTGGTTGCGAGGGGGCGCTGCCGCGGGATGCCGCAAGGGGTCCATGCAGGAGCCCGAAGTTTCCAAGTTCACTGGTAAGTATTAGAAAGAGTTTCCCCACCCTTCCTGGAATCCTAATATCTATACACTCAATATCACAAGCAATCCCCAACCCCCACAATGACATTCAAACACACATACTCACCAGAGCATGCAGTCCCATGCACCCATCAGCACAGTCAAGATACACCTACACCCACATGCTAACCACTAGCATATGATTTCTTCCACACCAGCATTTAGATCCACCTCTCTCTCACACTGCCTCAATAACATATTGAAGTGTCTCATCAGCACACTCAAACTTGGTTCTATGTGGCACTTCCACACTTTAAAGGACAAACACAAATAAGATCGATTTTTTGTTTGGCTGATCTTATGTGGCCTTTAAAATGCCAAGATATGACATTCACCTTCACCCTAGGCGATCCTGCCTCCACCATCAGCAATACTGGCTAGATTTCTAGAAAATCTCGGGTTTTACCACCCCCCCCCCCCCCCCCGAGTCCCCCTTTCATCACCCTCTGCCCCTCTTCCCAGCTCTACACATTCCCCCTCCTCTCCCACACAGACAGTCATGCAAATACACATTTACAAGCCCCTTGCCCCCTCCCTTCCCCACCACAAACATCCCCCCTCCTCTCCCACACAGACACGCACTCACAAGCACACACACACACACTAACAACCACGAAAAACACTTACCTCGCTCCCGCGACTACCTCGTCTGGCTGCGCCTGTCAGCCCCTGTGCGCATTAGTGTGCGGCAGGGGTGTGACAGTATGAATTAGAAAGATCGCTCTGAGTCGTCTCCGAATGGTGTTTCTAAATTAGTCTTTTTTAAATTAAAGACCATTTCACTAAATACCGACTTTGCCAGTCAAGAGGCCAAAAGAATACTAATTGTTTCAAACCCCACATAAACAAAATTAAAGTGATAAACGGACTCCATGAGCAGATATGGCATCTACATCACAAACCCTTGACAAGTTTGCATATATGAGACAGCTTGAATCTACTGTGCCACAGTATGTAAAGCTAAAAAGTACACTTTTGTAGCAGAACGCACCATTCCCTCAATGGCAGAAAGAGATTTTTTAAGATATCTACGAAATTAGTAACACTTTATCTCCCAAACTACCAACATACCCAAATAAACTGCACTCGACCAGACTTGGGCAATTGAACAGCACACCTTGGGTATTGTAAAAGCCCCCATCACACCTAAAACATTATCATGCTTTACAATGACTATTAAAAACATTCCTCCCTATCACACAGTCACAGCCCCAACAACTCACTTGGGCAGACCCTTGCCCCTTTCAATGTTGGGGGAACTGAGTGCACCCCTGTCCATAGCTGCACCCTCCCTATGCATTTTCTACAGATCACTAAAATGTAACACATTATCCAAAAAATGTAAACTGCTTACGTAAAGCCCCTACTTAACAATCCAATACTGAACTCAGAAGCCCCTAACAATTACAGACCCCTATGAACTATCCCATGCCATGTCAAGCTGTTAGCTTTTTAGTTCTAAAATCAATTCTAACATTTCATTGAATTCAGCAACCCACTCAACCAAACACAGCCCCTCTTCGGACAGTCTGCAGATACATAGTTGACCGTAAACTCCAAATGGCAGAATTGATCCTATTAGAGCTATCAGCAGCCTTTGACCGTGTTGACCAAGCCACCTTTATTTAACTGCTAATTAATATGGAAGGTTGAAGCACTAGTTACCCTGCTTACTTTATGACAAATATCAAATAACTATTAGAGCTTTTCTGCTGGGTACCTTGCCCGATAGTTTGTACCGTTGTATTCCATGGGGCTCCACTCTGACCCACCCCTTATTTTATTGTATACCCCTATATTCCTTATCTCGCTTCTTCAGACAAACATGCTCCGTCTATGACAATGGCATTATGCATGATAAATGCACAAATGACCGTGGTTGCTAACAGAGGTGACCTCTGAACGATGTGAACATATCTCATGGTCTGACTGAATTTTGCACCGTGATGGGTTCTGGAAACCGGACATGCCCAACTGGTACCTGAATAAGGCATAAGTGAAATTCCCCAGAGCACTTCAACACAGACCATACAGATTTCCAAATTGCCTCTAATAGTTCTTGGGTGACAAGACCTGACCTACAACCCACTTACAGACTTCAGACACCCATGCCCCAGTTGATGTTCTTGAACCCTGGAGACCCCATTCTCCATACTTCAAGTGCCTTGACTCCAGACTCCACATTTATGCTAAGTCTATCATGGTTCATGGCAGTGAAAACCTTCTTGTTGTATTGCTGATGTAGTAATTTGAGTAGGCAACTCGAGGAGGGCCTTGAAATCAGGTCTAACATAAACAGGACTAACCTTTTGTCTCCAGAGTGTTCACATACTTACAACCAGGAAAGAGGAGGCATTCCCTAAGCAGACACATAATCTCCTCTCTACAGATGAAGAACTGCACTTCAGGATAGCTCTCCTCTACTTTGCTCAACTGGAGCAAACTTACTCATCAGATACACGCATTCAAATCCATATCCTCTGGTGGGGGAGAGACTACAGGGCCCAATACAGGCCTGCTTCTACCCAACGTCAAAATGGCGGTACTGTTTTTTAAGCCTTCATTTGCTGCCAAGGGATGCCTCATTACACAATTTGCCAAACGGAATAGAAATAGAAAATCAGAAACACAGTAAACCATGATTAATTTACTGGCAACACCTGGTGAGACTCTAGGGGCATAACCAATCCAAGGTTTGAACTAGCAGGATTAATAAACAGTTAGATAATGAACTCCATAATCAAGATAATCACAGATCCTATAAAAGGGCACTGGGTCGGGGTAGCTCCCTAGGAAGGAGGATGAACCAGAGAGAAATCGTGCTTGGTTGAGACCAGAGAGTAGAACCTAGAAGAGGGAACCCTAATCCTGCTGAGGGGTAGATTTCAAACATTGGCAGATACCAGACCCAGGTAAAGCAAAATGCCTGCTGAGGACTCAAACTCATACCCCGGCAGAGAGTGAATCCCGAGAAGGGGTTCTAGAAGGAAAAACACCACTCAGGATCCTATCTTAGACACTGGCAGGAATCAGACCCAGAGAAAGTGAAAGAGTAAGCCAAGAGCCTGCTGGTGATCTTGATAGAGAGCAGACCCAAGGAGACAGTGGTGAAGAACTTGACCTAGAAAGTGAGCTATGGCAAAACCCATCTTAAGAAAATCCATAATCAAGTGGGAGGACATAGAGAGTCTGACTGTAACACCATCCCCATCTTTGTCCTCAGCCTAGGATGGGAGCCTGCTGTTAGAAGGTGACAATATGTTAGCCAACCTGTACCCTGAGGCAAGTGGGGGGAAAAGTATTTGCCGGTAAGCGAAGCCAAGAAGTAAGCTGGATGCTCTATTCCAGGGACTGCCAAGGGAAGTACAAGCTGGACTCTTCATTCCCAAGACTGTGAGTACAACCAATAAACAGGTGTTGGCTAAACCTTAAGACAGTGAAACCAAAAGCTGCATGGTGGTAGAGTGGGCAGGGTAGAGGACAATAAGGAATATCCTGGTGTCCTAGGCAGAGCACCACCATATTTTGAGTTATCTCATCATGGTCACTTCCTAGTGTTAGTGTCCCTTATATCTAAAGTGATCCCCCCTGCATCATCCTGGCATTATTTCACCCCACCCCACCCATGGTGCATATTATAAAGATGTTGAATTCTGCTAACAAATCCTGTGTGTTATGTTGGCATTTTAGTCTGAATGACGTAACACCATCTCAAACTTATCAAAGAAAAGATTGGTATAATGCAGTTTGAAAATCCATCCTTGTTAGCCTCTCCCTTTCTTTGAACTAGTACCCTAGGTCCATGTTCCCTAGATTAACATCCTGTGCGTTTACATTGATGCTGCACATTCTCAAATGGCACAAACAAATAAGTCATAATTACCTTTTTCCATCTTACAACACTAGGATGAAGATCCCCATTCCTAAGACAGTGTAACTCTACCTAGAACTAGATGCCAGCCTACTGTCTAAATCTGCCAGACTCTTTCACTAATTTAGCACAAAATTGGCGGTAGGCATGTGCTAAAAAGTCAAATTGAGGGGGTTGGACTACCTTCAGATACTTTATGGAGCAATCTTACTTGCACTGACTCCTTTCTGTTTTGCTGTTTTCCTCCAAGAAATGTTATAAGGGCTAATGTCTATTTAGTAGCAAATGGTGCATTTTAAAGCCATTGTCCAAAACATGATGGCATTTAAAGATAGCAGGTAAATAAATGGGGACAAGATGCACTCTAGCGCCATATACAATATTCAGTCTATAACCTTCAAATCAGTGTATTAACACGTTTTTTGAGGAGCACAGGTACGCACACCTTGGCTTGGCGTGGAAGATGTAGTATAGCAGGATTTCCTAATTCTTAGGAGAGACTACCCATGCTCAACACAGAGTAAATTTAAATATTTCACTAACAAATATAAATACAATAAACCGTGAAGAAAATAAAAATAGGAGAGTGGAAATATTTTAAATATTTCAAAAACTGTTTATATATTATTAGGGTTCAACAGAGCCTTGGAAATGGGTTTTCGGTGCTTTATGCATTTCGGTCTATTGAACTTCAGAAGCATCTCTAGGCTGCCAAAATTCATAAAAGAAGGAAAGAAAAAAGGAGAAATATCTGAGATACATGACAGTGTGATGGAATACTAATTTCATGTGTAGATCTATTTAACCCAAGTAAAGAAACTGTCTTGTAGTGTTTAAACAACCACACTTAGAAATTATCCAAGCACGCCCCTTCACCCCAATTCAGAATATATGTATATCAAATATCATCATTTGTGAACATATGTGTATACATTTTGGCAGCCTAGGGATACTTTTGAAGATCAATAGACCGAATCATGTATAGCATGAACAACACACTGCCAAGGCTCTGATGAACTCCAATATAGTTAAAGATTCATGTTTTTTTCATGGTTTACTCTACATATAGTGTAAGGGTGCAGAAGAAGGAGGCTGACACAAAGGTGGAATAATTGGGGCTAAATACTTTTATTTAAATCAGAAAGCAAGAGAAAACCTATATGTCCCTGTTCCTAAGAGGGGTTTCCCTGCCTCAACTAAAGAACTAAGGTGATTGTCAGGATGTCTGTCAAAGCAAAAGTGTCGACCGTCCTGTGTCAAGAAAACCTTACTTCTGTCCCTTACACTAGAAACTAAAGAATAAGGCAGTACTGTTCTGATCCCAGAAGAATGGCTCCCTTCTCCTGGGGTATGATTAAAGTTTCACACAATGCTTCCTTGGTGGGCCAGGATGAGGCCAGG
Organism: Ambystoma mexicanum; assembly: GCF_040938575.1. Lineage (NCBI taxonomy): Eukaryota > Metazoa > Chordata > Amphibia > Caudata > Ambystomatidae > Ambystoma > Ambystoma mexicanum. The sequence continues at coordinate 382,417,643 of NC_090934.1, read as the reverse complement.
AGAATGTCTCCCTTCTCCTGCCGTCCAGTCTTAGATAACCTGTGGGAATGGCTCCCTTCCCCAGGCCACAAAGTTCCAAACAATACTTTCTCGATAGGCTAAGAAAATGCTTCCCTTCTCCTAGTCGGTCGTTCTCAGTCTCAGATAGCCTGCGGGATGACACCCTTCCCCAGGCCTGTTGGACCTTAAGGTTCCGAGTTACTATGAGAATGACTCCCTCCTCCTGGTGATTTTAGAACAGTCTCTTACAACCAGGGGGAATGGCTCTCTTCCCCATGTCTTCTCTTCATTAGGCTTTACGCCTACAACACCCAACTCTGAGTGTTAGGAGGGTCTGCGACCCTGACTTCCCTTCTTCTTTGGTTTGGCCACTTGGTTCACTTCCCTGCCAAGTACTGCCATGGGGAAGATTACTTATCACTCTCTTGGTTTGGGTCCCAGATCGTGGTATCTCTCCTTCTTTGATTTAGCCCACTTTGTTCACTTCATTACCACGAGGAAGATGATTGTTATCACTCACTTGGTTTTGGTCCCAGACCCTGGTTTTTCTCGCAGTGGGTTTATCCTTGCCACTGTTGTGAGGGACTTTCCCTCTCAAGTTCTCTTTATAGTACTTGGGGTCCTTGACCCTTACAAGGTGATCAACAGGCTTCATTTCACCACTGAAATAAGGATGATAAGGTTTGTAGGCTTTTTGCCTCTGCTGTGCCAACCAAGCATTATAATTGCAAAGGGGCCTAGGGACAACCAATGCATCCTCTTGGAAAGCCGTACGCATACCCTGCGGGTCTCCTGTGCTACCCTTTACCTTGTTGAGGGCTTTGACCCATCGCTAGGGCTTCCTGAGATGGTGGGCTTTCCGTCAGCTTCTCCGGCGTCTTGCTTTCCCTCCGGCTGTGCGACAGTGTTCCCGGTTACCTTCGGCTTTCCTTCCTCCTCTTGATGCTGCTGGGCACCGGTCTGCTGCTACAGACCTCCCGATCATCAGACGCGGCACACTGCCGGTGTCCTTGATGTTCTCTCTCTTCGGATCCACGATGCAGGTTTGTATCTCCTGCAGCATGCATGCCATCCTCTGTGGCTGCCTGAGGCACACTCTTTAGTCCATTGTCTATTTTTATACAATGGTTCCAGCAGTGTCTGTGCCCATTGTATAAGTCCTTCTTCTCTGTCATTAGTTTCATCTTTATTGCTTTGCGGGGTCAATTCGTCCCAGTACTTAGATTACCTAGGTTCTTGAAATTCTTCATCTCAGTTCTTTCCAGAACCTCAAGGTATTCTGCATTATAACAGTACATAGCTCTACTGTCTACCCTTTATGGCCGCCCTTCTCCATGAGATCCTCCTGCATTATACCACCTCCAGGGGGACTATTTGGATGTGGCCTCACCTCCCTGGCCTCATGGGAAAGGGCTCCCCCTTGGGGAGAAGTGACGACATCGAGTGATTTGTCACAAAATGTAAGTGAAATAATTAAATTGACTTTGAGTTGAGCATGGGTAATCCCTCCTACGAATTAGGAAAGGCTGTTAAAATGTAAAGATAGCATGCCATTTGTATTGATACGTGACTGCATGGTAATGCTGCAGTTTCAATGTGTTGTGCTTGAATGACTTTGTCAGTTGATTGTGCACAAGGGAGGCAGCTGCATTACATCGTTATCCCACGAGAACCACAGTGATGCTGCAGCAGCTGTGTCTGTCAGTTGTTACTGAGCATTTAAAAGGGATGTCCCAGTTGTGACGAATCCCTGGTATCACCACTTCCACCTGAACTGGAACCCTTCCCATGGGGCCAGGGAGTTGAGGCTGCTACCCGATAGTTCCCCTGGGGGTGGTACTCAGCAGGAGGAGTCCATGGGAGGGGACCCCCTCTGTGGGAAAGACTATGGAACCTCCTCCACGTCAGCATCAGACTCGCCCCCACACTCCTATGATTCAGGAAAGAACTCAAGACCCACCTCTTCAATGAGTCTCTCCTCAACACCTACTCCAAGACTGCGCTCCGCATCACCTGTCTTGCAAGATGCCATGCTGCCTCTGCTCCCCCCACTGTATATCTGTTCTGTTGTTCCCTCTGAAAAGCACTCCATTATGCATCTGTATTTTTGTATACCTCTGTAAAGCGCTCCATTGCTTCTGTAAACTAGGTCCGCGCTCAATAAATACTGTAATAATAATAATCTCCCCAATAGTCACAAACTGCTAAAACTCATCCAGAAGGAAAGGAACCACCTTTCTGGAATCAGGGTGAAGTTAGTATTATAGTTTTCTTTTGAAGTGTGAGGGACGGAAATAAGTATGGCATATAGGACAGTGGACTAGCTTCCTTTTGACAGACATTCTGACACTATCTTTGCACCCTGGCCTATTGTAACCTGATGTAGCATGACTTAGCCTAACACTGCATATTATAGCACAACAAGGCATTACAAAGAGTTTCAGTCCTGTGAGGCAGAATCAGCCCTTCCAAACCATTTTTCTGGTCATTGACGATAGAAGTGAAATAAATAAATATTGTTTCTGCAAGGAGACGAATAACAAAACGTGATTGCCTTCCACCTATCACGCTTCATGGAATCTCTTCTAAGCATTCACACTTTGCTGAACTGAGATTACAGACAATATTCCTTATAATGTATTACTCAGTTTGGCTGAAGCGAACAGGAATCCTTCCTTCTGACCAACAAGAAGCCCAGGTTATTTATGGAGGTGAGGAATTCACACAAAAACTTGGGTGATCACATAAGGGACAAATAGTACCGAAGTAAAGAACACACTGATCCCTGCTAATATGGTTGAGGCAAACGGTCTATCTACACAGAGACAAAAACAGGAGGGAATGGCTTGGTTGCATGTTATCGCAACTGGTCACTGTAGCTGCAGTACCCCCACAGGTGTCTGCTCCGATTTACAGTTCTGACTCATCTGATCCCAGTGCTCAGGCAGCTGCTTCTTCTGCAGACTGCTTACTGGTGCCCACTGACCAGGACTCGTGCTAAGGGGAATTCGTACCCTAGCGGCCCACAGCCCAGCTCTACACCCCATCTAAACCCCATCCTGTTGAGTGGCAGAGTGAAGCAGAGAGGGAGTATATTAGAGAACTCTGACTCACCACATCTGAAACATTGATTGATGCGTGGGGCAAAGCAAGTCAGTTGCAGGCAGGAAGAGATAGCTAGGGCTAGGGCTAGGACACCTGATAATTCAGCACAGACTGTTCTTGCAACATGTGTTATTTACAAATAAAATCCCTTTCCACTTTAGTGGCATTGGTCAATATTTCCAATCAATCATATTGAAAAGACGTTTCCCCATGACTTTAGGTAGCTTTAAATCCACAGAGATTTCAGACACTCCCTGAATTCTCACAGTCCCTTCCAGACAGGTGAATCCTAGAAGCTAATCTGAGCAATATAGGAGCAAGCCCTCATCCAAAATGGTTTTCATTTCATTAGGTCTGTTCTAGCATTTGTGAGACCATGTGAGGCAAAATATGAGCATAATTCCCTAACTGGCACATGGTTTGACAGCACTGCAAGGGACATAAGGATTTCATATGTGAAGGCATCAAGGGAAGTGACCTTAAATATAATATCCTAGCAAGAGACATGAGTAAAGCATGCTCAAATACATTACAAGATAACATTCCATGTCCAGTTTGAACATTGCTGCATTGGTTCCCAATGTTTATCAATGAAATGTGTGCCCACTGTTACATAATCTACTGTATATTGCAAGTAATCTGCAAAGGTCTATAAATCAAACTAATGTGCTCATTGAGCATAACACAGAATGCTGGTAAGTGATGACCCCTGATTGGACCAGATTTTAGTCCCTCCCAGTTGATAAACTGTGTATCGAATTCTAGGGTAGCAAACAGCAAAGAGTCCTGCCCCCATTACTACCCTTTTGGGACTGGACCTAGCATTCTTGAAAAACCCGGGTTACTCCCATCCACCATCCATAGATAGCAGGTCGTGGGGCTTCCATCCAAAAATAGCATCCCATGAATAGACAGTATCGACTTCCCTCACATTTATCAATACTCTTTGTTAGATAGGGCCTGGAAAAGGGAACAATCCAGACGTGTAGCTACTAACCAGTATTTACAAATACCACACAAGCTAGAAGTGTAAGGCACACAGAGCCTAAACAACCATTAAGTTCTATGTACTGTACCTTTACCTCCTTGTAACCTAGACTGTGTGTGCTTCTCTTACCCGGAATTCATGAAAGAATCACAAAATACAGTTATGTGAAACAGCACCACTAACACAACGTGTATCCATCCCCTTCACAACAATAAGGAGACAGTCTTTACGTCAGGATTTAGAAAGAGCCAATATTGTTTTTAACTTCTTCAGAGCCGTGTAACTACTTCTTTACCAGCCTACATGTTTCACACAGCAGGTCACTTTTGAAATGAACACACGTTAACCCATTTCTAACAAAGGTCTAAAACTTTAGACAATATTATCATTTTATATGAATTAAACAGATTTATATTAATATTGCAAAATGTGACATTTATTGAAAAAGGGTACTTTAATAGAAAAATAGTTACTTAATATATACATCGAGATTTATTAGGTACATATAAAAATGTATCAAGCAAGGCATACTTGTTGACTGTTTAGCACACACTGTAGAGCAAATAAAAAACAGAAATATAATCTTTGATGTGTTCGTTCACCAGTTGTCAGCCAACTTTGCCCTGCTGTGAAAGCAAAACATGTCCTTACCCCTACTTACTTGTTTAAAAATGAAATTTAAGCAAGAAGTCTTTTCGGTTTGTCAGGAAGTTTATATACATCTCTCTGGCAGGTGTAGGGGATTCTAATGAATAATTAAAATTGTTCAACTGATGATATAGCTTTCATATTTTAAGATCTTCCAAATAAATCATCACAGTAATAAAAGGAATGTGTCTCTGTATCTCTAATTTAATTTCTAGTTGGTACACCTATTTGTCAATCATACGTTTATAGAGATAACTTGCAAAGTGTGCAACCACATAATAAAAAAATACCTCACTATATGTAGATCCTTACAGCAACATGTTATGCAAAGGGACATTGCTGTGGCTTCATTTAACAAATCCTGAAAGGAAGACTGAAAGTACCAGAATGGAAAGTAAAATGCCCCTGAAAAATCATATCTGTGTTTTACCACTCTACTTTCGGGACTTCAAGGTACACCGTGAAATAATTTGTCAGATTGCCATTGAAGTTGATAGACTGATTTATACTAGCCCCGTTCCACATTTATCGAGCTGCACCCCATAAAATACAGTGCACCCCATAAAATTCAGTCCAGCTGTCACAGTCGCCAACATATAATCCATGCTGCGCCTGAACACTTTTCATACTGCGGCTATTATAATTTCTCTACAACAGTCATCTGTGCTAAAACAAATTGATCAGTCACTTAAAATGTAATGCTGTTTTTATTTCATGTCTCTCAGAATGTGGTCTGCCAAAGGGCCATTCACCCACAGCGCTTCAATGTCATAACAATGGTCACGTGCCTGTAGTCATTGTCTGTCACAGTCTTATTGCTTGTTATTATGCATGAGGGTAAGACTATTCCGTTTTCCACAAAATGGCACTGCCTTTTATGGTGTGATTCAAAGGTTTTTATTGCAAACTAGACAACGTATTCTAACTTGTAATGGATTGAGCCAGACTTGGGGCACACTAGTGGGAATCTTCTCTTCCTCCCGTGAGCTCCCACCTCGCTAGCCCATGGGTCTCTAAAGCCCAGAGTGGCAACTGTTAGGTAAGATTTCCACAGAGCTGGTAATCTTCCTTTCCTGGTTCAACCCCAGAACATTTAGCTTTTCTAGTGGGATATTTTTCATTAATACCTCAGTGAGTGGGAACCTTTTTCCACACTCACCTAATCTTTAACTCTTTTTATGGGTGTCATTTTTAAGACTCTCCATAGTGTCTTTTTAAAGTTATCATGTTTAACAACTTATTGGCAATAAGTGCCTGTTGTTGCTGGGTTGCCCTAGGGCAGTGGTCTTCAAACTTTTTTGGCCTGGGCCCCCCCTGAGCAAAGTTTGGGCAGGCGGGCCCCCCCCCCAAAAGTGCCAGATGGACAGTATGTAGAAAGCGCTATGAACTTTTGCGTGCCGTCACCGCACCCTATTCCCAGTACAGACCCTGGGCTCTCTCCACCCTACTCCCACCACTATCCCAGTGCTGCCACCCATCCTGCTCCCACCACAGTCCCATAACACAAGCATACACACATCCATACACATTTAAATAAAAAATAAATCGCCATCAACGTACCTTCTGCAGGGGCCTGCGTGTGGTTGCTAAAATGCCCCGCTCCAGGTTGCTCTGCCCGTATGTGCGAGGAGGCGCAGGAGCACCCCCTCGCACATACATACATACATGCAGTGCCCTAGTCAGCATTTCCAATGAGCTATGCCAGGCTGGCAAAGCAAAACTCCCCCAGCGTTGCATGGCTCAGTGATCATGTGCGGCTGGGGAACTGAAATGTCGAAGGCAAACAGTGGCCCTCATTACGAGGTGGGCGGTAAGGGATTACCGCTGCCGGTAATCCCTTACCGCCCTACTACGAGTTCCCTTTGCGGGTCCTTCCTTAACGCCTGGTTTTTGCAGGCGTTAAGGACGGGACCCGCAAAGGGATACCAGGGTCAATAACGGTACCGCAATTTGCAGTACCGTTATTGCCGCCTTCCCCCTTCCCATTGAGCCCTATGGGGGCTCAAATGGGAATGGGGAATGGCCCTGGTGAATGGGGAATTACCGGTCCCTCCGACCTCGGAATGGACCGGTAATTGCTCCATTCACCAGGCCGGAGTTGGAACGAGTTTGGAGGCAGCAAATAGCGGCATGGTTACCTCCAAACTCGTAATGAGACCCAGTGTTTCCCTTTGACCGTTCAGCCAGCCTAGGAGCACTCCCTCAGCTGGAAAAAGCAGCTGAGGGAGTGCTCAGTGTTTCACTGGGCTGGCTCCTCGGCTCCTCCATAATGGGTGAGGGGGCCAGTGGGTGGACGCCCCCTCACTCATTATGGATGAGCCGGCAGGCTTGGACTGGCATATAGGGCAATAGGGCAATGACCGTACGAAAAATGCAAAATGCTAGTGTAGGCCAGTCAAGATGGCCACTTTTTTGGACAATGTTGGCCAGTTTGAGGAGTTACTTCACTATGCAGCTAGTAGTTTTGACCATTGTTGCTGAATAAATATTCTTTAAATATCACAATTTGTTTACATTTCAACAAAAAACAACCCCTTGGGTACTATTCAAACAGTCTGTGACTAAAGGACTGAATATCCATTTGCAACTGCTGGCCATTTTTTCATTGGTGCCCAAGACTGTTTTATGGTTCAGTCTGACCATGTGAGCCGCCCCCTCCCATTTCCTCCAATCTAAAAAAAAAGAAAAAGTATTTCTTTTTTTTTCTTTTTACATTTCATACTGGGCTCTGGCGCCCCGCCCTAGGAGGAAATTATCTTTGGATCCCTTTAACATTTTATTCTGTGAAACCAGCACGCCCCACCTTATGTGGAGTGCTGGGGGGATACAATGTATCCCCTTTCACATTAAGGTGTCGATTCATGGAATTAATGTGTGCCGAAAATTCCCGCGCAGAGGTGCCAATACGTGCGATTTGCAGTAAAATTGCGAAAATTGCAGTGCAAGTGCGAAAATCGCAGGGAAACCAGCGCACATCGATTCATGGAAGGCCGTGCGCGAGAAAAATATCGGATGGGCGCTGAAAAAGTGAGCGGCGCACGCCGGCGCACAGGATATCTAACGGCGTGCGCCACAGCGAAATCGCACATAGCGCGGCGCACACAACAAAAGTAGGCGGAACACGGGGCGTAACACTCGGAATGGGGAACAACTCGTCAAAATGTGGGCGTCACGGGGGAAGTACAGGAGGCAAGTGCGCGGAACGCCCTTACACGCTCGCCTACAACACGTATTCATGGAATCCAATAGTGCAAACCAGCACACAGTCAAACCAGCGCACAGGCGCAAACACGTCCGCCACAAGAAAGCAGGCGTTAATGTCCTGCCACTGAAATAAATGTGTGCCAAAATGTGCACCAACAAAAAGCACCTATATACAGCTATGATGAATGTCACATACTGTGGCCCTCTAAGACAAATGACGTGCAAAGGGGTACGCGACAAACACGGACACCCGCTGTGTGAAAAATAGCGTGTGCGTGCATTCTGTGCTGCGCGGAAAGTCCCACACGCGAATAGCCTGGGTCTGTGTATTCTGGGGTGCGTGGGAAGTCCCACACGCGAATTGGCTGGGTCCATGTATTCCAGTGTGCGTGGGAAGTCCCATACGCGATTGGCCTGGGTACGTGTATTCCGGGGTGCGCGGAAAGTTCCACACGCTAATTCTGCAGGTTACGTGTATTCGGGGGTGCGTGTGAAGTTCCACACGCGATTGGCCGGGGTACGTGTATTCCGGGGTGCGCGGGAAGTTCCACACACTAATCCTGCAGGGTACGTGTATTCCGGGGTTCGTGTGAAGTTCCACACGCTAATTCTGCAGGGTACGTGGATTCCAGGATGCGCAGGAAGTGCCACACGCTAATCCTGCAGGGTACGTGTATTCCCGGTGCGCGGGAAGTTCCACACGCGATTTCAGCAGGGTACGTGTATTTCGGGGGTGCCGGGTAGTACTACACGTGAATTGACCGTGTGGGTCCTCCCAGGTGTTCCCTCTACACCCTCCACGGCCCCTGCAGGCAGCCCACACCACAGGGGACTACCCTGCACCCCTGCTCATGTCCCGCAGGCAGCCCATCCACCATGGCCATGCCCCCAGCCAAACCACATGTCACCTTGCACTACTGATCACCAACGCATGTCCCCCTGCACCCCCACCCCCCAGCATCCAGGGGCACCCTCCACCAGGCCCCCACACATGTCTCCCATCACCCCCACCCCCCAGCAGTCAGGGGCACCCTCCACCAGGCCCCCACACATGTCCCCCTGCACCTCCACCCACCAGCATCCAGGGGCACCCTCCACCAGGCCCCCACACATGTCTCCCATCACCCCCACCCCCCAGCAGTCAGGGGCACCCTCCACCAGGCCCCCACACATGTCCCCCTGCACCCCCACCCACCAGCATCCAGGGGCACCCTCCACCAGGCCCCCACTCATGTCCAACTCATGTCTCCCATCACCCCCAACCCCCAGCAGTGCAGGGCACCCTCCACCAGGCCCCCACTCATGTCCCCCTGCACCCCCAGCATCCAGGGGCACCCTCCACCAGGCCCCCACTCATGTCTCCCATCACTCCCACCCCCCAGCAGTGCAGGGCACCCTCCACCAGGCCCCCACTCATGTCCAACTCATGTCTCCCATCACCCCCACCCCCCAGCAGTCAGGGGCACCCTCCACGAGGCCCCCACTCGTTTCTCCCATCCCCCCCACCCCCCAGCAGTGCAAGGCACCCTCCACCAGGCCCCCACTCATGTCCCCCTGCACCCCCAGCCCCCAGCAGTCAGGGGCACCCTCCACCAGGCCCGCACTCATGTCTCCCATCACCCCACCCCCCAGCAGTGCAGGGCACCCTCCACCAGGCCCCCACTCATGTCCCCCTGCACCCCCAGCATCCAGGGGCACCCTCCACCAGGCTCCCACTCATGTCTCCCATCACCCCCACCCCCCAGCAGTACAGGTGCTCCACCACACCCCCACTCATGTCCAACTCATGTCTCCCAGCACCCCCACCCCCCAGCAGTGCAGGGCACCCTCCACCAGGCCCCCACTTATGTCTCCCATCACCCCCACCCCCCAATGCAGGGCACCCTCCACCAGGCTCCCACTCATGTCCCCCTGCACCCCCACCCCCCAGCATCCAGGGGCACCCTCCACCAGGCCCCCACTCATGTCTCCCATCACCCCCACCCCCCAGCAGTGCAGGGCACCCTCCACCAGGCCCCCACTCATGTCCAACTCATGTCTCCCACCACCCCCACCCCCCAGCAGTCAGGGGCACCCTCCACCAGGCCCCCACTCATGTCTCCCATCACCCCCACCCCCAGCAGTGCAGGGCACCCTCCACCAGGCCCCCACTCATGTCCCCCTGCACCCCCACCCCCCAGCATCCAGGGGCACCCTCCACCAGGCCCCCACTCATGTCTCCCATCACCCCCACCCCCAGCAGTGCAGGGCACCCTCCACCAGGCCCCCACTCATGTCCAACTCATGTCTCCCATCACCCCACCCCCCAGCAGTGCAGGGCACCCTCCACCACGGCCCCACTCATGTCCAACTCATGTCTCCCAGCACCCCCACCCCCCAGCAGTCAGGGGCACCCTCCACCAGGCCCCCACTCATGTCTCCCATCACCCCCACCCCCCAGCAGTGCAGGGCACCCTCCACAAGGCCCCCACTCATGTCCCCCTGCACCCCTCAGCATCCAGGGGCACCCTCCACCAGGCCCCCACTCATGTCTCCCATCACCCCCACCCCCCAGCAGTGCAGGGCACCCTCCACCAGGCCCCCACTCATGTCCAACTCATGTCTCCCATCACCCCCACCCCCCAGCAGTGCAGGGCACCCTCCACCAGGCCCCACTCATGTCCAACTCATGTCTCCCATCACCCCCACCCCCCAGCAGTGCAGGGCACCCTCCACCAGGCCCAAATTCATGTCCCCTGCACCCCCACCCCCCAGCATCCAGGGGCACCCTTCACCAAGCCCCCACTCATGTGTAACGCTCACCTGATTCTCGCAGAGGCGCCGGTCTTGACTGGGCGACTACCGTATCTTCAAAGGTGATGTGTAGCACCCGGTTGGCTCTTTGGGCTGGACCTCTGTGCACTGTATGCCTGACGTGTAGAGTAAGATGTCTGCAGATAGAAAATATGGGGTTAATGAACTGGGGTTATTGGGGTGTCCCTATCTCTTTCCTCTTCTCCTCTCCTGTAGACCCCCAAAGGTTAACGCTCTCACCTTAGGTAAGTGAATGCCGAGCTCTCCATCTGCCTCGGGGCAGGGTGCTGTAACCAGTTTCTTCACTGGATAGGTAGCGCAGGCCTCTTGACTTCAGGGGACTGCTGTCCGTCGTTTACTGCACGAACGGTAAGTTTCGAGTCATTCAAATGTCTTTAAAGTCTTTAGTAATGATGTCTCTTGTTTTGCAGGGTTCCGGCGATGGCGGGTGACGGGCTGAAGTGAGTTGAAGATGGAGCCCGTGTGATGAATAGAAGCGCCTGGAAGCACGTAAGTAAGCGCTTGTTGCCTGCTTCACTATGCGCTCTAACTGTCTTTTTATTTTGCAGGTACGAGTTCGGAGCGGCTGCAGGGTGCCGGAATACCCACTGGATTAGATGTGGAAAGGAGTAATGGCACGTGAGTATTAAAGTTCCCCAATGTCTTTAAACGCACCTTGTTTTGTCTTTCAGATGCGGGATGCAGCGCCGAAGGCCTCCGGAGCGTGCGAAGAGTTGGTAAACTTTTGTCTTTCAGATGCCGGAATGCTAACCTGTTCTTTCTTGTCTTTATAGGTGTTGCTGAAGACTGGATTCAGGATGGTAAGCCTTTGCCTTTCAGATGCCGGAATGCTAACCTGTTCTTTCTTGTCTTTATAGGTGTTGCTGAAGACTGGATTCAGGATGGTAAGCCTTTTTCCTTAGGCCCAGGACCGGATGCAGAAGACACGATGAGCGTTCTGCTGCAGAGGTTGCAGAATAACGCAAAGCAAGATTCATCCACCGGGTGTGGTTTAAATAGCCTCCTGTAGTGCTTAGGTGTCTCCTTCCACAGCCACGCCTAAGTAAGAAAAGAGTTCCTGGTAAGAAAAGAGTTCCTGCCTTCCAGAAGAGTTCCAGTGTTCTGAATCTAGGGAGTGGCTCCAGCCCCACCCAACAGGAAAAGTAGTTCCAAACAGAAGAGGATCAGAGGCTCAACTGGCAGGCAAGTAAGCAGCATGGTCTGCTGAAGGTAAGTCCACCCAAGCATTATGAGCCCGGCGCTTCCAGCGCTGGGACTGAGCATATTTATGAGCCTGGTGCCACTGGCGCCAGGACTGGGTCCAAAAGGTCCCAATTGGGACTGGTTGGCACTCGGAACCTGGGTTATGGATCTGCTTCCAAGGGAGTTGGGAAAACCCTGACCTTTTGGAAGCAGAGATCATGACAGTACCCCCCCTCAAGGCCCCTCCCAAACCGGGCTTCTCCGGGGGTTTTGGCTTGTCAGGAAATGTTCGGTGAAATCTTTTGATTAGGCGAGGAGCGTGGACATATTCAGCAGGTTCCCAGGATCTCTCTTGGGGGCCGTAGCCTTTCCAGTCAATTAGGTAGAATAGTTTAGATTTGGAGATCTTGGAGTCCAGAATGCTTTTGACTTCAAACTCGAGTTCTCCATCCACTAGGATAGGTTTTGGAGATTTGGTTAGTCGGGTTTGAGGTTGCACGGGTTTTAATAGAGAGACGTGGAAGACCGGATGTATCTTCATGTGCGGGGGCAAGTCCAACTTAACCGCTACTGGGTTTACTATGGTAGTGATGGAATAGGGACCAAGGTATCTTGGGTTGAATGTGCGTGGCCCCTTTAGAGATAGATATTTGGTGGATAACCAGACTTGATCCCCTACTTGATAGTGAGGGGCTTCCTTCCGATGTTGATCTGCTCCTTTCTTGTATTGTTCTTTAGCCCTTTGAAGGTGAGAAACAGCTTCCTTAAAGGCTTGGGTGATTGTAGAATGCAGGTAGTCTACTGCTGGTGTTTCAAGATCTTGGAGGGGATCCAACTCCGAGGTTCGAGGGTGACTGCCGTACAAAAGAAAAAACGGGGTTTTCCCAGTTCCCGAATGGACAGAGTTATTGTAGGCATACTCGGCTATCCAAAGGATATCTTTCCAAGTTTTTTCAGTTTGTTGCAGCATGCAGCGTAAATACTGTTCCAGAGTTTGATTGGTCCTCTCGGTTTGTCCGTCGGTCTGAGGGTGGTGACTGGTCGATAGTCTCACATCAATTTGAGCCGACCGACAGCAACTTCGCCAAAAATGAGAAATAAATTGACTACCTCGATCCGAAATTAGAACCGAAGGAAAACCGTGCAGTCGGACGATGTTTTCGAGAAATTCTCGGGCCAGAGTTGCTGCTGTTGGCAAGCCTTTGAGCGGAATGAAATGCGCCATCTTGGAGAATAAGTCCACGATTACTAGAATCGTATTGTATCCGGAGCATGGAGGTAGATCGGTGATGAAGTCCATAGAAAGCGTATGCCAAGGGCGAGGTGGGATGTCAATAGGGCGTAAGAGGCCTGCTGGTCTTTCCTTTTGACTCTTGTTTTGGGCGCATACTCCACAGGACATTATAAAGACTCTGATATCTTTTTTCCAAGACGGTCACCAGAAGTAGCGCTTGATCTTTTCTGAGGTCTTGGCTATACCGGGATGACCTTCCATTAAAGAGTCGTGATAACAAGAGATTACTTTTTTCTGTAAATCTGTGCTGGGTAGGTATAATCGTTCTTGGAAATACAATAAGTTGTCCTTTACTGCAAAGTCCTTTCCCTGCAGATGCCAATTCTGTATGTCTGCTGGAGTTACAAGTTGCCTGGCTTTATCCTTAACTTCCTCTATGGATTCTGTGGCGATTACACCCAGAATTCTTTGTTCGGGAATGATTGGTACAGGTTTAGGGTTGACCAAGTGTTCTTCCACTCCCATCCGAGAAAGGGCATCGGCTTTACCGTTCTTTGTACCAGGTCGATAGGTAATTATGAAGTCAAACTCGGCAAAGAATAATGCCCAACGGAGTTGTCTAGAGGATTGGGCTTTTGCGGTCTTCAAATATTGCAGGTTTCGGTGATCCGTAATCACAGTAACGGTGTGTCGGGCCCCCAGCAGATAATGCCGCCAAGCCTTAAAGGCAGACTTGATAGCCAGAAGTTCCTTGTCAGTAATCGTGTAATTGATTTCAGGAGGCGAGAATTTGCGGGACCAAAATGCCACGGGATGCAACCGATCGGTTACCGGGTCCTTTTGTGATAGAACTGCCCCCATGGCAAGGCTTGAAGCATCAGTTTCCACGATGTAGGGGAGTTCGGGGCGAGGGTGTTTTAAGATTGGTGCAGAGATAAATTTAGTCTTCAAATCCTGGAAAGCTTGTTCCGCCTCAGTAGACCATTCAAAACGTTTGTTTTTCTTTAACAAGGCAGTGATGGGCTGGACTATTCGAGAGAATTCGGGGATAAACCTGCGGTAAAAGTTAGCGAAGCCTAACATGCTTTGCACACCTTTTACGGAGGATGGTGATGGCCATTTGAGAACTGCATCGACCTTCTTTGAATCCATACGCACTCCGCCAGGTGATAATATGAATCCCAAGAATTCAACTTCAGTCACGTTGAAAACACATTTTTCCAATTTAGCGAAAAGTTTGTGTTGACGCAATCTTTCGAGGACCATTTTCACGTGTTTCCGATGTTCAGATTCCGATGAAGAATAAACGAGGATGTCGTCAATGTAAACAACAACACATACATCTATGAGCTCTCTGAGGACATCGTTCATAAAATATTGAAAGGCGGCCGGGGCATTGCAAAGTCCGAAGGGCATGACCTGATATTCAAATAGCCCATACTTGGTGCGGAAGGCCGTCTTCCATTCATCGCCCTCTTTTACTCGTACCAAGTGGTAAGCTCCTCTAAGATCCAGTTTTGTATATATGCATGCTTTTCTGACTTGGTCCAGGAGTTCAGGGATCAAAGGTAACGGATATCTATTCTTAACGGTGATCTGGTTCAGGGAGCGATAATCGATACAAGTTCTAAGGTCTCCTTCCTTTTTTGGAACGAAGAACAAAGCTGAAGAAGCAGGGGACTTGGAAGGACGAATAAACCCATTTGCCAGGTATTGATCCAGGTATTGTCGAAGGTGAAGGTTCTCAGGCTCGGTGAGGGCATAAATTCTACTACAAGGAGGAGTAGATCCAGGTATCAGGTCTATCTGGCAGTCATAAGACCTATGAGGAGGTAGAGAGTTAGCCTGATCCTTCCGGAAAACATCTTGGTATTCTAGGTATTCGGGAGGTAACTGGGGAGTCTCTGAAGAAATTGCGGCCAGTGCAACACCAGGTGGAGGGTGACAAGTAGAGACACATTCTGGAAACTGGACCGTTCTTGCTCGCCAATCGATCAGAGGATTGTGTTTCTCTAACCAAGGTATTCCTAGAATAATCTGAAACTGAGGGGCCTTGATCACATCGAACATGATCTTCTCATGGTGTCCATCTTGACTTACTAGCGTCACCTCTTGAGTGGTATGCGTTACTGGCCCGGAGGCTATCTCCGTACCATCCACCGTAGTAATGACGTCCTTTACAGCCTTGGGACAAAGAGTTAGATTCATCCTCAAAACCATTTCATGATCCACATAATTGCCGATGGCACCGCTGTCGACGTAAGCTTCAATTGCATGTAATCGATCCGGATTATCAGGGCTAATGAGGTTCATAGGTATCACGAAATGCGAGGTCACGGAACTGGTTTTCACGCTCGGCAAGAGGACCTCTATTCTTGTCGGGCGAGGTCGTTTCCCTGCTCAGAGTTTGTAACTTTGGTAACTGCAGCTCCTACTGCCTTCTTGGCAGGTTTCACCGGACAGTCTCGAAGAAAGTGCCCTGAGTTTCCGCAATATAGGCATAATTGCAACTGTTTCCTCCTTTCCCGCTCCCTTTGTGTTAGAGGACCTTTCAGACCCCCTATTTGCATGGGTTCCCCGGAGTCTACTCCTTTGGAAGGAGTTGGCGGTTTGGAAAATACTCGAGCATCAAACTTGGAACGATCGGCCTTCCTGTTCTGCAGCCTGTGATCTATTTGAACGACCAAGTCTATATAATCCGAACAGTCTTGTGGGGGATTCACTACTTGGGCTAAAACGTCTTTGAGCTCTCCACGTAGACCTCTATAAAACAGCGTAATCCTTTTGTCCTCAGGCCATTGAGTTTCCACTATTAGTCTATTGAAAGATGCAATATAAGCCAAAAGGTCTTGATTACCCTGTCGCAACGAAAGAAGCTCATTGTCCAAGGCCTGCCCCTGTGAATGTCTTGCGAACAGTTTTTCCATACTAAGCTGAAAGGCTTGAAAATCATGGAGAACCGGATCATCTTGATTAACTAGAGGGATCGACCAGTCTGCCGCATTGCCACTAAGGTACGAAAGTACAAAAGCTACTTTTGCTTGATCAGTTGGAAAGGCTGCTGGCCGGCATAAGAAGTGCAACCGGCACTGATTGATAAATACTGCAAACCTCTTTGGGTCACCAGAAAATCGTTCGGGCGGAGCCAGAGGTACATTCCCAGGTAGGTTGATCTGCACTGGATTCATAGAGGATGTTGAAGGAAGATTTGCCCCTGATGCGGGTAACGGGGTCTGTCCGGCTTGTGACTGTAGCACTTGTCTAGCAAGATTGTCTGTTCTCTCCTTGGAAATAATTCGTTCCCTTCTTAGAGCATTCGTTTCCTGATGAGCTGCATGCACTTCTGCCCTTAGTTCCCCAAGTAACCGGGCTAGGGGGTCAGTATCCGAGGTTTCCATAGCGCCTGGGCGAGAGTTTTGCGGTAGGCTTTGCGTTCTGTAACGCTCACCTGATTCTCGCAGAGGCGCCGGTCTTGACTGGGCGACTACCGTATCTTCAAAGGTGATGTGTAGCACCCGGTTGGCTCTTTGGGCTGGACCTCTGTGCACTGTATGCCTGACGTGTAGAGTAAGATGTCTGCAGATAGAAAATATGGGGTTAATGAACTGGGGTTATTGGGGTGTCCCTATCTCTTTCCTCTTCTCCTCTCCTGTAGACCCCCAAAGGTTAACGCTCTCACCTTAGGTAAGTGAATGCCGAGCTCTCCATCTGCCTCGGGGCAGGGTGCTGTAACCAGTTTCTTCACTGGATAGGTAGCGCAGGCCTCTTGACTTCAGGGGACTGCTGTCCGTCGTTTACTGCACGAACGGTAAGTTTCGAGTCATTCAAATGTCTTTAAAGTCTTTAGTAATGATGTCTCTTGTTTTGCAGGGTTCCGGCGATGGCGGATGACGGGCTGAAGTGAGTTGAAGATGGAGCCCGTGTGATGAATAGAAGCGCCTGGAAGCACGTAAGTAAGCGCTTGTTGCCTGCTTCACTATGCGCTCTAACTGTCTTTTTATTTTGCAGGTACGAGTTCGGAGCGGCTGCAGGGTGCCGGAATACCCACTGGATTAGATGTGGAAAGGAGTAATGGCACGTGAGTATTAAAGTTCCCCAATGTCTTTAAACGCACCTTGTTTTGTCTTTCAGATGCGGGATGCAGCGCCGAAGGCCTCCGGAGCGTGCGAAGAGTTGGTAAACTTTTGTCTTTCAGATGCCGGAATGCTAACCTGTTCTTTCTTGTCTTTATAGGTGTTGCTGAAGACTGGATTCAGGATGGTAAGCCTTTGCCTTTCAGATGCCGGAATGCTAACCTGTTCTTTCTTGTCTTTATAGGTGTTGCTGAAGACTGGATTCAGGATGGTAAGCCTTTTTCCTTAGGCCCAGGACCGGATGCAGAAGACACGATGAGCGTTCTGCTGCAGAGGTTGCAGAATAACGCAAAGCAAGATTCATCCACCGGGTGTGGTTTAAATAGCCTCCTGTAGTGCTTAGGTAGCTCCTTCCACAGCCACGCCTAAGTAAGAAAAGAGTTCCTGGTAAGAAAAGAGTTCCTGCCTTCCAGAAGAGTTCCAGTGTTCTGAATCTAGGGAGTGGCTCCAGCCCCACCCAACAGGAAAAGTAGTTCCAAACAGAAGAGGATCAGAGGCTCAACTGGCAGGCAAGTAAGCAGCATGGTCTGCTGAAGGTAAGTCCACCCAAGCATTATGAGCCCGGCGCTTCCAGCGCTGGGACTGAGCATATTTATGAGCCTGGTACCACTGGCGCCAGGACTGGGTCCAAAAGGTCCCAATTGGGACTGGTTGGCACTCGGAACCTGGGTTATGGATCTGCTTCCAAGGGAGTTGGGAAAACCCTGACCTTTTGGAAGCAGAGATCATGACACATGTCTCCCATCACCCCCACCCCCCAGCAATGCAGGGCACCCTCCACCAGGCCCCCACTCATGTCCAACTCATGTCTCCCATCACCCCCACCCCCCAGCAGTGCAGGGCACCCTCCATCAGGCCCCCACTCATGTCCCCCTGCACCCCCACCCCCCAGCAGTGCAGGGCACCCTCCACCAGGCCCCCACTCATGCCCCCCTGCACCCCCACCCCCCAGCAGTCAGGGGCACCCTCCACCAGGCCCCCACTCATGTCCCCCTGCACCCCCACCCCCCAGCATCCAGGGGCACCCTCCACAAGGCCCCGACTCATGTCTCCCATCACCCCACCCCCCAGCAGTGCAGGGCACCCTCCACCAGGCCCCACTCATGTCCAACTCATGTCTCCCATCACCCCCACCCCCAGCAGTGCAGGGCACCCTCCACCAGGCCCCCACTCATGTCTCCCAGCACCCCCACCCCCCAGCAGTGCAGGGCACCCGCCACCAGGCCCCTACTCATGTCCAACTCATGTCTCCCAGCACCCCCACACCCCAGCAGTGCAGGGCACCCTCCACCAGGCCCCCACTCATGTCCCCCTGCACCCCCACCCCCCAGCATCCAGGGGAACCCTCCACCAGGCCCCCACTCATGTCTCCCATCACCCCAACCCCCAGCAGTGCAGGGCACCCTCCACCAGGCCCCCACTCATGTCCCCCCGCACCCCCACCCCCCAGTATCCAGGGACACCCTCCACCAGGCCCCCACTCATGTCTCCCATCACCCCCACCCCCCCAGCAGTGCAGGGCACCCTCCACCAGGTCCCCACACATGTCCAACTCATGTCTCCCATCACCCCCACCCCCCAGCAGTGCAGGGCACCCTCCACCAGGCCCCCACTCATGTCCAACTCATGTCTCCCAGCACCCCCACCCCCCAGCAGTCAGGGGCACCCTCCACCAGGCTCCCACTCATGTCTCCCATCACCCCCACACCCCAGCAGTGCAGGGCACCCTCCACCAGGCCCCCACCCATGTCCCTCTGCACCCCCACCCCCAGCATCCAGTGGCACCCTCCACCAGGCCCCCACTCATGTCTCCCATCACCCCCACCCCCCAGCAGTGCAGGGCACCCTCCACCAGGCCCCCACTCATGACCCCCTGCACCCCCACCCCCCAGCATCCAGGGGCACCCTCCACCAGGCCCCCACTCATGTCTCCCATCACCCCCACCCCCCAGCAGTGCAGGGCACCCTCCACCAGGCCCCCACTCATGTCTCCCAGCACCCCCACCCCCAGCAGTCAGGGGCACCCTCCACCAGGCCACCACTCATGTCTCCCATCACCCCACCCCCAGCAGTGCAGGGCACCCTCCACCAGGCCCCCACTCATGTCCCCCTGAACCCCCACCCCCAGCATCCAGGGGCACCCTCCACCAGGCCCCCACTCATGTCTCCCATCACCCCCACCCCCCAGCAGTGCAGGGCACCCTCCACCAGGCCCCCACTCATGTCCAACTCATGTCTCCCATCACCCCCACCCCCCAGCAGTGCAGGGCACCGTCCACCAGGCCGCCACTCATGTCTCCCATCACCCCACCCCCCAGCAGTGCAGGGCACCCTCCACCAGGCCCCCACTCATGTCCCCCTGCACCCCCACACCCCAGCATCCAGGGGCACCCTCCACCAGGCCCCCACTCATGTCTCCCATCACCCCCAGCAGTGCAGGGCACCCTCCACCAGGCCCCCACTCATGTCCCCCTGCACCCCCACCCCCCAGCAGTCATGGACACCCTCCACCAGGCCCCCACTCATGTCCAACTCATGTCTCCCAGCACCCCCACCCCCCAGCAGTCAGGGGCACCCTCCACCAGGCCCCCACTCTTGTCTCCCATCACCCCCACCCCCCAGCAGGGCAGGGCACCCTCCACCAGGCCCCCACTCATGTCTCCCATCACCCCCACCCCCCAGCCATGCCATTTGCCTGGGTACGTGTATTCCTGGGGTGCGTGGGTAGTCTCACATGCGATACCATCAGGTTACGTGTATTACAGGGTTCGTGGGAAGTTCCACACGCGATTGCCCTGGGTACGTGTATTTCGGGATGCGTGTGAAGTTTCACACGCGAATTTGCAGGGAACGTGTATTTCGGTGTGCGCGTGAAGTTCCACACGCGACTGGGCCTGTGAGAGTGGGGTACGTGTATTCCAGGGGTGGGCGGGAATATTTATTCGCGACTGGGCCTGGGAGAGCGTGTTACGTGTATTCCTGGGGTGGGTGGGAAGATTCACACGGTCGCCTACAACGCGCCAAAAAATAAATGGTCCAATCCTGAAACACGTACGCCAGCATGAAGCAGGCGTACATCGACCCGTGCAGCATAAAAGTGCACGCAAACAACAAACAAGCTCAGACGCCAGATGACTATACCGTTCCTAGCAACAGTGGCCGTGGGTTACCAAAGGAGGAGGACCTCACATCACCCGCCCTGTGCTCCCAAGCACTTTGCCCCCTGGAGAAGGTCCTTAATGTACTGCGCTTCTTGGCCACTGGATCATTTCAGCGGACAAGTGCCATAGTGGGTGGTGTGTCACAGGCCACGCAGTCATGCTGCCTACACCAGGTCTTGAACATCATCACTGCACGCCCATCAGTCCGCAGGCACATATACCTGCCCAGGACACCTGCAGAAAGGCAGGCTGCCGCCCTGGATTTCTACCGTGTCGCTCAATTCCCCAAAGTGCTAGGTGCCATTGACTGCACCCATGTGGCACTACGTCCCCCCAGGGCATCTGAGCACATCTATAGAAACCGCAAGCACTGGCATTCCATCAAAGTGCAGGTGGTATGTAATGCCAAGGGAATCATCACCTCAGTATATGCCAACTATCCAGGGTCCACCCACGACAGCTTCATTTACTGAATGTCTACCCTAAGCCGGGGCCTAGAAGCTGGGCGGCATGGCGATACATGGCTGCTTGGTGTGTATAAATGCCACTGCACATGCATGCATGTCAGATGCAGAGTTATGTCACTACCCCACTAATGATACCCATCACCTCCTCACCAGGGGACAGTGCCTACCCTCTGAGCACCCACATGATGACGCCAATTCGGAACCCCATCACGCCTCCCGAGGTAAGATACAACACAGCCCATATTGCAACCTGGGGCGTAGTGGAGCGCACATTCGGAGTGCTCAAGTCACGCTTTCGCTCCCTTGACCTTTCTGGCGGGCAGCTGTTATATGCGCCCCCAGTAGTGTGCAGGATCATAGTGGCAGCATGTGTCCTGCACAATGTTGCAACACGCCGGGGCCTGGCTGTGGACATGGTGGTGCCCCCACATCCCCAACCACATGCACACCCTCTGCGCATGGGAGGGGAAAGGGCACGGGGTGAGGCAGCCCGTACGCAGCTGGCGGCTAATTACTTCACATAGAAATGACACCCCTGTGGAGTGCACACAGCCCTGGCACATACCTGATAAGCAATGATGACTCGACCTGACAATTATGACGAACAAAGGGACAGTCAACTGTCAGAACCATAGCAGCCTGAGATTGTTCATGTGGAAGTGTCAGAATGTGTGCATCCCTACCTACACAAACACAACCAATGCAGTGTCATCAAAAGACACACTTCCATGCAGCAGAAATGAATACCCACTTGCAAAATACTACATGAGAACAGTGCCATGTCACCCAACCCCTCCCTGGCACAGCCACACAACACACCATGGCATGTCATGCAATGTGAGAGCAAACAAACTAATCCCACAACATGCCCCAAGTGTCACCAACTACAGTGTCCCTAAAGGAAACTGGCCACACATGAAATGTTCACAGTAATGCAGGACCTACAACACACATTACCAAATACTTACCAAGAATACCAATCACCTACACAACCTCCAACCTACCTTAAACATGACATTACAGACTTAAAAAAATTGGTAGCCTCACTACCTGATAATGCCAGCACTTCGAACACTTCCAAGTATACAGTGTCAACGCCACGCAAGAGTGTAGTTGCACTGCTTACAACATGGACTCCAGTTCCAAGGTAGACCGCCTTGTGAAGACATGAGAAATGGACCTGCAAATTAGGAGGATGAGATGGATGCAGAGGCACATATCAATACACCATGCAGTGTACAATACAACAATATGCACTATGAATGTATACACAGTATTGACTACAGACTGCCCGCACATCAAATGGAAGTCCAATGTCACCATGTACGTCAATGTCACTTGGGCACACCCTTTGCAAGCCCATGGAAACAGGAAACAGGAGGGGTGTGTGTCACACAAACCCAAGCATCTGACCCAAATTCATGACAAGCCTGCATGTGCCCAGCCACAATACAGCGTATGCCCACGGGAGCCACACAAGGCAACACACTGTCAAAAAAAAAAATAATGGCCATTAATGGGCCTGGGGAGGTTGGGGGGTTTGGCGGTGTGGGTGGCAGGGGAGGCCCACCTGTGTGGATCTTGGGGAAAAAAAAAACACCTCCATGGGCTCATGGCCTGCACGGCTACCCTATTGTGAGAGAATCACTGATGTCGCTCTCCTCACCCTCTGCAGCTGCATCAGGAGGTGGTGGCACTATGGGAGGCAGCCCACGCAAAGCCCTAGTCTGGTCCTCCATGGCAGCAAGCATGCGGGTGTGGAAGGTCTCGTTCTGGAGGATAATTGTGCGTAGGTCCCCATGCAACAACTCACGGGATGCCCGGACCTCCGCCCTAGTTGCCTGCATCTCAGCTGAGAGCGTACGTGTGAGACACTCCAGCTGCTGTTCTGTCCTTCTGTTTGCTGAAGCCTCAAGCTCAACAAGAGTCGTCCTGAGGTGAAGGAGTTCCACCCTCAGGGCTTCCCTGTGGCCCTGGGACTCTATGGAAATGGCTTCCTGCAGAGTCGCCAGTGCCGCCCGCCTGTCCCTGTCGGACGCCAACATGTCCTCCTTGTGTGACTGGCAGATGGAGTCTGTTGCCTGCTGTAGTCGCTCCATCAGCCTTTCGGGCGGGACAATGGAAGTGGCCACCCTATCCATGGCCTGAGCCATCATCTCTGATGATGCTGCCTGTTGGGTTGCCATACCGTATATGGATTGCTCCCATGCGGTATTGCCAGGTAGCGTACGGCCACCACGTCGGCGGGCACCACACCTGTCTGGGGCAAGGCGAACTGCGCCTTGCTGTGCCAGCACTGCCTGAGGCTGCAGGGCTGCATTCCCCCTCTGATCTGCTGGCCCAGGAACAGGATCAGAAGTTGCGGAGTGTGACCCTGCATCCGTAACCACCAAAGGCGTACCTGCCAACACTGACATCCCCATTGAGGGTTCTAACCCTGGTGCAGGTGGGTCGGACAGAACAGAATCCCTCCCAGGAACACTCACCTGCGACGGCACATAGGTCTCATCATCCGAATCGACACCTGAATACAGCTCGGGGGAGATGCAGCCAGAGACACCCCTTGAGAGCACGACCTGCAGCAGTTGTGGGTTCTCACCCACCACCACACCACGTCCCTCACTGGTGATCGGTCGGGCCTGAGACCCCTCCTGGGTCTGCACCATCTCCACAACCCCAGCAGTATCAAGTGCGTCATCCCCTGCAAAGACATAAAAGAAAACAAATGGAAACAGGCATTAGCACTATGACACACAATTAGGGCTGAGAAGCTACAGAAACAGTACTTGATTGACACATGCCCCACATGACTAAAACCCTCCCATGCATGCACCATCACTGCGTGTGAAGGGGAGGCAGATGGCACACATTGATGACACCAGGATGGAAGATGAACACATTTGCTGCATGCTGCCTAGCAGTGGCATCACACATTGGCCTGTGATTGGCAGGTCAAATACACATGCCATCACACAGATGGCATGTACCCTAGCCATGAAGTGATGAGGGAGAGGAGGGCACCAATTGTTCATTCAGTCTAGTTTGCTCATTAAATTGATTATTGTCATTGAAATGGTTCAAATGTTTAACCTGGAGCTCCCAGTCCAAAATGGTCCTATAGCAGAGGGACATGTCTAAACAAATCATATCCAGGAAACAAAGCCAGTCCACTGTACCATAGCCATGTCAGACATGTGACAATAGGACTGAGAAATACCTAGTAAAAGTGATGGTATGCAAACAATCTGCCTGAATAAACAGGAAAATAAGCAACAATGTTGTGGCAAGATGACACTTCAAGGGCAACTGGCGTAGTGTTAGGCTAGATGTCTAATGTTGGCAGAAGGGATACTGCTATACTCAAATGCTGGTGCGCAGAATGTATTGGATGTGGTACATGGGTGACCCAAACCACTCAGGCACACACACCCTCACCTGGCACCCAAACAGAAGCCCTCACACACACACCATGCACATGGATGACACACACATGCATGTGCACTCACCGGACAATGCCTCGTAATCTGCCAGTTCTCCCACGCCTTGGATCTGTTCCTCCATGACGTAGGTCCCAGCAACATGCTCATGTGGAGTGAGTTCTATGTCCTCTGCTGGAGACCCACCTCCAGTCACTAGAGTAGCGGCATGACTTGAGGCCAGCTTATTCTTTGCCCTGCGCTTCAGGTCATTCCAGCGCTTGTAGCATTCAGTAGCTGTGCGCCTCACGATTCCAAGGGCACTTATGATGTCCGCGATGGTCTGCCAGTGTGCCAGACGTTGTGCAGGTGTGGTCTTGGATCCTGCACCAATCACCATTTCGCGGTCATGTGCAGACACATACTCTACAAGTGCATTCAGTTCGGCCTCATTGAAGCTGGGCTTCCTTGACGGGCCGGACTGTGTAGCCGTGTCTGGGGCATCAGCCTCTACTGGACGAGCACTCTTCCTCTTCCGCTTGGAAGGTGGTGGGGATCCTGTGTGTCCTACACCGCTCTGGACACTAGGGGCAGGAGCCCCGGTGGACTCTGTACTAGGAGTGTGGGATTGCACACTCAGAATGGGAGTTGGTGCAGGCATTAGCTCAAGTGTGATGGTGTCAGGGGGAATGTCAGCAGGATGGACTAGATGACCTAGCTGCCCCTGATCCACGTGGCCTGATGACACCAACATGCACCGGCGCACGTGGCCTAGACCTGCTGACCTGGAAGTCAGCCATGGAGTCACCCTGTGCCAGGTCTGGTTCCACAGTGGGCTGGTCCAACAAGGGCTGAGCATGGATGGTGTGAGCCACGTTACCCTCAACCAGGGGGGTGGGGCATGGGTGTCCCTGACTGGTCCTCCACACATGGGGGGGTAGGGGGACCCTGAAAGTCACGGCCACGTCCCCTACCGGATCCACCACGGCCACCACTTGGGGCTCGGCCACCTTTGCCACTCTTACGGCTTGTTCGCCTCCCAGCCATGGCACTGATGTTATTGTGCATATGGGAGTCGCTGTGAACTATTGTCCTGGGCAATTGGGGGTCAAAGGGGTTGGGTACCAGGTGGTAATCGTACCCTAGTGCTCTAGCAAGGCTGTATGTCACCCCTGGGGAAAGATGACGGGTCACGCAACGCACAGGCACCCAAAAAAAGGGAAGTAAGGTGCACGCAACCCCTCCTAGACCACGTGTTTGGAAAAATAAACCTGCACTACGCTGTGGCACCCAGAAACACAAGAATGAACGTATGCGTGTCACACGCAGCCTAGAATGACCTCTGAAGGGGTATGCGACACACGGGGCAAGCACAGATGTTAAATACGTGCACGACTCACCGTCTGCCAGGAAAAAAAGCATGAAAAATATGCACGTGTGCGCGTTGGCAACACCCCCGCCAAAAGAAGAATTGTACGCTGTCTGAGGAGACAGGACAACAGTAGAAGGGAACGCTGTTTGAGGAAACAGGCCCAGGAAAAAGAGGAAAAGAGAAAAAGCTGTCAGAGGTAACAGGGAGTACGAACTTGAAACGCCGTGAAGTAAATCGCGTGTGAACCGACAAGAAGTACAGATTTCACCCACTCGCTCTCCACGAAAAGCACATACAAGGAAATGGCGTTCTACACGTACCTTTTATACACACGTCACAGATGCGCATACGCGATGAGGCCATTTCCACCAATTACACGCTTTGACACTCGGACGTGTATCTTTTTTTTTACACGCGCCATTCTCTACGCCCATGCACGAAACGTCATAGATGCGCATGGGGGACTTTGGGCCAATGAATTAACGTACGTGTGCTGATGCGCTTACGCGCTAAGGGCCTTTCCTCGAATTACACGCAGACGTGCAGGATTTTCACGTGCCAAATCACTCCGTATCAAGCTGGACACGCGTAAGCACACGGAAGACCACGCTCCTGGCCAGAAGGCTGAATTACTGCCCCCCAGAGCCCCGAGCACGCTCCCACCTGCCATCTGCTGCTGCCTGACTGCCTGCTGCCCCCGTGCCCTGCCATTTGCTGCCTGCACATCAGCCAGGGGTGCTGTTGCTGTGACCACCCCTGCTGGAACCGAAGACTCCCGACTGGGATTCCATCGCTCCACAGCCCAGCCCCAGGACCCAGTTGCCCACCCACTGCTGCCTCTGGGGTTGTCATGTCGGGCACTGCAACATCTGACACCACTGACAACCCCCGGCCAGAGAGGCAGAGGGGCACCAGCTTCACTGCCACCGAAGTTGGTGTCCTGGTGGAGCAAGTCCTGGGGCAGTATGATGCCATCTTCGGAAGTTCCCGCGCCGACAAGGAAGGACGGACTCGGATCTGGACGGACATTGTGACTGCCATCAACGCAGAGGGGGTGGCAGTCCGCGACTTCCAACATGTCAAGAAGCGCTCGGAGGACTTCAGGTCCAGGACCCTCAACAAGGCCCGGCGCCTCTTGAAGGCAGCGGATGCTAAGGGTCGCCGGGGCCACTTGTCGGAAGATCAGATGAGGGTCCTGGAACGCATATCCCCAGCGCTCCACGTCCAAGTCCTTGAGAGGCAGACCCGTCTGGAGTCGAGTGGTAAGTGTACATGCATCATGATTGTAAGCTGTGCGTGTGGTGATGTGCCAGTAGTGTGCAGGTTGCACATCTGTTTGTATGGGGCCGAGTATGGGTGGGGGTGTACAGGGCCGTGAGGCTAACACATGCGAGGGCTGTCATGTGTGAGACATGGATGGTGCTTGTGTGTGTAGGCTTGCATGCCAAATGCAGTTGTGTGGGCACACATGTTTGGATGAATGTGTATGTAAGTAGGCATGTTCATGATGTCACGCATGTATGTTGTTTTCAGCTGCATGTATCAGCACTGTGTACATGTGCATGTGTGTGTATTTGACAAGGGTGCAACAGTGATGTAACATGGATGCATGTGACAGCGGGATGTGGAAGCCTGATTGGCAGATGTGACATGGATGCCCATCTGAACACTGCGACAGTTGGCAGAGGTGTACACATGCATGCACTTGTGGTGGTGTGCGTGCATGTGTAGTGCACTCCCTGTGTTGCATGTGATGTCTGGTTCACCTTAGCCTGCCCATGCTGTTGTATGTGTATGGATGGTGCTGGCAGTTGCGATATGGCTGTGGTATGGCTCATGTGAGCAAGTTGAAATGACATGTGCGTTGGCGATTGTGATGCCATGTCTGAGGTTTGCCAATGCCACTCATGTACAACTGTCATGTGTGTATGTGTCCATTGTACAGTGCCCTGATGCCTGTGTTTTATTTCTCCCTGTCTGCAGCGTCAACTGATGAAGAGGGCGGAGAAGGTGCTGTGGAGCACAGCGGCGGGGATCGCACCGCCAGCCGGAGACGCAAGGCCCGGCTCCCCTCCCAGGTTGTGATCTCGTCGGGGAGTGAGGAGTCCGGAGCCGCGTCCCAGGCCGCAGCTGCCGGGGGGAGGTCCAAGAGGTGGAGGTCGGAGTTGGACTCCTCGGCAGCAGAAGGGGCAGCTGGGACCCCACAGGGCCCAACGGGGGAAGATGGCACGGAGTCATCCAGGTTGGTGGGGGGTTTGGTGGAGGAGGAGGCCATGCAAGCAACAGAGACGGGGTCTGGAGGTGGGGATTCCACTGGTGCTAGTGGTGCAGTGCAGGACCAGGGACAGGAGGCAGCACAGGTCGCCGCGGAGGTGCCTGTGTGCAATCCTGTCCCTGATCCTGTCACTGCATCATCTTGCACCAGCAGGGATGCCTACGTCCAGACACGTTTTCAGGCAGGGGATGAGCTCACGACAACTGGCCTTCCTCTGCCTGTGGACGTGGCTATCCGGGTCCGGGTTGAGCCTGTCCTGACTGGTGTGGCGTTGCGTCAACTGGCCATGCGAGGTGACCTGCAGTCTTTTCATGAGGAGACTGCACCTCATCTCGAATGGCTCGTTGACCGCGTCGGCCTACTGGGACAGGTCACCCAGGCCGGATTCCTCCGTTTGATGTGGCTTGCTCCGACCCCCTCCTCAACTGAACCCCCTATGGGGCAGTTGTCCTCTGTGCCATCTTCCCACCCATTCGTCACCTGGGTGCCCTGTGGAGCTGCCTCTGACGGTGCGGCCAGGCTGGGGGAGGAGGCATCCCTGCCACAGTCGGGAGTCGGACGTCCAGCAGGGGTGGCCACATCAACGACTGCACCCCAGCCAGCTGAGGATGTGCAGGCAGCAGGAGGCAGTGCACGGGCAGAGGCACAGCAGCAGCAGCAACGTGGTGGGAGCCATGATGCTTCGACATCGGAGGGGCAGGCATCGGCCGGAGGGCAGGAGGACCCAGGACCGGAAGTGTCTTCCGTGTGGCAGCGGTTGAGCCACGCCATAGATGCGCAGCGGCAGCGGGCGGAAGAGGCACGGCTCACGATGGTCAGGGCGGAGAACTCCATGCGGAGGGCCCTGAGGCAGGCCGAGTGCCTCGAGGCAATCCGCAGGGAGTTGGAGGTGAACATGTCGACGGCCCTGCGGACCCTCGGGGCAATGGAGGAGGACCGCCTCCGAGACATTGAGCAGGAGTTCGATGATGCACTGGCCCGGAACATCCCGAAGTGAGCGGTCAGACTAGCCCGCTGCCCTTGTAAATAGTTCTGTAGTTAGTGTTAGGTTTCCTTTGGTTTTGCATTTTTTTTGGACCTTTTGGACAATGGGCCACATTTTTGTATATAGTTTTTTTTTTTTTATTAGGTAGTGTTATTAGATAGGTTTCATTTCTTCTGTTGGGATCATGGACCCTGGATTGTTGATCTGTATATAGTTGACTGTTGGATTTTCATTTTTTTATGATTCACACATGGAGCAATGGTTTTCGATTTTAATTTTCCATTGGATTTACTTTTGTGGACTGTGACTTTGGACACCTTTCCTTTGGATTATGATTTGTGGTTTTGCATTATTTCACGGACATGCTGTTTTATTTTTTTTTAAATTCCCATTTTTGTTTGTTTATTTTTGATTCAATTTATGTTGCTTTTAATACATATTTTTTCTTCAAACTTCAATGTGTAGTATCATCTCATTGGTTTCATGCATATCATGATATGGGTTTTGACATTCACTGACACCCATTGGGTGTATGTGAGGGACATGTGTTCATTTACAAACTTGCAATTGGGGTTCTATCATGTTATTGCCATTTCTAAGTGGGTGGATGCAATACTCGGGTGGGTGTTTGGCATTTGGAGGCTGACCATAAGGGCCAGGGATCTAGATTGTGATGACATGTTGGCGGGGGGACATGTGTGGGGGCCTGGTGGAGGGTGCCCCTGGATGCGCGGGGGCGGGGGGGCTGGGAGACATGTGGGGGGGCCTGGTGGAGGGTGCCCCTGGATGCTGGAGGGTGGGGTGATGGAAGACATGAGTGGGGGCCTGGTGGAGGGTGTCCCTGGATGCTGGGGGGTGGGGGTGCAGGGTTACATGAGAGGGGGCTTAGTGGAGAGTGCCCGGCACTGCTGGGGTTGGGGGTGGGGGTGCTGGGAGACATGAGTTGGACATGAGTGGGGGCCTGGTGGAGGGTGCCCTGCACTGCTGGGGGTGGGGGTGCTGGGAGACATGAGTGGGGGCCTGGGGAGGGTGCCCTGCACTCCTGGGGGGTGGGGGTGATGGGAGACATGAGTTGGACATGAGTGGGGGCCTGGTGGAGGGTGCCCCTGGATGCTGGGGGGTGGGGTGCAGGGGGCCATGAGTTGGACATGAGTGGGGGAATGGTGGAGGGTGCCCCTGGATGCTGGGGGGTGGAGGTGCAGGGGGACATGAGTGGGGCCTGGTGGAGGGTGCCCCTGACTGCTGGGGGGTGGGGGTGATGGGAGACATGAGTGGGGGCCTGGTGGAGGGTGCCCCTGGATGCTGGGTGGTGGGGGTGCAGGGGGACATGAGTGGGGGCCTGGTGGAGAGTGCCCTGCACTGCTGGGTGGTGGGGGTGATGGGAGACATGAGTGGGGGCCTGGTGGAGGGTGCCCTGCACTGCTGGGGGTGGGGGTGATGGGAGACATGAGTGGGGGCCTGGTGGAGAGTGCCCCTGACTGCTGGGGTTGGGGGTGAAGGGAGACGTGTGGGGCCTGGTGGAGGGTGCTCTGCACTGCTGGGGGGTGGGGTGCTGGGAGACATGAGGTGGACATGAGTGGGGGCCTGGTGGAGGGTGCCCTGCACTGCTGGGGGTGGGGATGCTGGGAGACATGAGTGGGGGCCTGGTGGAGGGTGCCCTGCACTGCTGGGGGGTGGGGGTGATGGGAGACATGAGTTGGACATGAGTGGGGGCCTGGTGGAGGGTGCCCCTGGATGCTCGGGGGTGGGGATGCAGGGGGACATGAGTTAGACATCAGTGGGGGCCTGGTGGAGGGTGCCCCTGGATGCTGGGTGGTGGGGGTGCAGGGGGACATGAGTGGGCGCCTGGTGGAGGGTGCCCCTGACTGCTGGGGGGTGGGGGTGATGTGAGACATGTGTGGGGGCCTGGTGGAGGGTGTCCTGCACTGCTGGGGGGTGGGGGTGCTGGGAGACATGAGTTGGACATGAGTGGGGCCTGGTGGAGGGTGCCCCTGACTGCTGGGGGGTGGGGGTGCAGGGGGACATGAGTGGGGGCCTGGTGGAGGGTGCCCTGCACTGCTGGGGGGTGGGGGTGATGGGAGACATGAGTGGGGGCCTGGTGGAGGGTGCCCCTTACTGCTGGGGGTGGGGGTGATGGGAGACATGATGGGGGCCTGGTGGAGGGTGCCCCTGGATGCTGGGTGGTGGGGGTGCAGCGGGACATGAGTGGGGGCCTATCGGAGAGTGCCCTGCACTGCTGGGGGTGGGGGTGGGGGTGGGGGTGCTGGGAGACATGAGTTGGACATGAGTGGGGGCCTGGTGGAGGGTGCCCCTGGATGCTGGGGGGTGGGGGTGCAGGGGGACATAAGTGGGGGCCTGGTGGAGGGTGCCCTGCACTGCTGGGGGTGAGGGTGCTGGCAGACATGAGTTGGACATGTGTGGGGGCCTGGTGGTGGGTGCCCCTGGATGCTGGGGGGTGGGGGTGATGGGAGACATGAGTGGGGGCCTGGTGGAGGGTGCCCCTGGATGCTGGGCGGTGGGGGAGGCTGGGAGACATGTGTGGGGGCCTGGTGGAGGGTGCCCTGCACTGCTGGAGCTGGGGGTGCTGGGAGACATGAGTTGGACATGAGTGGGGGCCTGGTGGAGGGTGCCCCTGGATGCTGGGGGGTGGGGTGCAGGGGGACATGAGTGGGGGCCTGGTGGAGGGTGCCCTGCACTGCTGGGGGTAAGGGTGCTGGCAGACATGAGTTGGACATGAGTGGGGGCCTGGTGGAGGGTGCCCCTGACTGCTCGGGGGTGGGGGTGATAGGAGACATGAGTGGGGGCCTGGTGGAGGGTGCCCCTGACTGCTGGGGGGTGGGGGTGCAGGGGGACATGAGAGGAGGCCTGGTGGAGGGTGCCCTGCACTGCAGAGGGGTAGGGGTGATGGGAGACATGAGTGGGGGCCTGGTGGAGGGTGCCCTGCACTGCTGGGGGTGGGGGTGATGGGAGACATGAGTTGGACATGAGTGGGGGCCTGGTGGAGGGTGCCCTGCACTGCTGGGGGGTGGGGGTGATGGGAGACATGAGTTGGACATGAGTGGGGGCCTGGTGGAGGGTGCCCCTGGATGCTGGGTATTGGGGGTGCAGGGGGACATGAGTGGGGGCCTGGTGGAGGGTGCCCTGCACTGCTGGGGGGGTGGGGGTGATGGGAGACATGAGTGGGGGCCTGGTGGAGGGTGCCCCTGACTGCTGGGGGGTGGGGTGATGGGAGACGTGTGGGGGCCTGGTGAAGGGTGCCATGCACTGCTGGGGGGTGGGGGTGATGGGAGACGTGAGTTGGACATGAGTGGGGGCCTGGTGGAGGGTGCCCCTGGATACTGGGGGGTGGGGTTGCAGGGGGACATGAGTGGGGGCCTGGTGGAGGGTGCCCTGCACTGCTGGGGGTTAGGGTGCTGGCAGACATGAGTTGGACATGTGTGGGGGCCTGGTGGAGGGTGCCCCTGGATGCTGGGGGTGGGGGTGATGGGAGACATGAGTGGGGGCCTGGTGGAGGGTGCCCCTGGATGCTGGGGGGTGGGGGGGCTGGGAGACGTGTGGGGGCCTGGTGGAGGGTGCCCTGCACTGCTGGAGGTGGGGGTACTGGGAGACATGAGTTGGACATGAGTGGGGGCCTGGTGGAGGGTGCCCCTGGATGCTGGGGTGTGGGGGTGTAGGGGGACATGAGTGGGGGCCTGGTGGAGGGTGCCCCTGACTGCTGGGGGGTGGGGGTGCAGGGGGATATGAGTGGGGGCCTGGTGGAGGGTGCCCTGCACTGCTGGGGGGTGGGGGTGATGGGGGACATGAGTGGCGGCCTGGTGGAGGGGGCCCCTGCACTGCTGGGTGATGGGGGTGCTGGGAGACATGAGTTGGACATGAGTGGGGCCTGGTGGAGGGTGCCCTGCACTGCTGGGGGGTGGGGGTGATGGGAGACATGAGTTGGACATGAGTGGGGGCCTGGTGGAGGGTGCCCCTGGATGCTGGGTGGTGGGGGTGCAGGGGGACATGAGTGGGGGCCTGGTGGAGGGTGCCCTGCACTGCTGGGGCGGTGGGGGTGATGGGAGACATGAGTGGGGGCCTGGTGGAGGGAGCCCCTGACTGCTGGGGGGTGGGGGTGATGGGATACATGTGTGGGGGCCTGGTGGAGGGTGCCCTGCACTGCTGGGGGGTGGGGGATCTGGGAGACATGAGCTGGACATGAGTGGGGGCCTGGTGGAGGGTGCCCCTGACTGCTCGGGGGTGGGGGTTATAGGAGACATGAGTGCGGGCCTGGTGGAGGGTGCCCCTGACTGCTGGGGGTTGGGGGTGCAGGGTTACATGAGAGGAGGCCTGGTGGAGGGTGCCCTGCACTGCAGGTGGGTGGGGGTGATGGCAGTCATGAGTGGGTGCCTGGTGGAGGGTGCCCCTTACTGCTGGGGGGTGGGGGTGATGAGAGACATGAGTGGGGGCCTGGTGGAGGATGCCCCTGGATGCTGGGGGGTGGGGGTGCAGGGGGACATGAGTGGGGGCCTGGTGGAGGGTGCCCTGCACTGCTGGGGGTGAGGGTGCTGGCAGACATGAGTTGGACATGAGTGGGGGCCTGGTGGAGGGTGCCCCTGACTGCTCGGGGGTGGGGGTGATAGGAGACATGAGTGGGGGCCTGGTGGAGGGTGCCCCTGACTGCTAGGGGGTGGGGGTGCAGGGGGACATGAGAGGAGGCCTGGTGGAGGGTGCCCTGCACTGCAGAGGGCTGGGGGTGATGGGAGACATGAGTGGAGGCCTGGTGGAGGGTGCCCTGCACTGCTGGGGGTTGGGGGTGATGGGAGACATGAGTTGGACATGAGTGGGGCCTGGTGGACATGAGTGGGGGCCTGGTGGAGGGAGCCCCTGGATGCTGGGTATTGGGGGTGCAGGGGGACATGAGTGGGGGCCTGGTGGAGGGTGCCCTGCACTGCTGGGGGGGTGGGGGTGATGGGAGACATGAGTGGGGGCCTGGTGGAGGGTGCCCCTGACTGCTGGGGGGTGGGGTGATGGGAGACATGTGTGGGGGCCTGGTGGAGGGTGCCATGCACTGCTGGGGGGTGGGGGTGATGGGAGACATGAGTTGGACATGAGAGGGGGCCTGGTGGAGGATGCCCCTGGATACTGGGGGGTGGGGGTGCAGGGGGACATGAGTGGGGGCCTGGTGGAGGGTGCCCTGCACTGCTGGGGGTTAGGGTGCTGGCAGACATGAGCTGGACATGTGTGGGGGCCTGGTGGAGGGTGCCCCTGGATGCTGGGGGGTGGGGGTGATGGGAGACATGAGTGGGGGCCTGGTGGAGGGTGCCCCTGGATGCTGGGGGGTGGGGGGGCTGGGCGACGTGTGGGGGCCTGGTGGAGGGTGCCCTGCACTGCTGGAGGTGGGGGTGCTGGGAGACACGAGTTGGACATGAGTGGGGGCCTGGTGGAGGGTGCCCCTGGATGCTGGGGTGTGGGGGTGTAGGGGGACATGAGTGTGGGCCTGGTGGAGGGTGCCCCTGACTGCTGGGGGTGAGGGTGCTGGCAGACATGAGTTGGACATGAGTGGGGGCCTGGTGGAGGGTGCCCCTGACTGCTCGGGGTGGGGGTGATAGGAGACATGAGTGGGGGCCTGGTGGAGGGTGCCCCTGACTGCTGGGGGGGTGGGGGTGCAGGGGGACATGAGAGGAGGCCTGGTGGAGGGTGCCCTGCACTGCTGGGGGGTGGGGGTGATGGGAGACATGAGTTGGACATGAGTGGGGGCCTGGTGGAGGGTGCCCTGCACTGCTGGGGGGTGGGGGTGATGGGAGACATGAGTTGGACATGAGTGGGGGCCTGGTGGAGGGTGCCCTGCACTGCTGGGGGGTGGGGGTGATGGGAGACATGAGTTGGACATGAGTGGGGGCCTGGTGGAGGGTGCCCCTGGATGCTGGGTTTTGGGGGTGCAGGGGGACATGAGTGGGGGCCTGGTGGAGGGTGCCCTGCACTGCTGGGGGGGTGGGGGTGATGGGAGACATGAGTGGGGGCCTGGTGGAGGGTGCCCCTGACTGCTGGGGGGTGGGGTGATGGGAGACGTGTGGGGGCCTGGTGAAGGGTGCCATGCACTGCTGGGGGGTGGGGGTGATGGGAGACATGAGTTGGACATGAGTGGGGGCCTGGTGGAGGGTGCCCCTGGATACTGGGGGGTGGGGTTGCAGGGGGACATGAGTGGGGGCCTGGTGGAGGGTGCCCTGCACTGCTGGGGGTTAGGGTGCTGGCAGACATGAGTTGGACATGTGTGGGGGCCTGGTGGAGGGTGCCCCTGGATGCTGGGGGTGGGGGTGATGGGAGACATGAGTGGGGGCCTGGTGGAGGGTGCCCCTGGATGCTGGGGGGTGGGGGGGCTGGGAGACGTGTGGGGGCCTGGTGGAGGGTGCCCTGCACTGCTGGAGGTGGGGGTACTGGGAGACACGAGTTGGACATGAGTGGGGGCCTGGTGGAGGGTGCCCCTGGATGCTGGGGTGTGGGGGTGTAGGGGGACATGAGTGGGGGCCTGGTGGAGGGTGCCCCTGACTGCTGGGGGGTGGGGGTGCAGGGGGATATGAGTGGGGGCCTGGTGGAGGGTGCCCTGCACTGCTGGGGGGTGGGGGTGATGGGGGACATGAGTGGCGGCCTGGTGGAGGGGGCCCCTGCACTGCTGGGTGATGGGGGTGCTGGGAGACATGAGTTGGACATGAGTGGGGCCTGGTGGTGGGTGCCCTGCACTGCTGGTGGGTGGGGGTGATGGGAGACATGAGTTGGACATGAGTGGGGGCCTGGTGGAGGGTGCCCCTGGATGCTGGGTGGTGGGGGTGCAGGGGGACATGAGTGGGGGCCTGGTGGAGGGTGCCCTGCACTGCTGGGGCGGTGGGGGTGATGGGAGACATGAGTGGGGGCCTGGTGGAGGGAGCCCCTGACTGCTGGGGGGTGGGGGTGATGGGATACATGTGTGGGGGCCTGGTGGAGGGTGCCCTGCACTGCTGGGGGGTGGGGGTGCTGGGAGACATGAGCTGGACATGAGTGGGGGCCTGGTGGAGGGTGCCCCTGACTGCTCGGGGGTGGGGGTTATAGGAGACATGAGTGGGGGCCTGGTGGAGGGTGCCCCTGACTGCTGGGGGGTGGGGGTGCAGGGTTACATGAGAGGAGGCCTGGTGGAGGGTGCCCTGCACTGCAGGTGGGTGGGGGTGATGGCAGTCATGAGTGGGTGCCTGGTGGAGGGTGCCCCTTACTGCTGGGGGGTGGGGGTGATGGGAGACATGAGTGGGGGCCTGGTGGAGGATGCCCCTGGATGCTGGGGGGTGGGGGTGCAGGGGGACATGAGTGGGGGCCTGGTGGAGGGTGCCCTGCACTGCTGGGGGTGAGGGTGCTGGCAGACATGAGTTGGACATGAGTGGGGGCCTGGTGGAGGGTGCCCCTGACTGCTCGGGGGTGGGGGTGATAGGAGACATGAGTGGGGGCCTGGTGGAGGGTGCCCCTGACTGCTAGGGGGTGGGGGTGCAGGGGGACATGAGAGGAGGCCTGGTGGAGGGTGCCCTGCACTGCAGAGGGCTGGGGGTGATGGGAGACATGAGTGGAGGCCTGGTGGAGGGTGCCCTGCACTGCTGGGGGTTGGGGGTGATGGGAGACATGAGTTGGACATGAGTGGGGGCCTGGTGGACATGAGTGGGGGCCTGGTGGAGGGAGCCCCTGGATGCTGGGTATTGGGGGTGCAGGGGGACATGAGTGGGGGCCTGGTGGAGGGTGCCCTGCACTGCTGGGGGGGTGGGGGTGATGGGAGACATGAGTGGGGGCCTGGTGGAGGGTGCCCCTGACTGCTGGGGGGTGGGGTGATGGGAGACATGTGTGGGGGCCTGGTGGAGGGTGCCATGCACTGCTGGGGGGTGGGGGTGATGGGAGACATGAGTTGGACATGAGAGGGGGCCTGGTGGAGGATGCCCCTGGATACTGGGGGGTGGGGGTGCAGGGGGACATGAGTGGGGGCCTGGTGGAGGGTGCCCTGCACTGCTGGGGGTTAGGGTGCTGGCAGACATGAGCTGGACATGTGTGGGGGCCTGGT
This sequence comes from Ambystoma mexicanum, assembly GCF_040938575.1. NCBI lineage: Eukaryota > Metazoa > Chordata > Amphibia > Caudata > Ambystomatidae > Ambystoma > Ambystoma mexicanum. The sequence goes on along the minus strand of NC_090934.1, from coordinate 382,380,612 downwards.
GGAGGGTGCCCCTGGATGCTGGGGGGTGGGGGTGATGGGAGACATGAGTGGGGGCCTGGTGGAGGGTGCCCCTGGATGCTGGGGGGTGGGGGGGCTGGGCGACGTGTGGGGGCCTGGTGGAGGGTGCCCTGCACTGCTGGAGGTGGGGGTGCTGGGAGACACGAGTTGGACATGAGTGGGGGCCTGGTGGAGGGTGCCCCTGGATGCTGGGGTGTGGGGGTGTAGGGGGACATGAGTGTGGGCCTGGTGGAGGGTGCCCCTGACTGCTGGGGGTGAGGGTGCTGGCAGACATGAGTTGGACATGAGTGGGGGCCTGGTGGAGGGTGCCCCTGACTGCTCGGGGGTGGGGGTGATAGGAGACATGAGTGGGGGCCTGGTGGAGGGTGCCCCTGACTGCTGGGGGGTGGGGGTGCAGGGGGACATGAGAGGAGGCCTGGTGGAGGGTGCCCTGCACTGCTGGGGGGTGGGGGTGATGGGAGACATGAGTTGGACATGAGTGGGGGCCTGGTGGAGGGTGCCCTTGGATGCTGGGTATTGGGGGTGCAGGGGGACATGAGTGGGGGCCTGGTGGGGGGTGTCCTGCACTGCTGGGGGGGTGGGGGTGATGGGAGACATTAGTGGGGGCCTGGTGGAGGGTGCCCCTGGATGCTGGGGGGATGAGGGGGCTGGGAGACGTGTGGGGGCCTGGTGGAGGGTGCCCTGCACTGCTGGAGGTGGGGGTGCTGGGAGACACGAGTTGGACATGTGTGGGGGCCTGGTGGAGGGTGCCCCTGGATGCTGGGGTGTGGGGGTGTAGGGGGACATGAGTGGGGGCCTGGTGGAGGGTGCCCCTGACTGCTGGGGGGTGGGGGTGCAGGGGGACATGAGTGGGGGCCTGGTGGAGGGTGCCCTGCACTGCTGGGGGGGTGGGGGTGATGGGGGACATGAGTGGGGGCCTGGTGGAGGGTGCCCCTGCACTGCTGGGGGATGGGGGTGCTGGGGAGACATGAGTTGGACATGAGTGGGGGCCTGGTGGAGGGTGCCCCTGGATGCTGGGGGGTGGGGTGCAGGGGGCCATGAGTTGGACATGAGTGGGGGAATGGTGGAGGGTGCCCCTGGATGCTGGGGTGTGGAGGTGCAGGGGGACATGAGTGGGGCCTGGTGGAGGGTGCCCCTGACTGCTGGGGGGTGGGGGTGATGGGAGACATGAGTGGGGGCCTGGTGGAGGGTGCCCCTGGATGCTAGGTGGTGGGGGTGCAGGGGGACATGAGTGGGGGCCTGGTGGAGGGTGCCCTGCACTGCTGGGTGGTGGGGGTGATGGGAGACATGAGTGGGGGCCTGGTGGAGGGTGCCCTGCACTGCTGGGGGGTGGGGTGATGGGAGACATGAGTGGGGGCCTGGTGGAGAGTGCATCTGACTGCTGGGGGTGGGGGTGAAGGGAGACATGTGTGGGGCCTGGTGGAGGGTGCTCTCCACTGCTGGGGGGTGGGGTGCTGGGAGACATGAGGTGGACATGAGTGGGGGCCTGGTGGAGGGTGCCCTGCACTGCTGGGGGTGGGGATGCTGGGAGACATGAGTGGGGGCCTGGTGGAGGGTGCCCTGCACTGCTGGGGGTGGGGGTGATGGGAGACATGAGTTGGACATGAGTGGGGCCTGGTGGAGGGTGCCCCTGGATGCTCGGGGGTGGGGGTGCAGGGGGACATGAGTTAGACATCAGTGGGGGCCTGGTGGAGAGTGCCCCTGGATGCTGGGTGGTGGGGGTCCAGGGGGACATGTGTGGGGGCCTGGTGGAGGGTGCCCTGCACTGCTGGGGGGTGGGGGTGCTGGGAGACATGAGTTGGACATGAGTGGGGGCCTGGTGGAGGGTGCCCCTGACTGCTGGGGGATGGGGGTGCAGGGGGACATGAGTGGGGGCCTGTGGAGGGTGCCCCTGGATGCTGGGTGGTGGAGGTGCAGGGGGACATGAGTGGGCGCCTGGTGGAGGGTGCCCCTGACTGCTGGGGGGTGGGGGTGATGTGAGACATGTGTGGGGGCCTGGTGGAGGGTGTCCTGCACTGCTGGGGGGTGGGGGTGCTGGGAGACATGAGTTGGACGTGAGTGGGGGCCTGGTGGAGGGTGCCCCTGACTGCTGGGGGTGGGGGTGCAGGGGGACATGAGTGGGGGCCTGGTGGAGGGTGCCCTGCACTGCTGGGGGGTGGGGGTGATGGGAGACATGAGTGGGGGCCTGGTGGAGGGTGCCCCTTACTGCTGGGGGTGGGGGTGATGGGAGACATGATGGGGGCCTGGTGGAGGGTGCCCCTGGATGCTGGGTGGTGGGGGTGCAGCGGGACATGAGTGGGGGCCTATCGGAGAGTGCCCTGCACTGCTGGGGGTGGGGGTGGGGGTGCTGGGAGACATGAGTTGGACATGAGTGGGGGCCTGGTGGAGGGTGCCCTGCACTGCTGGGGGGTGGGGTGATGGGAGACATGAGTTGGACATGAGTGGGGGCCTGGTGGAGGGTGCCCCTGGATGCTGGGGGGTGGGGGTGCAGGGGGACATATGTGGGGGCCTGGTGGAGGGTGCTCTGCACTGCTGGGGGTGAGGGTGCTGGCAGACATGAGTTGGACATGTGTGGGGGCCTGGTGGAGGGTGCCCCTGGATGCTGGGGGTGGGGGTGATGGGAGACATGAGTGGGGGCCTGGTGGAGGGTGCCCCTGGATGCTGGGCGGTGGGGGAGGCTGGGAGACATGTGTGGGGGCCTGGTGGAGGGTGCCCTGCACTGCTGGAGGTGGGGGTGCTGGGAGACATGAGTTGGACATGAGTGGGGGCCTGGTGGAGGGTGCCCCTGGATGCTGGGGGGTGGGGGTGCAGGGGGACATGAGTGGGGGCCTGGTGGAGGGTGCCCTGCACTGCTGGGGGTAAGGGTGCTGGCAGACATGAGTTGGACATGAGTGGGGGCCTGGTGGAGGGCGCCCCTGACTGCTCGGGGG